>NC_143052.1:50972884-51277980 GCF_052426305.1 Pelodiscus sinensis | reverse complement strand
AAATACATAACTAGGTTCAACGGAAGCTGTAAACAAAGAACATAAGCTCAATACAATGTTGTGAGGACATTTAAACAATTAAGACTGTCACTCATTTGCTAACAGTTCAGCCTTGACTTGTTTAATGCTTCTGGGCATTTGCAGTATGTTTCAGAAGAATCATCACAGAATGATTTCTGACAGAAATTACCTTGTGCACAATGAGTTCATGAGTGCCATCTGGCAATGTCCTCCCATTTTCCTGCATCAAGGGAACGAAAGAGAAGCCAAACAACTTCTTTTCACCCTTTTCTTTTGCTGAAACACATATGTAAATAAAAACACATACGGTATAAATCTAGGTCCAGAAAGTATGCTGTAATATTTTTCTTTACTGCACTGGTAACTTGAGGTATAAACTGAGTTTTGCCCCAACCCAACTCCTGTTCATATACAAAAATCTCAAGCTTGAGCTAAGTGGTTCTTTAAACTCCAGCTAGCTGGCCTGTCAGAAGGCATAAGGAAGGAAGCTGAAGATTTAGTGCACTCTGCTAATAGTACTAGAAGGATGCAGCATCTCCAGTTACAACAACCCATCAACTGTTAATCCAATCACTCTGTGTAGCTTCTGAGTTGCTTTTTGCAGAATAGTTGTTCTCACTTGAGGTAAGATCGGTCCAGTGGAATAACTTGAGTGTACTTAAGCTAACAGTGGCTGAGAAGAAAAGCTCAGATAAAGCAACTGAGAATAATCCAACATGTGAATATGTATATTTGCATCCATTTACATCTAGTTAGCACTAGCACCCCTACCATGTTTGTTTCTGAAGTAAATCACCTTCCTAAGATTAGTGATAGAAATGTAGCCCTGTTAGTCTGTTGTAGCTGAAACAAAATACAGGACTATGTAGCACTTTAAAAACTAACAAGATGGTTTAATTAGATGATGAGCTTTCGTGGGCCAGACCCACTTCCTCAGATCAAAGGTTTGATCTGAGGAAGTGGGTCTGGCCCACGAAAGCTCATCATCTAATTAAACCATCTTGTTAGTCTTTAAAGTGCTACATAGTCCTGTATTTTGTTTCTTCCTAAGATTGAATGTGTTCTTTTTTTTCCTGTGAATTGATGGCAAATTCCAAAAAGGTACTAAAGAGGAAGAGCATTTCCTTGTGATATCCATTTATGGTTTCTGAGGAGGATATGTGATGAACTTGTCATTTCTTTGATGCAATATAATTATTGGAGATGGGCCTAAATTAAAACCTTAGACCCAACATCCTGAACTCGAGGGAGTTGAGATACACATTTGAGCTTTGCAGTTCCAAGTATTTACAACTGTGTATATGCCTTATGTTTTAGCCCAGATGGGATTTTTTAAATTGTTATTATTACTCATGTTATTTAAAAACCAGGAAGTCAGAAAATGTCCACTTCTAATAACATTATACTGGCCATAGTACTGGTATATACAATACTTTCTGCTACTGGATTAGACTGATACATGTGTAAGTGAGCAAATATCATTGTGCAATTATTCAAATAAATTTAAGAAATCCAATTCCTGAATCAGTGTTCAAATGTGCATCCTTCATGTTACATTCTCCATTTATTATTTATTATTATTATTAATAATAATAACAATAACAGATTCTCAAGGTATTTAAACTGTACAAAGGCAACTTATACTAGGATTTTTTTTTCCTGTTTCACCAAAGTAGAGTGCAAAACCTGGGAAGTTCTATCTTAAAACTTTATAGGTAAAGAATATTTACCCAATGTGTGTCTGCTGTTTTGATGTTATTAAATTCGATACACTTACGGCAACTGTAACACAAAGCACTGCAATAAATCATGGACAACGCTTACTAGAACAATGCCGGAATTCAAAGCGGATGTGTGCTCCCCTGAATTTATCCACAGGAATAGGAAGTTTCAGCAGCTCAGCCCATCTGGGACTGTTGTTGTGATAAAGCACAAAGGAATGGAACTTGCTAGCTGGAGGCTCTCCAGAGCCAAAGGAGATAAAATCCTAATGAAGAAAACAACTGGGTTAAAGGTTTAAAGATGGATTAACTATAAAGTGATGTGAGAATAGTCCTGATATTGGTGTTCTCTTGGCTTCAAAATCTTCAGGATAATCTAAAATAAACTTGTTTTCTCTTGTACTACTGCTTGCTTGAATGCATGGAAAATGCTATTGTCTATCCCCCTCCCAAGGTCTATGCAAATCTCTCTGTCTATGTTTCACTCTCTGGGTTGGCTGTCCACTCCCCATGGGTAATATAAATTACCATCAGTAAGCTGGAACACACTCTTCTCCCTTTGCACCAATGGGCCTATAATTTTTTTATATGTAATATAGGGCATTTGTTTTGGAAGTTTCTTCACTCTGAAGTTTCAGGCTATCTGTCATTACATGCAGATAGGACATAAGTGGTACCTGCTAGCATGCTCAGAGCAAGAGCTGGCCATCAGATCTGGAGAAGGGAAGAAATATTTGCTCCATTCTTATGTGACAAGAGAGAGTGGTGATTTCTGATTTCCTCACAAGCAGCTAGCAGGTATCACAGCTGAGAGCTCCAACTGTCTGAGCTTTCCAACGTTATTACATGAGTGTGAGGTTTAGCCTTTTTCATTTTGGCCCAACTTTGCAACTAGCAAGAGCCCATTCTGATGTGGTGCTCAGGAAGGTCACCTCTCACCATAAACCTGTCTGTAACACTGGAAGTGGGTGGAAAGATATGCACTCATGTAGTATGCGAGTGTAAATGGAACCAGATTTAATACTGTACAGAAAATTAGCATATTACATGTGTGGCCTCCCATTCTCCTCTCAGGTGAGAGGCCAATTGGGGGGAACTTTGGTCTATTTGGTCAAACGTGAAACTGAATCAACATATGTAGAACTCATATGCTATGATTTAAACAGAATAGAACAAAACAGGGTGGATAACGACTGGGAGTCTTAATTAGGGCTGCCAGGTGTTCGGTATTGGCCCGGATAATCTGGTATTTGTGGCCTTTGTCTGGTAAAAAAAACCCCCAGAGAATACCAGTTTTGTAAAATGTTTTTTTCAGACAGAAGGCCACTTGGGACTTGACTCCTCCCCCACCTCCTGGGTGGGGGGTGGAGGGAGCAGGGACCGGGGACCGTGGGGATTTAAAGGTGCAGTCACTTTTTTTTGGTGCGTTTTTTCAGGATTTTTTTTGCTCAACAACTTTGGTCCCTCTTTTTTGTTTTGTTTTTTTGCTCAACCAAATTTTTTTCCTGCCATGTTCTGTCTTTTCTGTGAAAGTATTTGGCAACCCTAGGACTCTTGATTGATAATGAAAGTGTTGCAGGCTGAGTCACAGCCATCTCTGTCTTGTGTCTTCACCCAAGTCCTCTTGGGAGCAATAAAGACACGGTCAGACTGTTTTTTATATTAATCAGAAAAAAAAGGTAAAATTTTCAAATAAATGTTTGTGTACACGAATGTTTCTGATGGGTGGCACTTAAGGTTCCATTTGAGTGAAGAACTTGGCAAATGTTCAATTTTAAGCATGAAAGCATTTCCACTTACCTGAAAATCGATATGCTTAAAAAATAAGCACATGGTACTCTGCTAAATCTGTGTCTATGCTACAAATTCAAGAAAGTATTTAAGCACGCGTTTCATTGTGAGCATGTGCATAAGACCTATTGACTTAATTAGGAATTAACCATGCACTGAAAATATATGCTTAAATACTTACCTCAAGTGGGTTACCTTCCTGGAACTGCACTTCGGAGTGTAAAATCTATTATGTGCCTATTATTTGAGCGTGCAGAATTAAGTGGGTGGGTCTGTGAATGATCTCTTTATTTGAATGGGCAAGTCTATTTTCATTAGAATTAAGAGCACTAATTATGCTTTTTAAATTAATGGTTTAATTTCCACATTGCAATAATTATGAATTAATTAAAATATCTTAATTTGCTAATCTTTATGGTCTTTTTTCTAAACATCGGATGTATTACAATGTGAATATATTTATCAGAGATTTTCATTTTTATTTTTAAAAACATTCTTCAGTATTGAGACATTAAAATTAAGGCTATTGATTAATCAGAGTTAACTTGCAAAATTTACTAAAAATAATCACTATTAAAAATTAATTTTGATTAATTACAGTTTTTACACTGTTAAACAATACAATACCAATTTAAATGTATTAAATATTTTGGATGGTTTTCTACATTTTTGTACATACTCTGTGTTGTAAATCAAATCAAAGTGCATATTTTAATTAAAAATTATAAAGAAAAAATTGTATTTTTAATTCACTTCATATAAGTATCATAATGCAATCTCTTTGTCACGAAAGTGCAACTGAAACAAACAAATGTTTATTTTTTGTAATATAACTGCTCTAAAAACCAAAGCAATGTAAAACTTTAGAGCCAACAATTACACTCAATCCTACTTCTTTTCAGCCAATCATTAAGAAAAGCAAGTGTGATGACATTTACAGGAAATAATGCTGCCCAATTCTTACTTACAATGTTACCAGAAAGTGAAAAGATGCATTTACACGGAACTTTTGTAGATAGCATTGCAAGGTATTTAGGTGCCAGATATGATAAGCATTCATATGCCCCTTCATGCTTTGGCCACCATTCCAAAAGGGATGCTTCCATACCGATAACGTGTGAAAAAAAATTATATGTAGATTAAATTTATGACTGAACTCTTTGGGAGAGAACTGTACGTAAACTGCTCTGTTTTACCTGCATTCTTCCATATATTTCATATTATAGGAGTCTCAGTTGATGACCAAGCATATGTTGCTAATTTTAAGAACACTTTCACTGCAGATTTCACAAAACACAAAGAAGTTACTGTGACCGGGCACCCCCAGCCTGGTCCGGGGGGGCCGGACAGCTTTTCTTCAAATTGGGTGGTCTTGCCCTTCACGTTGGGCTTTTTGCTGTATTTCCCTTCTCCTCGGGCGGGGGAAGGAAGGGGGGGCTGTGGTGAGAGAGGGTTGGGGCTGTTCTTCCCACGGGGCAGCCCCACCCAGAGCAATGATTTAAATGAAGAAAATAAAAAAAATATTTGAGGTAAGGACCTGAGCAATAGCATGTAAATCTTCTATTAAATTCAACTTTAATGATAGAGATTGTACTACAGTACTTATAATGGGGGAACTGAAAAATACTATGTTTTTGGTTTTTTACAGTGTAAATATTTGTATTAAAAATAAATATAAAGTGATCACTGCACAATTAGTATTCTGTGTTGTAACTGAAATCAATATATTTGAAAGTACAGAAAACATCCAAATATTTAAATAAAATAGTATTCTATTATTAACAGTGTGATGAATCATGATTCATTTTAATAGCTTCACAGTCCTACTTGAAATACTAAAACTATTAAAAAAATCCAGAAATCATATGATCAAATAAATAACAAAATATATACAAAAATGGAAGACTATACAAGTGTTTTGCAAAAACAGGTTAGCTATCACTCCTTTGACAGAGGTATGCAAATGAAGACATTCAAAATTTCAAATGAAGCCGGGATTTAAATATCCCATGCTTCATTTGCATAATCGCGTTTGGCGCTATTTCGAAATAGTGCTATTTCAATAACAGATGCTGTTAAGACGCGGTTATTTCGAGAGAAGACCCTTCTCTCGAAATAAGCCTTATTCCTCATATAATGAGGTTTACCAGTTATTTCGAGAGGAGGGTTTTCTCTTGAACTAAACATGTCTTAACAGCATCAAAAGAGGGTGCAAGTGTAGACATGCCCTCTGTGACTAAACTAGAGTAGTTGGGGTCGCAAGTAGCTTATTCTCGGGCAAAAGAATTCTGATTTTAATTTACATCTCACTGTGCAAGTGAAAACATTTGCTCTCAGGCCAGTTATATATCTTTTGCTAATATGCAGTTTAGCAATATGGCCTGTAAATAGGACATTCACATAAATATTAATATGACAAATCATAATATCTGTCAGGAAATAAAAAAAAACATTGTGAGAAAAAACACAGTTAATCATTTAAATTAACTATATTTGCTCAGCACCAACACTAAACACAAGCCTCCACTATCTACTTTTATCCTTTATGGTAAGTGTCAAAGTAATACCTTTAAAATTTGGCCACCATTGTCCACAATGTACATCATTACTTCCACGTTTCTGGCCACGCTTTTTCCTCCTTTTTCAAATTCTCCTCTTTCTATAGTGATGTATAAATCATTCCTCATTTCACCTACAGAAAGGAAAAACAAACTCAAAAGTATAAGGGGCATCGCAAACTGCATCAATACAGTCTGAATTTTAGGGGAAGGAAGCAGAGGAAAAAATTCCATACGAAACTGCTATTCCCTTTGAAGTTTATGTTTCAAAGTGCATGCTATTCTGGCTTCGGCTTTTTCTAGGGATGGGATTAATTAGAGCTGTTAAGAAGAAAATGGACAAAATTCCAGTGAAACTGCACCAACCATGACAGGCCACAGCCCTGACATTATGAACTTCCTTTTCACCACAACTCTAGATTTGGTAGAAGTCAAATTGAGGCTACACCCAGATATCAAGTAGAAGCCAAACATGTTCCATAATTTCAACATCTCTCCTTAAGTATAACATAAGATGTTCTTTGAACCCTGATTGACTATAGGGCAAAACAATTTTATGGGTCAGCTGAGTTTACTCTGATTTGACCAGAGCACTGCTAGTGTGTGGGTGTGCCCTTCCTATGGATGGGACTGTCATTCTCCCATCAGATCAAGTTCATCAGCACATACACCAACCATGCTTTGTAAAGACAGATGGTGCCATTCTTCTTTCATCAGTAGGCGGTAAAATCCTTTGCTCAATTGGTTTGTTGAAATGGTATCAGAGAAACTTCTACCTCAGACCATAAGTGAATTCAGATCAGGTTCAAGGCCCACAGATTCAACTGACAGATGAACTGTGGTCACTAGGGGTACGTCTAAACTACAAGGCTCCGTCGACAGAGCCATGTAGATTAGTGTATTCGAAAAAGGGAAATGAAGTGGCGACTTAAATAATCGCTGCTTAATTTACATCAAAATGGCTGCCGCGCTGTGCTGATCAGCTGTTTGGCGGCACAGCACAGTAGTCTGGATGATCCACAATCGACAAGAGAAGCCCTTGTCGACCACCCCGGTAAACCTCATTCCACAAGGCATAATGGGGCAGTCAACAAGGGCTTCCCTTGTCGACTGCGGAGTGTTCAGACTGCCGCGCTGTGCCACCAAACAGCTGATTGGCACAGCGCGGCAGCCATTTTGATGAAAATGAAGCGGCAATTATTTAAATGGCCGCTTCATTTTCCTATGTCTAGAAATCTAATCTACATGGCTCCATTGACGGAGCCATGTAGTCTAGATGTACCCTAGGAGCTGCAGGACTTTGTGCCTGCAGATACTCAGGTAAGCCAAAGTTTGTCATTTAAGAAATAAAAGGTAAATTTTCAGTCTGAGTTCTACAAAGTAAACAGTAAACAGGACTGAATCAAGCACTGTTCCACCCTGATAGATGGCCACCCTGATAGATGGTACAGGCAGGTCACGGATCTTAATAGTTACACGTGCTGAGGGCTCTGCAATATAAAGCTTTCCTTTATACTGCAGAGCCTACAGCGAAGCCTCCCTGGGAGGGGCTGCCAGCCACTGCTGATCTGACAACTGGAGAAGAGGCTTTGCTGAGGCTTTGCTCTCTTGCCCACCCAGCTTCCCGGGAGGAAGCTTCCCTGCTGCAGTGAAGCCTCCTTCCCAGGAGTGGAGCCAGCAGCCCTTGCCCGCCCAGCTCTTGGGGAGGAGGCTTCGCTGTCCTGCCACAGCGAAGCTGCCTCCCTGGAGCCAGGCGAGTTTGAGTTTAACCAATACCATTAACCAATAAGCATCACAGTCCACACTCATCCCATTGTCCTTGCACAACCAAACTAGGAACATTAGAGTTTAACCAAGTAACCGTTTAACTGATAAGCATCATCTTATCCATTGAACACTTACTTGGTTAAACTCTAACATTCCTAGTTTGGTTGTGCAAGGACAATGGGTTGTGTGTGGAATATGACTGTTTCACATCAAATAGATTGCCTATCTCCTAGAACTGGAAGGGACCTTGAAAGGTCATTGAGTCCAGTTCCCTGCCTTCACAGCAGGACCAAGTACCATCCCTGACAAATTTTTGCCCCAAATCCCTAAATGGCCTCCACAAGGAATGAACTCATAACCCTGGGTTTAGTAGGGCCAATGCTCAAACCACTGAGCTATCCCTCCCCCCGCATGAATGACCACAGGGGGTAGCCAGCGCCCCAGCACCATGCAGCAGCCACTGACCAGAAGCACAGCAGCTGCTGGCTCCCCTGCTACCGCAGGTGGCCCCAGGCAACCATGCTGCATGGCCCCCACCAGCCCTGAGGAGAAGCCCTTGGGGGGCCCAAGGGGGAAGCTGATGGGTGAGCAACATGGGCCCCACCACCTGGGGAGAAGCCGGCAGGCAGACTGCGCAGTCCCCATTGCCCCAGACCAGGGCAACACCGGATAAGTCTTCTAGTAAATATTTTTTAAATAACTAAGGGGCTGTGTCCCCTGCTCACTGCACTTGCCAATCCCCCCTCTCGCGGGGGGTACCCCACCCCAACCACAAGTGGGGGCTCGGCTGTGGCCATACCAGCCCAGATCTCTTCTTCCTTCTCTCCCCGTCTGCTGCCAGTCTGGGTCCCTCCTCCCCCCTGCTAGCCAGGGTCTCGGGTCCCTTCTGCCTTCTCCCTCCACCCCACCCCCGCCAGCCTGGGTCCTGGGTCTTTTCTCCTTCCCCCCACCAGCCCAAGTTCCTTCTCCCTTCCCTCCCATGCCAGACTGGGTCCCATCTCCTCCTCCCCACCAGCCCAGGTCCTTCTCCCACATCCCCCAACCAGCCCGGGCCCTTTCTCCCTCACCTGCCATGCCAGCCTAGGCCCCCTTGAGCCATGGTCCCTTTTTCCTCCCTCTCCCCCTTAACAGACTGGGCCTTTTCTCTTTCCCCCTCAACTCTAACCCCTCCCCTCCGCCCTGACCAGGCATGACATGTACCAGGCCTGGTTCTAACCCCGGCAGTCAGGAAGGTGCAGGGGTGCCTGATAGTGCCGTGCGCACACAGTGCTCTGGGACACTGCAGCCTGCTGAGGTGGGGAAAGCAGCAGCACAGGGGGTGCTGCTCCATCCTCTCCCCCATGCAGTCCTGCCTGTGCTGTTTACTGCCCCAGCCTTCCCCACAGAGCCCAGGGCTGCCCACCTGCCCGCTGGGAGTTGAAGGGAAGGAGCAGACCGTTCGGTGCTGCAGCTCCCCCAGGTGACTCGGTGGTGCTCTGGCAACTGCGGTAAGTGCAGCCACTGGGGAGGGGTGAATCTCTGTGGAGGCAGTCAGACTACAGGCAGTCGGGCACCACGCTCCGACTCCCCAGGGCCCAGCGGTGGGGGAGCCGCCAAGAGCCTGCTGATGGCGCATAAACCCGGCTTGAAACCTCACTCCTAGCCCCTGTCCCTGGGCTCTGTCCCAAAAACCCACCTCTGTCTCCCCCCACCCTGAGAGTCACAGCTGCAATGTGGGGTATGCCGGCTACTGTGCCATTTTTCTTGGTTTTGAAAGCCGTGTGGGGTGGGATGGTGGAAGGAGAGTAGGGGCTTGGTTTAAAATAGCAATTCCAAGTGGAAAGGGGAAGCAGCAAGGTCGGACTCAAGATAGGAAAGGGGGGAGGAGGGAAGGAGGAGAAAGGAAGGAGGCAATTGGGATGCAGTGACGTGATGGCATCACTCTGTTGTCCAGCAGGAAAAACTTATTTTAATATATGGAGAAATTACAATACTAATACACCACTACAACAGTTCCTTTTAAGATTCAATCAACTCAAACTTTGCAGGATAGAATCTACTATGTCATTTTTCCTTGCATGCATTCTAATTCATACCATTAACAATTTTCAAATAGCAGAGATACTGACACTGCGATACGGGTGTTTTTACATTAGTCAGCTGATTTATGTGAGACAGTAATAAAACATCCCACTGAAACATATAATTATAAATATGACCATATGGCCAAAAGGTACCGAAAACATTTTGCTGGAAGACCAATCTCCTTTTAGTCATTTAAGGCCTCACCATAACAAGGATGAAGATTATGTTATTCAAGTGGCAAGCAAACCAGGAGAATAACATCTTTCATAGAAACTTTACTGTCAACTTTTTAAAAACTACAAATACTCTAGTAGCACCTTAAAGACTAACAAAACATGTAGATGGTATCATGAGCTTTCATGGGCACAACCCACTTCTTCAGATAACATCTTTTAAATTAAAAAAGATTATTTGCAAGAAGAATATATTTGACATGGAAGTGTAAGCTATGGATACATCTTCTTTAAGGATCTATTTGAATTCAAGATGCGTGTGCTATAAAGTCAGTTCCACTTTACTAGGAGCTGTGCACATTTTGTACATGGTCTGCATAAAAACATATGCTACCAAGTTCCAGAAATTGTAGATCCTAATTCATCTTAAACTTGGTTGAAACCACAGAATTTTTCTCCCTATGTTGTAAAGTATTCTATGTTGTAAAGTGTGCAAAAGTTAAATCTAAAACAAGAAAGCAGTTCTGGACTGCTCTGTAGCTATACAATCTTTTGTGAAGCTTTCAGTGCCATGGCCCAAGTTTCACAAAATGCCAAACCAAGTCATTTTTTGTTGCCCACAGAGCTCTAATTGCAGGGAAGAAGGGACAAAAGAGGAGGATGTGCCCTTCATAACATCAGTGTGCTATCAGCTGAATGAGCCACAGCAGACTTTGCAGGGGCGGGGAGGGGGCAAAGGGATGTATAATTTAGACAATACATTTCCTGATCTAAATGAACTCCGGAAACTCTACCCTGCTTTTGACATCTCAGATAAAACAAGTAATTTGGGTAATCTTACTGGTGAAAACATGGAATTTTTTCAATATTATCTCCATAATAATAATATCCAACTGTAATTAAAACAATGAAGAGCATATGTCCCTCATGCATAGGAACAATGTGGCTTTATTGGGTAAAAGATGGGTAGAAAAGCAAGAGGAAATGACTGACGCACATAGGAGGATGAATCATATAGAACGAATGCTATACTTAAGTACCCATATAAAGCAAATATACACGTAATGTCAGGCAGATAGAACAACAAGCTGCTGTTTACAAGGCCAGTACCAAATGTGAAGCACAGTAATGCAACACTTTTGATGCTTTAATTGCATCATAACCTATTGTATTTACATTAAATATCTTTAGATAAAATAGTTCAACAAAACACACATGGATGCTATAGACATAACAACAGTGTTGGATGTTACAGTATTTAAAGCCAAGCTCTCAAGAAATATTTATCACCTTATACATGCGCTTGTGTATTATACACACGAAGAATAAGTTAAAAGAATGCTTAAGTTGTGAAGTCAAGCACTTCTAAATTAGTAAATGCTAGAATTAAGTTATGTGTGCAACATTAATTTGGCTCCCTATATGCTTTATCCTACACTTTTAATTAAATGATGACATGCTGCATTTCCACAGGACCACTGCTTTATTCAGTGCACAGGGCGGATGGCCCTCTGGGGACTAATGAGGGTTGTGTAATAAGGAAGACAGCTGAAATCAGAGCACAGTAATTACAGAGATGAAAGATTAACAGTATAAATGGAATCTTCAGAAAATTTAGCTGCCAAACTAAAAAAAGAATATGCTAAGGGTTTTGTTTGTTTTTAGCAATTGCGATACGTCTAATTTGCATCCCTTTTACGAAAAAGGGATGCAGTCTAGACACAGCCTATGTGTATAGACAACATTTGCCAGTTACCATAGACTCCAGTAAGTTCACATCTGGTATTATAATGGTTCACCATTAAGGAGTTTAGATGTAGGATGAACTCTGTAGAAAGGGCAGGTATAAAGTGGTATATATTAGTAAGGTCACTATTAATGAAGCTAATGTCTAGGGCAAAATCAAATAACCAGCTATACAGGTATAGCAGGGCTAAGAGCTGCTTCTATGTGTGGATATGGAATCATGAAATAAGAATCAACAGAAGCTGTGACAGAAGTTTTGGCTTCTGAGTTTAGATCCATTCTTGGAAAAGACAGAGCCCAACATGGTCATTTCTTAGACTCTGCCTAGCTGCAAAGCCTGAGGTTTCTGCCAAAGGGAGCTTTGCTGTTTGTTAACGTTCCTGTTTCAGAAAACAGATTATACAAAGAAAATACCAAACAGGTGACTGATCTGCATGATCCTGAAAATCTGTCACCAGGTGGCCAAAATGCAACAGTAGTTTATTTTTCCTTTTCTTCTGTAAAATATATTTTAAAAACTGAAGCAGTATATTTTTAAAACTAAACCACTGAAACTTACAGAGCTGAATGTTCTCACATGGTCTTCCTCTGGGAGTTGTGGGGTTAAATCTACATGCAAATGTTTGAAAATACATAAGCTATAGCATGGCCATCTCAAATTAAGAGAAGATAGGAAAACTATAATAATACAGTCTGACTCAGCCTTACCTTTCCCTTCCATCCTGTAGCACCAGTTACTCCTTTAAGTGAATTTTATTGTATGTGAAAGGTGTTGAATTGAAACAATTGGAAAATTAAGTTAGAACTTGTGCCCAGCATAGACTGAAGCAATGCTGATACGCCATATGGTCCTTTGAATGTATGTCAACCTCTATATGGAGAAAACACCTACAGAGCTTGGTTGTCAGGCTGAGAAAAAAAGTATTGCCAGAAACCTGGGGCAAGTACAACTGTAAGTGAAAGCGATGGTTTCCTGTCTGCCTAACAAAGAGGATACAGGAGCCTGGGGAAGGCTTAATGACATAAAATAGGGCAGCACTGACCTTATTTGACTAACCAGTCAAAGGGGCTGAGTAGGAGTGGGACAAAGCCAAAAAAATTGACAATATCTAGGCTGCTGATGTGCTGACTGATACTGACTCAGTGTTTCCAGCCAGGCACTATCCATGTGTTGTCTCTTGTTTTAGAGTGTAAGCCCTCTGGGGCAAGGACCATCTTCCTGTTTTGTGTTTATACGGTGCCCAGCACACTTGGGTATTGGTCCAAAACTAAGACACCTAGGGGCTACAAAATGAAAATAATAGTAAGTCACAGAGGGAAGAGAAACAGCTGACTACAGAAGCAGAACTGATCCTACAAGAACTGTGGCAGATGGGAAGGGCATTATGCCTAGCTGATCTCAGCTTGTAATGGCTCAGGAGGAATGGATGAGACCAAGGCAGAAGTACAAATGTGAGTGTCTGTTTGAAAGTGATAACTGATTTATATTGACTTTTTTGGACTCTGTAGCAGTGAATTAAGCTTTTACTAAAATATCTATTAATCCTTTATTAACAATTTATAAATACAACCTTAATATAAAATATGATCCAAATTACAATTGGGTAGAAGGCAGAAAGGTAGAATTGGTTTGGGAAGTTTCTGCTACAGGGAGGTAGTACAATCACAATTATTTTTGGCAGTAAGGAAAGCAACAATTTTAACTTTCCAGAACAGCCAGAGCAGCTTGTAGAGAGAATTTTACAGCCTTAACTGACTGTACAGGACAATATTTGACATGATTTGAAGATAGAGAATAAGATTTAAAAGCTATAGATGAGGAGTATGCTTTAAAAGCTGCAGTCAAAGTCCAAAGACAGCTTTATTTTGTTAGAATGGGAAAAGACAGTTCTAACCATGTTGGAGAAACCTTTTTAGTGAAACAAACTACAATTTGATTACTTGCTACTGATGCCACATTGATTGTATTTTAGGTCAGCAATGGCCTCTTCCTGACACTTGGTTACAGCTTTGCAATTGTGAATGTAGCTGCAGCTGCCAAGGCCAGTTTAATTTGCAAATAAATCCCTGACTTACACAGTGTTTTCAACACATTTGTATAAAAACTGCTCTTACCAGACTGAGTTGATTTTTTAAATTGAAAAATGTATGGATTTGGATGCAGGTATCAGATAAACAAAAACCAAGAACTAATTAGCCTGAATCAATAGAAGGTAATACTGAACTAAGTCTGTATAAGTCACATGGCACAGAATACAATGAGCAGAACTGAGAAACTTAGACATCCTTTTCTAGAATTCAGGGAAAGCTAAATAGCTAAGGTTTTAATGTCAGAACTATGTAATTGTAACCCACACTGGGTGTGGTGTTCTGTCCCATCTAGTGGCCCCAAGACCAATTAGAGAGAGAAAAATGAGTCTGTTATACAATCTTAGGTACCAACTCTGACTTTTAGCTCATGTGGTAGAAGCTCATGATTTAAGCTCCAGAGGTCCTAGGTTCGATTCCTTCCACTGGCAACCAGGGTCTGTCAGCATTACACACTTCCTTGTGCCATTTCCAGAATGCACGAAGAGCTTTTTGTAAAAGTAATCCTTTTGGAATCAGCTTTAAAACTGAATCACTCTGTTGCACGTTAGTAATGTGAGCAGAAAAGGTATAATTTTACCCACAAGCAGCTTCCATTAGTAATATTCAATCACTCTGTAAAATCAACATAAGGAGATCAAAAGGTTTTGTACTGTTTTTGAACACCACTTACACAGCTATTACACTGCACTGGAATAAAAGGGGTTAAAAGAACCCCAGGAGAGGGCTGTTCCAGGAACCAATCAGAGGGAGGCTGAAGGCACCCAATCAGGGCCAGACTACACTCTATAAGAGGGCTGTTGGAAAGAGATGGACTAAGCTGCCTAATAGAGACTGCTATCATGAACAGAGCAATGCTGGGAGAGGCCAGGCAGCCAGCTGGGCTCCAGCCTGATTAAATCCTAGCAGTGGGTCACTAAGGCGAGTGGTATGATTAGGGGTAGTCATTCCCTGAAGGGGAGGAACTCAGAGAATGGGCACTGCCAGAGGGCAGTACTGAAGGGACACCAAAGTCTGGGAGGGATGTGGGTCCCGGGATGGAGAAGATGGAAAGGACCACAGAGGTTCAGAATTTAAAATCTTACAAATTGGAGAACTGGTCTGAATTCAACAAGAAGAAATTCATTGAAGAAAAGTACAAAGTACTTCACTTGGGAAGGAAAAATCAAATGCGTAACTACACAACACAGAACAATTGGCTAGGTGATAGAACAGCTGAAAAGGATCTAGGTGTTGTAGATCACACATTGAAAGAGTCAACAATATGATGTAGTGGTGAAAACACTAATATTCTTGGGTGAATTTGCAGGAGCGTATGTTAGTCAAGAAAGGGAATTGTTCCATTCAACTTGCCACTGGTAAGGCCTCAGCTGGAATACTGTTCGGGGCAACAGACTTTAAGAAGTATCTGGACGGATCAGAGCGTGTCCAGAGGAGAGCAACAAAAAGATAAAAAGTTTAGAAAACTGACCTGTGAGGAAAGGTTAAAAAAATGGTCAGGTTTAATCTTGGGAAAAGAAGACTGTGAGTTTGAGGGGAATGATTACATTCTTTGGACATGTTAAATACTGTTACAAAGAGGACAGTGATCAGTTGCTCTCCATAGCCACTAAAGATAGGGCAAGCAGCAATGGGTTTAATCACAACAAGAAAGCTTAGGTCAAATATTATAAAAATCTTTCTAACTATAAGAGTAGTTAAGATCTGGAATTAGCTTACAAGATAAGTTGTGGAATCCTTAGAACTGGAGGATTCTTAAGACCAGGTTGGACAAATACTTGTCAGGGATGGTCTAGGTTTACTTGGTCCTGCTTCTGTGCAGGGGGCTGGACTTGATGGCTTTGAGGTCCCTTCCAGCCCTACATTTTTATGATTTGGCTATCCATACAGACCATATTGCACAAGTAGAGCTGGAGCTGATACAGACTCAGGCTTAGTGTACTTCACACTTCTAGTTTGATATAAGTTGACTAATTAGGTTAGGTCACTACACAAAGCTCCAAGAAAACTCCACCTCCATGAGAGGTATAGGGCCTATATTGGTTTATTGAGGGCAACACAGTATCTTTGTAGACATGGCTTTACTAACATTGGCTATTGGCTGTCTTGTCAATTTCATGACAGAAACCATGAAATTGACAAGAAAGCTGGACAGCAGAAACCAGTTGCATCCCAAGGCCTATGGAGGGCTGGGTGGTTGGACCCTGATCCTGGCTGGGAGCTGTAGGTGACTGGACCTCACCTCTGTCCGGGAGCCAGTGTGAAGCATGGGCAGCTGGATGCCGTTTTGATGTTTTATGATCAAAATACAGACATTTATATCAATGATACTGCCACTGTTAGATTATAGAAATAAAACATAATGAAGTATGTTATGTAAGGTATCAATGTTAAAGTTACAATCCATCAAATATTATTATTCTGTTTGTATGCATACATCATCTCTGTATCTCAAGTTAGGAATATTGACCATGTACTAGTATGTCAAATGTATTTGCTCCTGTGTTAATGCTCACAAAGTAGTTCACATCTAATCTAGCCAGCACATTGTGAATGGACTATTTAGGAAAGAACTTCGGACTCAATAGTTCTGTAATTTTTTCTCATTTTAACTAGTACACTTAAAAGACATTATTTTACGCATAAGTGGAGTAAGAGACTTCCAAATAAATAATAAATAAAAATAATAGTAATAAAATATAGGACAGAACAATGCTAAATTAAATTATACACCTATTTACCCGGACAGTCAAAATAGGTAAAGTATTTCCCCCCAGCTTACAGTTTTCATAATTTGTTTCTGAAATAGCTTTTGAGTCCTCAAAATGTCATTTGCACAGGATTTTGAAAAACCTAAAGTTTTTTTGCATGAATTTTACAAAATTCAGTACTAGCTCTAAATTCTATTATTTTTCCTATGCTAGCTCGCGCAGAAGTAGATTTCCAGACTATTTCTGCTTCCAGTCTCTTTAATTAACAGCTCTTCCCTCTAGGGCTTTCAGCGAAACATACCAGGCAATGCCTTGCTGAAATCTTGGGTGCACTTGAGGTCAGGTAGTACAGAAGCAGCAAAATGAAAGCAACTAGCTCTCTGAAACATTGTTTAATTTCATTTTAAGGTTTCTCTCTGGTACCTTCTCCAGAGCCAGAAGCTATAACAAAGAGCAAAACTGCTATTAACAAGTTTTCTGAACACTCCACTTTTCTAACCCCTTGCTCAACCGTGCGTGTGCGTGTGCGTGTGCACGTGTGCGCACACACACACACACCTCCTCTGGCAACCAAACATTTTAAAAAGGAATTAAAACAGGATTTCGACTGAAGATATATTCCCCATAGATCATAATAATTTTATGGAGGCAGGTATTTCAGGCTGGTTTCACTTGACAGTATTCTTTTAAACTTATTTCTGGGTACCTAATGCAATCAGGCAATGTTACTAGCAAAGGCAAAAAAGATATTAACTTACTTTTGTAATCTTGGCAACTAAGGAAAGAAACAAAAAACATATAAAAAATAGGGGTGTCTGAGTCCTCTAACGTGGAAGATGAAAGAGGATGGAAAAATTCAGAGCATTTTTTCATAGAAGAATACATGAGTGTGTTTTGTTTCTCACTGCATGCACATTTGTTTAATGAAAGTAATGGTTCTTTATTAAGTAAATAATTTACAAGTCATCTTATAAACCATCTTGTTAGTCTTTAAAGTGCTACATAGTCCTGTATTTTGTTTCAGCTACACCAGACTAACACGGCTACATTTCTATCACTATTCATAATTTACAAGCAGATTCCAAAAGATAAATACTCATCATAATGAGCAGAGAATTAACTCCGCAGCTCTCATTAGCATTCTAAACTCAGCTGAGTGTTTGTATTTTAAGTATGGTTATTCTGCCTCAAAATAACAAATTATTGAAAAACAACAGTTTATAAAGAACATGCTTGCAGCTTCATCCAGCATAGGCAATGAGATTATTTTCATAATTTTACAGCATGATCCATGAGCCTCTATATATAGTTTTCCTATACATGAACAGACCAAGGAACAGATGTACAAGCACCCAGAAAAATATATAGACTTGGCTTTGATATGTACGGAGTCAATAGCATCTTAAAAAGTAGACTGTAAGGAACTTCAGAGAGACTTAACACAGATAGGTGAATGGGCAATGTGATGCCAAATGAAGTTCTATATTCACAGTGTGAAGTTATGCACATCACAGAGGAAAAATAAGTTACACGAACACACGTTTTACATTAACAGTAGCACAGGGAGCTATGTGTCAGTATACACAGTTCAAGAAAGACTTCAGCTCTATGTGTAACTGCGATCAAAAAATCAAACAAGATTTTAACATGCATAAGGAATGGGATGGACAATATTAGGGTATGTCTACACTACAGTATTAATTCGAGTTATCTTAATTCAAAATAGTTAATTTGAATTAAGCTAATTCGAATTAATGTGTCTACACACAAAATGCAGTTTGAATTAGCATTTTGCTAATTCGAAATACGGCATCCACACTGACTGGACACAGACTTAGATTTAAGACCAGACAGAACCAGGTCAGCCAGGGCATCAGGTCAGGAATGTCAGTGTGTGGCTGTTGCCTGAGGCTATCTGAGGCTTGTGCTTAAAGGGACACACACACACACACACACACACACACACACACACACACACACACACACGCACTGGCCAGCTGGTTCTAAGGTACCCCTGCTTGCTTGCCTGCCTCACTGTGGGACAGCAAACCATTTGTGTCTTGGAGTGCTTTGGTTGCCCTCACTTGAGATACCATAGCACTTTGCAACATGGAGAGAGAGCTGCCCCTGGGCACTCTGGTGCATCTCGTGGATGTGTTGCCATCAGCCTGGCTGCACCTGCTGCAGGATGTCATCCGGGACGTCTATCAGGGGGCTGTCAATATCCAGGAAGCCCTGCGGGAGAGCTTCCACCCTGAGGAGCACTAGGAGCCTCCCTGGTCTGCCCACTGGGGGCTTGTGCCTCATTCCTCCCTCACGTCCTTCCTCTTTCCCTTCCCTAGCCCCCCTTCCTAATGTCAAATAAAATACATGTATTTTCATAAACGCAAACACTGTTTATTTCACAAAACTGGGGGGAGGAGGGATGAAATGAAACCCTGGTGAGACTTGGGAAAGGAGGTGGGAGACGGGAGGAGAGAGGGTGGGAGGAGGGGAGGGGGACACCTGGGAGGAGGGACCTGGAATGGGGAGGCAAGGGGACGAAGGAGGAGGAGAAGCTCAGCGTTGGGGGTCTTGCCGACCCTCCTGTCTCGCAGCACTGCACGTGCAGGGGAGTCGGTATCCCCTGGGGGGAGTGGGTATGGCAGGTGGGGTAGGTGGGGAGGAAGGTACGGGGGGAGGAAAAAGTGGGAGGGAGAGCAGGAGTGGGAGGAGGAGCGATAGCTGGGGCGGCCACAGGGGCTGGAGCGGCATCAGGCACCAAACTCTGCACCAGGGTCTGCAGGTGATCCCATATGGCACGGCCCTGATCATGTACCTCCCGCAAGCCCTCTCGCCACTGCTACAGGTCTTCTTCCACCCAGTGCTCCTGGCAGTGGACTTGCCTAGTATATAGTGCCAGGTGCTGCCGGTGGTACTCCTCCAGGTGGCAGGTCATCCTGCTGGCCCGGGAGCGAGAGACTGTCCTAGGTGGGGTGGGGTGCCCTGCACTCACAGCTGGTGTGGCTGTGGAGAAACCAGAGACGTGCTCTGTTATCCCTGGGGACACAGTGGGTGAAACCCAGACCCCCTCTGCAAGGCAAGGATGGCAGATCTCCGCACCATCATGTCCTGCTATCCCTGGGAGTGTGAGCTGGTCCGGGACTGCACCCATACCCCTGTGCTGTATATAGTGTGGGTGTGCGTGGGGGAAGGAGGAAGGGGAGATGTGCCTTGCCTCTCTGTAGAGGGAGCTTCTGGAGGGAGGGCATTGTGCAGTGTCTCTCCCCAGGGTCAGGAGCATGTCACGTGCCTTCATACATACATGCGTGTGGGTAAGAGGCCAGGGCCCCTGTGTGGCAGGCAACCGGAGCCATATGCCCTGGCTGGCACAGCACATGCACAGGTTCCTGTGTGATCTATGGTCATCAAGGCCCACATGCGCAGTCCCTGAGCTTCCTCTCGCTCCCCCCTTGCCCCTCCCACATACGGGGACAGTGATGGCACTCACATGTTGAGGCCTCCCTGGCATCGGATGACACAGGTGACAGGCTTGCTGGCACGGCTCTGGGTTCTGGGGTGCGCAGCATGCTCCCTCCAGGCTCCTGCGACTCCTGGCCATCCTCCTCCTCCAGGCCCTGGTCAGGGCCCTTGGCCCCAAGGTCAATGACCACCTAGGGGGCACGAATCATCTGATCCCCCAGGATGCAGTTCAGGGCATCAAAATATGGGAAGGGGTCTGGGTCTGCCCCTGGTTGGGAGCTGCCTGCTGCAGCCCTGGCATAGGCCTGCTGCAGCTCTTTAATTTTAGTGCGCACCTGCTCCTAGTTGCGCATGTGGCATTTGGTGGCCAGGCTGTCTGCCATCCATCAGTAGACTGCCACGTTCATGCATCTAGTGTGGCGTTCATGAACGTTGGAGGCATTCCTCCAAACCTCAATCAGGGCCATGATCTCCACACTGGACCAGGATGGTGCCCGCCTTTTCCGGCCCCGGCAAGCTCCTGGGAGCTGCCAAACTGTTGCTGGGGAGTGGTGGAGGGCTGGCTGGCACTGGTTTGCTGGATCATGTTGGCAACTGGTTTAGGGGCAGCACCTGCAGGCTCTGGGCTGGCAGGCCTGCAGCTGGCACAGGCCCTGTGACCGGTAGCTGGCACAGGCCCTGTGACCAAATGGACTCTGCCCCTATAAGAGCTCCAGGGCTAGGGGGGAGGAGGGAGGGAGAGAGCAGTAGAGTTTTCCTGGTTTTGCCCAGGAGTGGCAACAAGGGGGAAATGGGAAAGGCTCAAGGCCAGCTAATTCGGACTAAGCGTCTACACAGCGATTATTCTGAATTAGCTAATTCGAGTTTGGTGTTACTCCTCATAGAATGAGGTTTACCAAACCCTAATTAAGTGCCCCGTTATTTCGATTTTAATTCAAAATAGAAGTTTGCTTGTGTAGTTAATTAACGCTATGGAAGTTAATTCGGAATAACGGCTGTTATTCCGAATTAACTGTGCAGTGTAGACATACCCTTAGAGAAAATATAATGCTGTTATATAAATCAATGCTGCATTTCCAGTGCCATGTGTACTACTGCTCACCCGATATCAAGAAGGGTAATGGAAAACTAGAGGGAGTCCAAAAACAGGCAGTGAGGATAATTGGGGCAAGGAAATAAATGAATAAAGATTGAAAAGTTTGTGACTATGAATAAAAGGGGACACAAGAAAGGTGCGTAAAGTAAGGAATGACAGAGAAGGTAGATTGAGGGTTCTGCTCTTGAGGTCTCAAACATAGAAAAAAGGCTCACTATGAAATTAAGAGGCAACAAATTCAGGACTGATAAAAAGGAAATACTTGTTCATCTGATGCATGATTACAGAGTGGAATTCCTTCCCACAGGAAGTCAATAATGTCAAGAACTTAACAAGTGATAACAATAAATCAGAATGGTATGGATAAGAATATTCAGAATTATCGTTAATGCTAAAAAAATGTTACATTTTATGCTTCAGGGTTTAAGCCTCTCTATTAGAGACCAGGATGAGCCCTAACACGAGGACAAATGATTCCACCTCTATCTGATAAAGGTTTCTTAAAGCTTCCTCTGAAGCATCTGTTACAAGGTGTGACGGGCTGTCACTGGTTGGGGGGCGGGGCGGCCGGAGCCCCCGCCGGCAGGGGGCTGATGGCCAGAAGCGGGCCCCCCAGCATTCCCCCAGCGCAAGCCGGAGGCGGCGGCGGGTGGGGGCACTACCCCCGCGCCTGCGCTGGCTGCGGGAACACAGCCCGTTCCCCGCAACCCCGGACGGCGGGGGCGGAGCAGAGCAACGCGGCTGGTCAGCCGGGCCGCGCGCCGGGACGTGCCCGGAAGGGGCGGGGCCCCGGGTAGCGGCCGGCGCGGCGGGCCAGTTCAAAAGGGCCCGCCGATGACGGAGCAGGGGGCAGGCTCCTCACGGAGGCGGGGAAGCAGACCTGGCAGCAGGACAGAGCCCGAGCGTCACACCCCACGGCTGTCGGCCCGGCGCTGGTCCCGAGGCCTCCGGGACAGCCACTGCCCTTGGCGGTCGCTCAGCCCCTCGGCGGACGGGGGGCGGACCCCACCCCGCCGTACCCGGAGGGAGCGGGACAACCAGAGGCAGATCGGGACCCGAGAGCCCTCCCCAGAGGCCGCACCTGGAAGCAGGACACCGCAGGACACCGAACCAGGGTAGGTTCAGGGGCGACGGGCATGATCGGCAGGAGCCGCCTGGAGGGAGGAAGGAGCCTGGGGCAGGGCGCTTTTGGCGGCCATGGGTGGACGAGTTGCGGAGGGAACGACCCCCTCGTCCACCGCGCCGGGGCATTAACAAGCCCTGCCGCTTAGGGCCCCGGGCTGGGACCCGGAGAGAGGGTGGGACCGGGTCTCCCTCCCTCCCTGAAGGGAGCATCCCTCTCCCCACGACCTTGACGAAGGGAAAGTACAAGGCGCAACCCCGCGAGGGGAGACTCCAAACCAGGGGCCTTTCGCCCCACCCCGCAGAGACGGGTAAGTACCGACGGGTTCGCTGACCTCCCCTTCCCCCCGGGAGGGTGTGATCGCACCCATTGTCGTGGGCCCCACGGGGGGGACCCGAGAGTTGGAGGGAAACCAAGAGAGGGCGCTAGGGTTCGCCGACCCCCCCCCCTCGGACCAAGAGGGGGTGATCGCACCCCGAACCCCCACACAAGGCAATGTCAGAGACAAGATACTGGACTGGAAGGACCTTGTTTCTGATCCAATCTGCCAATTTCCAGGAAGCCAGCAAAGAAAACCAACATTATGGAGTCTTCATGTTTCATGCATCCTCATTTCAAGAGCTGAGCTAATCAGAGCCCACAAAGGGGAAAATTCACCAAACCCTGGACAACTGATCATCCAAGAATATGGCTGCTTCCTTGCCTTGATGTCAAATCTTGATTTTGGTCCTCTTAGAGGCCTGGGTGCATATGACCACGGAAGCCTCTCAATACCAACCAGCAGAGTCCCCCATATTGTAACTCACATCAGGGTTGACACACATTACCCTAATACACTGTTAAATATATATCTCAACCATATCGTGTTAAGTATCACATATCAACATGGTGACATGCCGGTCCCGAAAATCACTGTGTGATACATAAAGGCATGCTAGAAATATGCTCTTTATAATGTGTTTGGGATGCAGAGAATGAACCCGGCTTGTCCTGGACAAAAGAATATATTTGCTTGTCTGACAGGCATGGTTGCAGATAGAAAACAGACTTACATTTATGTTTAAAATAAAAAAAGCCTTCAAGCTAAAAAAGCAGTGGAATGACATGGGGGACAGAGACATTCCCTGGCTCTTGAGACTCTGAGTAATATAAGGTGAACAACAACAACAAAAAGACCTTTTGGTTATCCTTCATGTTGGGGACAATAGCATTCTCTGAGCCTAGGAAAGCTGGATCCTCTTAGTCTGGAATGCAAGAATTCCTGGAGACTTAATGTAAGTGGAGATCTTGCTTGGACAAAGATTATAACTTGCTGGAATTAATTTTCAGTCAGTAGAAAGTGTGTTTTGTTTTGTTTGTAACTCTACCTGTCTTCTGGTTATACTGAGTATCACTTAAATCTCTATTTTGATTAATAAACTCATTCTTGATTTATTACAAAATCCACCTCAGTATGGTTTATTTAAACTGGATGGTGACTGCTAAGCTAGCCCAACTGGCTGTTGAGTGCCCTCTCTTGGTCTCTCTTCAGTGGCAATGAACTTAACTTCTGAATGTCCAGGGAGAGGGACCGGACACTGCAGAGAGATTTTGCTGGGAAACTTGGAGCTCACTGGTTGTTACCTGCCAGGCCATGCATGGACTGATGGAGTCCTAAAGAGTTTTCTCTGAGGGCAGACAAAATGGTGTGTCAGGGACCTGATACATATCTGAGCAGCAGCAAAACTTGTCTTTGCTAAAGCTAAGAGAGTTAATACTGAAGCCATGTCGATACATACCACGCCAGAGATTGAGCTTCTGGTATTCAATTTAATGAGTTGGACCTGCTAAATAAAACATTGAGGGTGCCCCTGGTCAATGGTGATACTCCTCAATTCGCAAGAAGTAAGGTAAGTCAATGGGCGTAACAGTTGGTGCTGCAGAGACAGTGCCTAACTCAGCTTAAGGTATGCCAACTCCAGATATGTTATTTATGTACCTGGAGTTGCATACGTAAGCTGATCTTCCGGATCTAATATAGACCTGGCTGGAGCCTCACAATGGATCATTACTTTTTTTTAATTCCTTCTCTAGCATTAATAATTTCCATGACCAGGTGAAATAGAAGTTATTTGATGTTTTTCTTCATCAAAGGAGGACATAAATCTTCTTCACAAGAAATAGCTCTAATATTTCTCAGGGTTTCTTGAATGTTGACAAGTGTTATGAAACTAAAGCATGAAGGGTGAGAAGTGCAGTCTGATCAGGAATACAACTTTTTTTCTTGGCTAGTTCTCATTGTATCCATAGATTTCTCCAGCAAAGTCTGAGGAAAGAGTTTTGCAATGGGTGACGCTTGGTACCAATATCTTGACTATACAGTGTGAGCTGATCAGTTGGTTCACTGTGCAGAATAGCTATTAGCCAATATGGTGCTGTTTTGATGGCAGCCTCTGTACCCAACTCTCTTTGTTCGCCTCCCTTACTGTTGTGGTATAGGCCAGTAAGAAGTGTTAGTACTGCTAGTGAGCAATTCAAGTTCACTTTGTGGCATTGACATTCCATCTTTCTGTCTGTGCATTCTATCCACCAAGTCTGAAGGTAAGGAAGGGGGGAGCAGATAGCTTGTGACCAAGGCATTGATGGTAGTGGACATCAATTGATTATACTGTTGAACGAACTTGTGAGTGTTTTGACCTTGCAATTGGGAGGTCTGTTCTCTTCAGATGAGTTGAAAACCCAGAGTACTGAAGACAACTCTCAGGTGAATCAGCTGATGGGAAGGAAGAAATAGGAAGGTTCTGTTCTTCATCTGGAAGAGCAGGAAGTCAAATTTTGAATGTGTAAATTAAGTGTTATCCCTGTATTCACTCCTAAGCTGAAGATACAGTCCAGTCATGAATGCACAGGTGTAGAGATGGCCTGAGAGACTCTTGTTGCTGCATGAGCCAAGAGATCAATGATTATATCAGTGCAAGGTCCTATAGCATTTTATAGTCTTAGAAAAAGTGCAAGAAAGCTTGTGCCATCACTAGAGGTTATATAGCCTATGGAAGTCAGATTCGGTTATATAATTGTTTTAAACCACGATTCTGCCTTAGTGCCTGAGAAAAACAAAGGAAGAAGGCAAGAAGGTAAGAGTTTTAAAATCCATTTTTTTAGTTAATTGAGCTTCTGGGAAAAGATAACACCCTATACAAATCGAAGGGATAAATTATTTCATGTGCATGTGTCTCAGACCTACAGCACTGTGGCTACAAGAAGATTTCCTTTCACCACATGCTCTGAGTACCAAGCCATCTATTAACAGAGGGGGCTGAACACATTTCATAAGAGACATAAGCGCAGACTCAGTGGGTGCTCCGTGCTGTAGCACCCACTAGCAGCCCCATGGATCAATTCCTTCCTTCCCCCAGCCCTCCAGCGGGCCCTGTTATTTAGCTCCTCCCCCACTCTCCTAGCAGCACCTCACACTCACCATGATAAGATATTCAACTGCATTCAGGAGGCACTGTGAGGAGGGGAAAGAGAGGAGGCAGGAAGGGGCAGAGGAAGGGAGTAGAGTGGAGATAGCTTCTGGGGCAGAATGGGGGTCCAACACCATTGGGGAACTGGGGAAGTCAGAGCCTCTGGCAAGAGGCATCCACAAATCAGATTTTTCTCTCTCTTGATCCCACAAAGGGATGTGGATACAAACTGAGACACACTACGGTAATTCCAGCTTTGAAGCGTTCAGATGACACACACTAAAGGTGAAACCACTTTGTTCTTAGAACCATCACAGAAGATTAGAGGGGAAAGAATGGGGAAAGAATGCATATGTATGCGTGTAGTAGAATAAATGAGTCACACATTACACAAAAGTAGCACATTGTGATTCAGATGCTACAAATAGAACTTATGTTCCAGTAATGTGAACTGTACAAACAGCAAGGAGTTTATAAGAGCCTGCAGAGAAAAATACACAAGTGCATTTAAAACCTAATCTCTTTCATTAAAAGTGATTTAAAGTTCAGTTCAAGTACCGTCCAAAATGCCTGGTTTATTTGTTAATATAACTCTGGCACTCAGTCTCTGAAGGTTACTTGGAGCTACTAAGACCTAAATTCAGGGTTTAAATATAACTACACTTAGTTTAAGAATGCATAATGCTTTCTGAGCAGGCCTAGAAAGAAATCTTAGGCCTGTGTTTCAGCAAGCTGTTAATTTGTAGTGTAGGAAGGTACATGTAGCTGTAGTTGTACAGAATCTACCCTCATATCCTGCTTACACCTAGAAAAAATATTTTCAGTTACACTTATGGAGGACACGGTCCACAGCATTTCCCTCTCATGGCTAGCGACAATAGTAAGACACACCTGACTTGAATAAGGCTCAGAAATAAGTGGCTATTCCTGTCCACTACAAATCTACCTCCCCATTTCCTAAAAGATATAGGGTTTAAAACTGTATTACATATGCCAAGGATAGAGCATTCTGAGGCCTCATCTTCTCAGTCTTGAGTGTCATAAAAAGACAATGTTTTATAAAAACATGCATAATTGCTTTCAATGGCAAAACCTCCAAAGAGAAAAGGAATAATAAAGATAGAAAATGAAGGACAATTATAGTTCAAAAGGCACCAGTAAGGGAAAGTGTTCTCAAATTTAGCATTTTCAGTGCTACTCAGAGTCTGAGCTACACTGTGCACCAAGCCTTTTATTTGATAATTTGAGCATGATTTGATTATGAGCGCTGACTTGAGTTAACTGAGCTTGACAAAAATCCATATCTCAACAAAACAATACATTTAATGGATGTCCCAATATGAAATATTATATTTGGTCCCTAATTTTTCAGCTGACCACAACCTCAAAAGCACGTCTCAACAAAATAAACTTAAAGAGAAAACAAAAATGAAAGAAGAGCTTTAAATAATCCACAGTATTTGCAAGACCAATCTTTGAAAACTGGTGGCGATCAGGGGGAGGTCCCAGACAACTGGAAAAAGGCAAATGTAGTGCCCATCTTTAAATAAGGGAAGGAGGACAATCCAGGGAACTACAAACCAGTCAGTCTATCCTCAGTCCCCGGAAAAACCATGAAGGGGATCCTCAAGGAATCTATTTTGAAGCATTTGGAAGAGAGGAAAGTGATCAGGAATAGTCAACATGAATTCACCAAGGGCAAGTCATGCCTGACCAACCTGAATGCCTTCTATGACAAGGTAACTGGCTCTGTGGACATGGGGAAGGCAGAGGACATTATATACACTGACTTTAGCAAAGCTTTTGATACGGTCTCCCACAGTATTCCTAAGGAAGTTAAGGAAGTATGGATTGGATAAATGAACTGTAAGGTGGATAGAAAGCTGGCTAGATTGTCGGGCTCACTGCGTAGTGATCAACAGCTTGATGTCAGGTTGGCAGTCGGTATCAAGTGGAGTGCCCCAATGGCCAGTTGTGGGGTCAGTTTTGTTCAACATCTTCATTAATGACCTGGATGAGGGGATGGATTACACCCTCAGTAAGTTTGCAGATGACACTTAGCTAGGGGGAGAGGTAGATACGTTGGAGGGTAGGGATAGGGTCCAGAGTGACCTAGACAAATTGGAGGATTGAGCCAAAAGAAATCTGATGAGGTTCAACAAGGACAAGTGCAGAGTCTTGCAACTGGGATGGAAGAATCCCAAGCACAGCTACAGGCTGGGGACCGACTGGCTAGGTAGTAGTTCAGCAGAAAAGGACCTGGGGATAACAGTGGATGAGAAGCTGGATATGAGTCAACAGTGTGCCCTTGTACCCAAGAAAGCTAATGGTATATTAGGATGCATTAGGAGGAGCATTGCCAGCCCATCTAGGGAAGTGATTATTTCCCTTTAGTCAGCCCTGGTGAGGTCACATCTGGAGTACTGCATCCAATTCTGGGCTTCCCGTTACAGAAATTATGTGGATACATTGGAGAGGTTCCAGTGGAGGGCAACACAAATGATTAGGGGGCTGGAGCATATGACCTATGAGAAGAGGCTGAGGGATTTGGGCTTGTTTAATCTGCAGAAGAAAAGAGTAAGGGGGGATTTGATAGCAACCTTTAACTACCTGAAGGAGGGAGGATTTGATAGCAACCTTAACTACCTGAAGAGGATGGAGAAAGACTATTCTCAGTAGTGGCAGATGGTACAACGAGGAGCAATCGTCTCATGTTGAAGTGGGGGGAGCTCTAGGTTGGATATTAGGAAAAACTATTTTACCAGGAAGGTGGTGAAGTACTGGAATGGGTTACCTAGGGAGGTGGTGAAATCTCCATCCCTAGAGGTTTTAAAATCCTGGCTTGAAAAAGCCTTGGCAGGAATGATTTAGTTGGGGTTGGTCCTGCTTTGGGCAGGAGGATGGACTCGATGACCTCCTGAGGTCTCTTCCAGCCCTATGATTTTATGATTTTCTATATGCATTTCACTCCCTACAGTGTGCTCTTCTGCCTACCAATATGGAACTTGCCATGACCAGCATACAATGATTATCTCAATGGATAAAAATCTCATTTACACCAGACAAGAGATAAATAAATGCTATGTGATTTCAAAACAGAAGTACACAGGCAATTACTGAGCACACTGAAATCTATTTATCCACATGTGCATATTTATCTTTCAAATGAATCCATACAATACTTAGCAGTGAATCTCAGCTGTGAATTTTTTTTCAGTAGCTGGCTATATTATTGCTATATTATAACATGTTTCTCGTAATATGTCAGTATATCACTATATCTCTTACCAGGAAGATAAGAGGAAAAATCTAATAAGGAAAGAATAATTTCCAACAGTCACAGACAATGTGACAATGCAGCAGCAACTCATTAAATCATAGAGGAACAATGAGCTGTAGATACTTCCTTTACTGGAATTATCTTGTCCTCAGTAAAAGTGCATTCTCTTTTGTCATTTATATAATATTTAAAATATTTTATTTATTTAGAATTATAGCATGCCCTCCACCAACACACTAAGTAAATAAAATATCTGTCCACAATATTTAAATATGACTCTTCCAATAACACACATGTAAAACTGAAATTACAATATGACACCTGAGTCATCTGGTATATTTTGCTAAATATTGCAATGGAACTTACAATTTTTATGTAAATATTTGGGAATCTTTTTTTAACAGATTCAGATCAAGACCCAAATTCAGGAAAAAACATGCTTAAATCCATTCCAAATAAGGAAAGCACTTAAACTCCTATTTAAATCCTACTGAAGTCAATGGATGCTTCCTGAATTGGTTTCTAAAATCTGGAAGTTGATAAACCATTCTTTATGCTTTTACTACATGTTAAAACATCTGGCTTTGAACATCAGTATTTTATAACTCTTAAAATATAGCAATTAGTAGTACTCCCAATTGCTATATTTTAAGATAATGGTTTATCAACTTCCAGATTTTAGAAACCAATTCAGGAAGCATGTGCTTAAATCCATTGACTTCAATAGGATTTAAAGTGCTTTCCTTATTTGGAATGGATTTAAGTTGTTTTTTCCTGAATTTGGGTCTTGATTTGCCTCTAGTTTAACTAGCTAAGACTGCAAGGATACATACTTACAATAACAAAATAATCCTTATTAACAATCTGCAGAGACTCATGACGACAATTTAAACCACTGGTGCATGTAAATGTTTTTGTCAGTAACAATATCAAAGTAATAATTCAGAGCCAGTAATTTCAGGTCATTATGATTTTAAATATGGTTTTCTTTCAAAGAAATATTGGCTATATACATTAGAAAATTAATATGTATTGTGTGTGTGTGTGTGTGTGTGTATATATAGAGAGAGAGTCAGAATCACTATCAGTTATGTTCACACCTCCACATTAATATTAATCCTTTATCCAACCTTTCTTAACCTCATCTTAATTACATGCATCTTTTGTTAAAAATAACCATTAGTTTTAGTAAAACTCCCGTGCATCCTTCAAAATCTGCATCTGTGTAGTAACTTATCTGTCCCTTCTTCTTCATCAAATATGCACATAAAAGACTGGTCAAAACTATCATATGGAAAGTGTCAACTGTGTTAACTGAGCCTTAATTTAAGATTATAGTTTTTAACAATAGCACCTAAAATCTCCCCTGATCACACCTTCCCTTATGTAAAACCTGATTTTCCATTGCATTTCACCGTATGCAGTCACTTGCAACTGTGCGATGTTCAGATTAAACTTTACCAAATCACTAGGCATAGGCAGATGGCCCAAGGCATGGAAGAACAGACAATTAAAAAAAAATTTAATTTCATTAATGAGAATAGACCTGTTCATAAAGTCCCAGGGAGTTGACATTTGAGAACTGTTGAAGAACAGAATTTCTTAGGAAAGGAATCCAAAATTACATAATTTTCATTTTTTTTGTTATTTCTTTCTTATTTTTCTTTTTTAACCTACCAGGCATGATAATATTTGAAAAACCCAGCTTCCTTGTTATTGATACCCCATGTGTAAACATGGATGTGTAATCTCTCCTAATTTGTTCAATATCTCCATGAAACAGTTGAAGGGAAACTGCCAGACCTGAAATTGAAGAGAAAAAATAAGAGACTTAAGAATTGTATAACTTAATATTATATTTAAAATCCATTCAAAAATGTTGTTTCAAACTGAAATGTGATATTAGATTAATTCATTTTGAACCGTTTCAGAAGCTGTATGCATTTGGAAAGGGTAAATAAACACTGTACAAGAATCTTCCATGTAGAAAGCTAGAAAAGCACTAGATAACCATCGAGCCATATACAAGCAGTAACAAGGTGGCTATTATTGGTTGGTAACTGAGGCAATTATGTTAGCTCAAATCTTAGTCAAGCAGACCTAATAAGACGTTAACAAGAATGCACTTCTGGGAAATATCAATTATGAGTAATAGTTTGCTGCCATTTAATATTTTCATTTGCTTATTCTTCAAACCAATCACCACGCAGTTGAACAAAACCCACCCCCTCAAAAAACCTAGATTTCAATATGCCTATTAAAGCATCACTCTACCCCTTGCCAAGAGATAGCCATATGTTCGAGGGCCAAAGAAAAAGTGTGCGCATGAGAAAAAACTTAAGGTCCAGAGTCACAAAATTACCAATATTGATTGATGCCAGCTCAACAGAGGTTTTTCCTATAATTACACATTCCAGTATCACCAAAATAAAAAATATCTGATCTCCTATTTTATAAATATTGAGATCACAACATTATTCTTAAAAGGTGTTAACTGTCTAAGAAAGTACTCTACATAACAAAGGGAGGCTACATCTAGACTGCAGGCTTCTCGTGCAAGAAGCTTTTATCAGAAGAGATCTTCCACAAAAACTTCTTGCAAAAGAGAGTGTCCACAAAGCAAAAGCACATCGAAAAAGCTATGTGCTTTTGAAAGAGTGTTGAGACTGCATGAAGGCTCTCTCGAAAGTAAACTCTGATTGCTATGCACAGAATGGCCACCAGGGCACCTGTGCTTTTTCCTCTTTTTGCGCAAAAAGCCCATCTTCCCCATCCATACACAGCTTTTTGCGAAAGAGCTCTTTCGCAAAAAGGCGTTCTTCCTTGTAGAATGAAGAATACCTATACCGGAAAAACCCCTCTGTTCTTTTGATTTTTGTGTGCAAAAATGCGCTTGAGGAGTGAACACTCCACAAGCTTTTCAGAAAAATGGCTATTTTTCCGAAAAACTCTGTAGTGTAGACATAGCCAGAAAGAAAAACTACATTACTGCTCATAGTCTTCTGAAAATTTAAATAGGAAAGGAGATACAAACAAAATACTGTCTTCTTGTCTGATACAGAGCAAACGATGTAAGCAGTTTTGAAGATAATTGCCTAATGGCAGAACGTGGGAGTCTCAATGAGCATCTGTTCTCATTACGCATAGCTATATCACCAGTACACTTCTAATCACAGAAAATCTTATGAAACTCTTGCTCTTAAAACCAAAACCTCAAGGTAAATTAGAAGAACAATGTAAGTTAGCCATATCCTGCTACTTCTCTGTTTAAGACAATGTGTGTTGAACACATTTTCAGTCTTATCCTGGCTAAAGTTACAAATAATTATTTTTTTCAGTGTGTTTGATTCACACTAATAGATGCTCTGTTCTGTGTCTGCTGGAAGACATGATACTCAAGAGTTAATGAGTGCAAATCTCCTTCCAATGAAATTATGATTCTAGAAAAAAGGTGTGCCCTCACCTTTGATCATTTCAGCATAGGATGTATCTGGAAGCAACATACTTTATCATAGTTGAAATTTACAAAAAGGAGGGATTGTTTTAATATAATCCTTGTGACCAATGTCAAGATGATACAGCTTGTAAAGCTTAATCCTTCCTGATCTCAACAATACTTGAACATATTTTAGGTGTCAGAACACACATACAAATACAGATGGGGCAAATTCCCAGCCTACATTAATAAGTGGAAACAAGCAGATCAACCTAAAAAGTCATGAAAAACCTTAGAAGATAAAGGAAGGCCCAATAAATAAATATACATACATTTGACAGTGGGGCAATCATTCTATGGGATTAGGAAGACATGCCTCTCCCCTCTGAGCAGGTGATTTAATAAACTGATTATTTTGAGATTATTTCACGATTACCTACAAAATCTGGTATCAGCTACTGTCAGTCAGAATCCTGAATTCAACAGACCACTGGTGTAATCCAGTACAGCAATTTTTATCTTTTTTTTCTTCTTCTGTAATTTGCTATTTACAATAAAAATTTATTATTTTGATCAAACCGTCAGCCATACGGTGCGTAATGTCTTTGACAAGGCAGTTTCCAATCATATTTATGCAGTGTTGTTGTAGTTTTCTCGGTCCCAGAAAGACAAAATGGGTGCTGCAATATCTTTTGTTGGATCGACTTCTGTTGGTAAGCTTTCGGGCTTACACAAAGCTCTTTGTCAGATCAGATCTGTATAAACTTGTAGGCTTGTCTCTTTCACCAACAGAACTTGGTCCAATAAAAAGTATTACCTTTATCTACTTTGTCTCATTAAGATTTATGGCAGTTCATTTTGGTATCAATGAGTGACTAAATCCCTTGAAGTAAAAGTGTACTTTAGGTTGCTACATCTCACTAAACAGCAAATAGTTAATGTGAATATGCTCAATTTTCTAATGGGCCTCTTCACTTACTGGGATTTCATTTGCAAATCACTACCACAAAACACTGATGACATACACACCACTGCATTTCTAAGATACAGCTCCCTTACATAAGAAAGCTACAGGAATTGGTTGTCTTGATCACAGACATTTGTTCTCCAGGAACTATATTGAGATGATCAAGTCATTTCATAGAAACAAATGAACAGCTGTTATGGGGTAATGACTTTCAGTTACTATGACCCTGAACCACATGGCAAACCATGACCTAGAGACATAATTTTAAGCCCATTAAAAACGTCATTCTTTTACAGATTAAGAAATATTTTACTAGTTTATCAAAGTGTTTTGGTTTCTTAAATGCAACGTTGTATCCCAGGAAACCTAAGAGAGATTTGCCATGGGCCCAGAGCCCACATCCAGTAGAAGAACAGTACTAAAAATAATCAAATATTGTACACTGCTGTTTAATGTTCTCCTTCCTAAACGCTATAAGTTAAAATTCAAGACCTTGACTCCAATTAGCATTTAAAGATTTCAGCAATCTTTCTCTCATTTATCTTACATATTTGCTTTGGAGAATTTTATTTTGCTCATAAAATTGAGATATGAAAAACAATCAATGGAAAAAGCAGTTTTAACCTGAAAACAGAATTGGTTGTCAAAGCATTGTATACATTGACTCCTGCAAGAGAAGACACATATTATAATTCTGTATTTCACAGCATTCACCGTTTAAAACTGAAGGGATTATCTTCTGATCTACAAAAGTTTAAAGAAAAACTTTCTAAGGCATCTGTCATTGAGACACGTACAAAGATATATAATTCAATACTTTGTTTGACTTAGCATCTTTCATATAAACTGTACTCTGAAAAACATTAGAATTAAATAATGCAAGAGATAGCTTATAGAAATATCAATCATGTATTGTATGTGGCCAGAGATTTTAAAAACTGTAAAGACATTGGATGATAAATACATTCAAACATGCAGTCAACACCAATACAAAAGAGAAAGGGGAAAAAATAAGAGGCATAGACAAAATGGGAAAAAAATATGTTAAGATAAAATCTGAAAAAGGCGAGGAGAAATAAGGCAGAGGAAAGTCAAATGAAACAACCTCTAAAGGACAAGTGTAGCAAGTTTATACTAGAAGATTCAGATGATAGATAAGAATAGGAAGTGGAAAGGTGCGATGAAAGAGAAAATATTAGCGAGATAAAATGTCACACATCCATTGAAAATTTTAAACACGAGGAAGAAAATTTTGATCTAGTTCATTACAATTAATGCATGGAATGAGGAATACAGGGCTCCCCGAAAGAGTGAGTTTGCTCTTCCACAAAAAAAAAAACGGGAGAGCAAATGTTCTCTGTGGACGTGGCAGGGGTTTTCTGGGATACCTCACGGAAAAACCCAGTAGACTAGATGTAGCCTTCTGTTTGAGCTTTTCTGAATAAAAAGTGTTTACATTCAATTTCTATCCACAATGAACAGATATTCCTAGATGATATTAAGAAGAGAATGCCTAGCAGCTGCTCAGGAAGCTGACATGAAAAACTTGGACACAACCACTAACCAGCTCCATTTTTTAAGAAACAAAATCAGGCATTTGTCTAAACAAAGCTCTCTAAACAATTCTGAAAGCACACAGGTGTTTGCATTTCTGGCAGTCTTTTAAGTGTCCAGACTGCAATGGCAGAGATAACAATGAGCACACTTGGTATTTATCCCTCCACTTAAACTACAAACATGGTGTTGAGTAGCCTAAGCAGGGGAAGGCTTTGGCTTCCAAACTGACAGTCATAGTCCTGCCCACACTTCAACCCCAGAATGGACCAGTGTGGCTTCCTCCCTCCCCAGTGCTCCAGGGGCCAGGTGCACGACCCCTCCCATTTGTTCCCCTCCCCATTATGAGGTGGGCACTCCGCACGCTGCCATGCCTCCTCCCCTCCCCATGGTGGGGTTGGGGACCTTCCTCTCCCAGACCCAGCTTCACTGACGGCCCATGACTATAAAATTAACTGGGTGTCAATTTGCTGTAGTTTAAAACAGTGGAAAACAGAGCGCATACAAACCCTGTTGGTTTCCATTTTCAAATGAACTTAGGTAATATTCAAATTTGGGGGGAGGGAGAGAGGAAGCCAGCCAACATCTGCAAATGCACTTGAAGGCGTGAGTTTGATTAATCTGAATTGTCAAGGAAAGTCCAACAATTAGCCTTTGATGTTTGAGTAAGGATTCTTCAAACTGCTGGTACAGGAAGGGAGGCTCCTTTGCTTCCCAATTACAATGCTGACCACATGGCCTGCAGCTCATACATGATCTGAATACTTGTACCTAAGACTCCATTTCAAATGGTTTGAGGTAGGATGCGAATACTGTCAAACCCTCTTAGAGCGATGTAGTTTTCTTTCTTCAAATGAAAATGACTTCCATGTAAATAGTGTTTCACTGTAGCAAGAGTGTATGCCTGGCATTTCTTCAGCCTGGAAGTAGTGGAGCCTTATTTCATCACCTGCTTATTGCAAGAAGCACTGGATGACTAGTATCTGGAAGATCAATCTTTTTAAAGTTCTTGGCCAGAAGGGACTATTATGATGATCCAGAGTAACCTTTTGTAGATACAAAGCAAAGAAGCTCTCCCATTCAACCATTTCTGAGAAGATCTCATAGCTTCTGCCTGAGCAAGAACATTTTTTAGAAAAAACCCCTATCTAGACTTATTTAAAAGATTTCAAACAAAGAAGACTCCATCATGTTCCTAAGTAAGTTTTCCATAGATTAATTATCCTTACTGTTAAAAAAAATGTATCTTATTTCTAGTTTGAATTGTTTAGCTTCGGCTTCCAACCATGGGATCTCAATCTACCTTTCTGCACTAGATTCAAGAGCCATCTATTAGCGAAAATCTCTTCCTCACATGGGTATTTATAGACCATCTTCAAGTCACCTCTTAACCTCTTCTTAGTTATGTAGCTTGTCATTGTAAGGCATGTTTTCCAAACTTCAAATATTTCTTGTAGCTCTTTTCTTACGCTAACTCCCTCTAATTTTTCAGAAGTGTGGATACCAGATCTGGATACAGTATTCCAGTAATGGTCTCACTAAAGCAAAGTGCGTTCTTACTTGTATTTGATAGTTCAGTTTATACATCCAAGAATCATTTTTGCCTCTTAATTACAGTAAAACTCCAGTTGTCTGGCATCCAGTTGTCCAGAACTCCCAATAGTCTGGCAGCAACTGGAACCCAGATGTGCTCAGTCAGCCGCTCTCATGGCCGGGCCACTGTGAGCCGCATGTGCACTCCCAGCCCACGCCATTCTGCTCATGGTCCCCAGTGCACACAGCGTCCAGCCTGTACTTGCTAGCAGCCGGCTGCTGAGCACAGGCAGCTGCCTTGGGACATGGACATGAGGTTGGGGGAAAAAGGGGACTGGGGTTACCGCAAGGAGGGTAGGTGTTTGGCTCTAGCGAAGGGCCGGGGAGGAGAGGGAAGGGGGGATTGGGTTGGGAGTATGCCCCCTTATCGTACTCTGGCATATCCGATAATCCGGCACTACCTAGGTCCCAAAGGTGCTGGATTATCGGAAGTCTACTGTATATCACTTCACTGGGAGCTCATGTTACTTTGAGTTTTCTACCATGACCCGTAAGTACTTTTTCAGTGTCTGCCCCTGTATGATACAGTACCCTATTTGTAAGTGTAACATACCTTTGTTGTTCCTAAGGATATGACCTTGCATCTGGCTATAGTAACAGTGCCCATGTTACCAACTGACCCAGGTCACTCTGTATAACTCTCCCCCACATCCTGCCGAGAACACCTGCACATGACCAAGTGTCAGGAACTCTGCCTTCTACCTTCAGTGGATGAGTTGCATCTTTTCTTCAGACAAAACAGTATTTGGAAGGCGACATTGCTGCATTCCAACTTCCCCAGAGTTGACAAGCTAGAACATTTTTAAACTGTCTTTATCTACCCTATGCGTTAAATGGTGTTAAAATTGTTAATAAACATGTTTTCAAACAGCAGTCATTTCTGGGAACTAGGTGGGTTTATTTATTCCGGGAACCTGGTGGGTTTTATTTATTCTGGGAACTAGGCGGGTTTATTTATTGTCTACCTTGCTCTACTGATTAAAGATCTTCCTTTTCTCTTCATGAAACATACAGTATGTCAAGTTTGATACATCCCATTGCTTGAGATACAAACATCAAGACATCTAAACTGAATAGTAAACTTTACAATACATTTTTATGCATTTTATTTTGTTAACTAACAATTACACCTAATCTACAAAATAACCAATATCACATTTATAAATACTTCATGTATCTTTCTATTACAATTAAGACACTAAAGGCCCAGAGGGGATTATCAGATATTAGCTGATATAAACTCTGTCAGCTTTCACATAAATTGTGCTAGAAATATAATACAAAGCTACTGAATCCCCAGTTATAATCTTACAATATATTTTAGAAATGTTACTATCTATTTACTTCCTATATATTTTTAAAATGTGCATGTGTCTGTCCATGAAGCTGTGAGTCCATTTGTTCAAGAACTACTCCTAAACAGTAATAACGAGGATCACCAAATTTAGATGCAGCTTCCTCTTATCATAACTTACAGCAAAGTAAGGATTTGGTTGTGCTAGGAGAAGGGGATGTGCCTGGAATTTGATTGGGTCTCATAAAATGGAAAGGGAGGGTTCTGGCAGGAGGGACAATTGTACTGCAGAATGACCACAGAATGGGAGCAAAAGCCACGGATGGTCACTGGGACAACTATAAGCCTGTTTGGCCAGCAAGGGGTAGGAGTGGAGAAAGGAACAGCTATCTACTATATATTTCAGAAAGTTTGTCTGTTTGTGTGTCTGTCTGTCCCCCTGCTGGGAATATGCACCTCTTCCCCGGCTGTGCCTGCTGCTAGCTCCAAAATTCTGCAGTGGGTAGTCCTTTCTTCTCCCCAGGCCAGTCGGCATATTGAACCCCTCATCTCTAGCCCTACCCCACAACAATGATTTAAACAAAGAAAGACAAAACTTATTTGAGTTAAGAACCTGAGCAATACCGAGTACAACTTCTAGTCCTTTACTTTTTTTCTCATGAAAGACCAATCAAGATTAAACTGAGACCTAAGAAAGAATTAGAAATGTATCCCCACATTCAAGCAAAACCAAAAGATTTTTTAGTAATAATTCTGTAGCTATAACCTCTAGAGGAGCTAATACCTTGGGGTATGTCTACAGTAGCTCGTTAATTCACGCTAGGTAGGAAAATCAGGGAACCGGGGTTGCAAATGAAGCCCGGGATTTAAATATCCCGGGCTTTATGTGCATGTTCCCATCTGGCTGCCACTTTTAAATCCCCATTAGTCCGAAAGAACTGCCCACAGCTACATGCGGCAGTTTAAAGTTAATCCGAACTAAGTCCTCAGGAATAACAGTTAATTCGGACTAAGAACTTAGTTTGGATTAACTTTAAACTGCCGTGTGTAGCCGCGGGCAGTTCATTTGGACTAAGGGAGATTTAAAAATGGCGGCTGGACGGGAACATGCAAATACAGCCTGGGATATTTAAATCCCGGGCTTCATTTGCAACCCCGGTTTCCCGATTTGCCTACCTAGCTCAAATTAACCAGCTAGTGTAGACATACCCTTATAGGCATGTTCATTAGGCTGTTCATTAAAGCTTTCATAGGGCTAGTTATTCTTTCAATAGATAGATAGCAAGTCAGCAGCACATGCAATAATGGCCAGCAGAATGAATTTCAGAAATGAAAAAGCTTAAAAAAGTCTCCAGAAAGACAGTGTCAATTATTGAAAAGCTGTAGAACTGCAAGAATGAAAATGGGAATTAGCTCTTCTCATGCTGTAACTGTATCAAAAAACTTCAGGCTTTAAATTGGGTACCAGGGATGGGTAAATCACAGGCACAATGCAGTGCTGAGGTCAGCAGCATATATACAGTGTTGCTATTATGCAGATACGCCTTAACATCTCACTTAAATGCACAAATTTTTTATCTTATTTGGAAGTAAGAACAAGTGTACTCACAAATATTAAGAGTGCAGTTCAAGATGAAACCATCTAATACTGAAGCTCTTCTCCCCACAGCAGTCTATTAGTGAAGTCATATTATACAGCAAGGGTACATTAAATATATCTTCTGAAAATCACTTTTGTGTACAAGGAGCTTTAACCTTTTTAGGCACAACATATTGGTATCACAACAGTAAAGTAAGGACAATTATACTGACTGGCTCTCTGAACCTGCCTTGAAGAATTAGTATCATCTTTGTCTCAGTAATATGTTCCCTCAGTAGACTCATCTATAATTTTATTTTGACTATTCCTGTACTCAGATACTAGAGGATACTATAACCAGTACTTGGAAAAAAGAAGGGAAACAAAGAACTCCAAAAACTGTCAATTCTAATGTGGCATTTTTGTACTACAAAGTTATAATTCAAGCTAATTTAACAATAATTTCCTTGCAACTTCCTCTATAAATATTCCTTCTTGCAGCTGTCACATTTATTGAGAACAAAGAAAGATGCTTTTATGCCTTGTGAGCTTATATCAAAGCACAATATCTCAGCATTGCTCCTACTTTAAATGTATTTCAAATAGCAGTCTTCATCGACAACTAATTCTTAAACACATCAAAACATAATATACATAATCCCCTTGTTGCAAAATACAACGAAGGATTAAAAGTGCAGATTAATAAACTGCCACAGAAGTGGCGAGTAATTAAAGAAAAGCACTCTACGCTATCAACATTAGCAATACGTCAATACAAAATAAGCTGCAAGAGTGCTGCTGCCACAGCTGTGAACTCGGGCAAGAACAGCCAGACTCACTACAGTAGTTCTGGTCATTTAGCTGAGAAAGGACACATAGGGTAGATTTGGGAGATTACTCACATTCCCAAAGGGCTAGTGATAGAAATGTAGCCGTGTTAGTCTGGTGTAGCTGAAACAAAAAACAGGACTATGTAGCACTTTAAAGACTAACAAGATGGTTTATTAGGTGATGAGCTTTTGTGGGCCAGACCCACTTCCTCAGATCAAATAGTGGAAGAAAATTGTCACAGCCATATATATCAAAGAATACAATTAAAAAAAAATGAACACATATGAAAAGGACAAATCAAATTTCAGAACAAACGGGGGATGGGGGGAGAAAGGTAAATGTCTGTGAGTTAATGATATTAGAGGTGATAATTGGGGAAGCTATCTTTGTAATGGGAAAGATAATTAATGTCTTTTTTTAAGCTTAGGTGTAAAGTTTAATTTAATTTTAAGCATGAATTTAAGCATGAATGACAGTTCAGAGGATTCCCTTTCAAGTGTAGTCTTAAATGGTCTTTGAAGCAGGATGCAGGTAATCAAGTTGTTGAGACAAGGTCCTTTCTGGTTGAAATGGCAAGAAACTGTTTTTTCTTTGTGATCATGTCTAATACCTGTTTTGTGGGCATTGATTCCACTTCCCATTGGCGAAGTGTCTGAGACGTTTGTACAACATACGTAGCAAACAGGCACTTTCGGCACATGGTAGCATAAATTATATTTCTGGATGAGCAGGAATATGTATTCCTGATCTTATAACTCACTTGGTTAGGTCCAATAATGGTATCAGCAGAATGAATATGTAGACAAAACTGGCAACGGGGTTTGTTGCAAGGGAAGGTACCAAGGTTGGTATTAGTGTGGTATGTCCTGTAGTTGTTGGTAAGAATCATCTTGAAGTTAGGTGGTTGTCTATAGGAGACTATGGGTCTGTCTCCCAGAGACTCTTGGAGTTTAGTATCCTGTTCCAGTATAGGTTGTAGTTTATTGATAATGTGTTGGACAGGTTTAAGTTGGGGGTTGTAGGTGATGACAAGTGGTGTTCTATTGTTTTCTTGGGTCTGTCTTGAAGTAGATGGTTTCTAGGTATTCGTCTGGCACTTTCAATTTGCTTTTTTATTTCTCCGGGTAGGTAGTTGAGGTTTATAAATGCTTGGTAGAGATCCTGAAGTTTCTGGTCTCTGTCAGTGGGATTAGAGCAGATACGGTTGTATCCAAGGGCTTGGCTATAGTTGATGGATGGGAGCTGGAGGCATGTAGGTAACTGTATGAGTGGTTTTCTGTAGAGAGTAGTGTCTAATTTTCCATTGCTGATTTGTACTGTGGTGTCCAGGAAATAGATCTCTTGTGTAGAATGGTCCAGGCTGAGACTGATGGTGGGGTGTAGGTTATTAAAATCTCTGTGGAATGTCCACAGGGCTAGGCACACTAAATTGTCTTCTGTCACCCTTTCTGTTCAATGAGTATGAGAGGACATCAGAAGAGACAGCATGAGCTACGGAGTCACTAGCCAATAGGAGAATGACACTGAACTAAAAGGACCTGAATCTCTATTGTAGTCTGCCACCTGCACACCTCTTTATAATGTCATGCAAGGGGTGGAAGGTTGCTGCTCCTGAGTGCAGGAAATGCCACATCGGCTTGCCTAATGTTTCTATTCATCTCCCACCTCAGAGCCCTGTTGTAAACATTAGATATGAGCAAGAGATTAGTTTTGGTGGAGAAGAGGAGTTAACAGCTGGAGTACATTGCTCTCCAGCTAGTCTCAGCTTCACATTGCCTATATGTACTAACAAGAAACAGTGTGATGACTCTTACATTGGGTGGATGGGTACTGGCCACCCCAGAAATTGGAACCACTGATATGTCTTGGAGCCACCGTGACACACAAATACCTCAGTTACAGCACAGAGCACTGGAGCAGAACAAAGCATAGCTGGGACTTGAGTCTCCATGGGTGTGTCTTAGGGGCGGACTGGCCCGGTGGGACACTGGAAATTTCCCGGTGAGCCGTCCTCCGAAGGGCCAGCTGGAGGCTGCTGGAGGAGGAGGGAGATTGTGATGGGGCAGCGCAGCCCGACACTTTAAATTCCCTGGCACTGTGCGCCGGCCACGTACATGGTGGGGCCGAGGGAGCGCATGAGCAGCGTGCTCAAATGCCGCACAACAGGTGAGAGGGGAGATGCCGGGCATGGTGTGACATCACGGCCTGGGACTTTAAAAGCGCTCGGCCCAGAGTTGTACCACACAGCCCAGCTTGAGGCCCGGCATGTGGTTTGGAGCCCTGGAAGCAGCTAGGGCCCGATCACAGACTCCAGCCCCTCAAACTGTAAGGGCAGAAGGTAGGTGGGGAGGGGGGGAAATTAGGGGGTAGGGGTGGGAGAGGAAGGGGCTTGTGCTGAGGGGAGGGGGGCAGGTCAGGAGAAGAAAGGGGAAGGCACCAAGGGACAGGGTGGAGGAAAGAGACAAATGCCAGGGGGGCAAATGGAGACAATGAGGAAAAGGGCAGGAGGGGAGGTATCAGTGGGAAGAGGGACAGAGTGATGCTGGGAGAGGAGAGGGTAAGAGTACTGGGGGCTGGAGGAGGAGGTGCTGGGATAAGGCTTGAAAGGAGGGGTGGGCATGAGGAAGGCGGGGATGGAGCAAGGCCTTTTGTGAGGGCATAGGGACATGAGGGGAATGGGGGCAGAGGATAGTGAGGGGGTGGGAATCAGGGAAAAAGAGGGCAAAGGGGGCGGGGCAGTGAGGGAAGGGGGAGGTACCAGGAGGGTGCAGGGGTAAGGAAAGGTACAGGTGCCAGGGGATTCTGGGGGTGAAGCAGAAGGGCAGACACCTGCAGGGCAGGGACCAGCACCAGAGGAGAGAGGCAGGGCAGGTGTGCAGAGGAAGGTGTTAGGAGAGGGGATAGAAGAGGTAGCTCACATGATCAGAGTGGGGCTACTGGAGGAGCGGGCACAGCAGGGAGAGAAGGGCTGGTGGAGGGGGGCAGGTCTCAGGAGGGCTATGGGCAGTGAAAAGGGCAGGAGTCTGAGTCAGGACAGCAGAGGAGGGTGAGGGGTTGGGAGGCGGCAGACACCAGGGGAGCTGATGGAGTAAGGGGAGGAGACATGGCAGCAGAGGGAAAAGGTAGAGGTTAATAAGATATTTATTAATAACCTGGGTGCCACAGTGGCACATCCAAACAAGCCACATGAACTCAGTACTGGTGCACAACACAAAATTAATTCTGCTCATGGAAGGAAACTCTTAGAGGGAACACTTCCCCCAGCCTCTCTGCCCCCGAGTTAATGTCACACACAGTGGGTTAATGAAATTGCAGGATAGTTGCATGAGGGGGATTTGGTGGGGGCCAAACTAATCCCTACTGGTAGGAGAATGGTGGGAAAAGTCCTTAGAGGGGTCACATGACACCTTTTACTTCTGGTCATGTGTCCATCTTACTCCAAGAGTGTTACCTCCAGAGGCCTGGTTAATGGGAGTCAGGGGGTGTGGCTAATGTGGGTCAGGAGCGAGGTTAATAGAGGTCAGGGGTGTGGCTAATGGGGGTCAAAGAGTAAATTTTAAAAAAATTATTTGATGTGAAAAAGTGGGCCGTTCTCAACCCCTTTCCTGGGCCTATTTTGATTGCCAGTCCACCCCTGGTGTGTCTACACTGCAATAAAAACCTCGTGGCATCACGGCTAATAGCATAGGTTCACTGATTTGGGCTGCAGGACCTGAGGAGCTAAAAACAGCAGTGCACATAATCAAGCTCAAGCTGGAGCCAGGTTCTCAGGACCTCTGCCATACTGGGGAATCTAAGCCCAGGTTCCTCCCGAAGCTCAAATACTTACACTGCAATTTGCTCTACAGCTTGAGTCCTGCAAACCCAGGTCAGCTGCAGCCATGCCATGGGTCTTTTATTGCAGTGCAGATATACCCTACTTTGTCAGACCAGGTGATGCAACAGACTGGTCTGGCCAGTGCCTTTTCTGGACTGCGGTAGAGAGGAGAGTGAACTGACTGTGATTTAGCACAAATAAGACAAAAGTAAGTTTTGATTAATTAGGACAAAGTGAAATGACATCAGCTTCCAAGTCAAGGCACATTGCTCTACGTTGCTTCCACAGTTCTGCAACTGCTGATCCTGTTGGACCTCACATGCTTCTAGATGTCAAGGTAGTATCCAAGCCCCAGCATTTTTTTTCATTTATTTTTACTGGAGTACCGTGACCTTTCCCTTTGGATACTTCTCCTTTCTGTACGCCAATATGACCTAAGCTTTTGCCATCTCAAAATCAGATACCCAAGAAACACCATAATGAGAGCCAGGCCTATCAGCCACTCAGACTTCAGATGATGCAGCATGAAGTTGACCACTTGTTAAGCAGCCTTCCTATCATTAGGATCACATTACGCCTGTGCTACCTGACAAGCACTAGTTTCAGATTTAGTTTTAAGTGCCACTTAAGGTGTCAGTTTGAACTATTGGGTAAACTTAAAAAACCAGCAGATAGTCTTGCAGCACCTTTGAGACTAACAAAAAATGTAGAAGGTATCATGAGCTTTCACTGGCACAACCCACTTCTTCAGATGAATCGAGTTAAGAGGTATAGGGGACAAATAAATAGCAGACAAAAAGAGAGGATGGGGAGGGAAAGAGAAGGAAAAAACATATTGTCAATTAGAGTGTCCATGGTAAATGAGGCCGACAGAGTGGGTTCTAAGTACTCTAAGTACCCGGTGCTTGGCTTTTTAGGTCATTAGGATGTGGAATGTAGCAGGCCATCCAGTTAACGTCTTTGTTTAAACCTCTATTGCAGGTGTCAAACATAAATAAAATCAATTTCTGCAGCTTCTCTCTCCAGCTGGTTTTCTAAATTGCCATGTCATAATATTGTCACTTTCAGATCCATTAGTGAGTGCCCAGGCAAGCTAAAATGTTCCCCAACAGGTTTCTTTGTGTTACCATTTCAAATATTTGATGTGTGTCCATTAATCCCTTGTCGTAGAGATTGTTCAGTTTGGCCAATATATATGGCACAGGGGAACTGCTGGCACTTGATGGCATAGATCACATTGGTGGATGTGCAGTTATATGAGCCTCTGATGTGGTGGCTTATGTGGTTAAGTCCTGTGATGATGTCACTTGTATAGAAGTGTGGGCAAAGTTGGCACCGGAGTTGATTGCAGGGGCGGGTTCCTGGGAGAATTTAAAGAGGGAGTGTTGCGTGGTTGCTGACAAGAATTTCTTTGAGGTTAGGGGCTTGTGTGTTGGTGAGGATTGGCCCGTCCTCCAAGGCCTGTGAGAGTGAGGGGCTATCGGATGGTAATTAACATCCTGAGATGTGTAGGAGGTCAGATTAGGTAATCTATGGCCTTCCAGTTTTTAGTGCTATTAAAGCTATATGGCATTAAATGATTTGGATCCTAGACTCCTCCAACTATCCTCCATCTGGATTCCACCTCTTTCCTCATATGATAGCACGGAAGCTGAATTCAATGGAGGCAGTTAAATTAATGTTTCCCCAACTTAATAAGGGAGACAGGATATTTCCAGAGACAGATTCTTAAATTAAAATATTCATATTTCCCTCATTTTGAAAAAGCTTACTTCTCTTTTGAGCACATTGCAATGACTGTCTTTTCTAGCAAGATATTTCTGGGGAAGAGATGGCAGCATCTAAGTGGATGCTAGAGAGCAGGATAGCAGTGTTTTTGCTTTGGAGAATAATCTGGGTGGGGTTTTCAGTGTGGACATTGATTTAGTTTGCTATATAGTGTTTGCTGATGTACTCCGTACAAGGCTCCAAATTTTCAGTTACATCAATTATACTATTTCTTCTGATTGCTGCAAAATCTAGTACGATTCCTCTAAGTAATTAACAAGTGACTTAAAGAGTCACTATGGGACCAATCATGAAAGGTACCCAAACTATTTATTGATCATTCACTCATCCCTCAGCTAAAGTATAACAGAGTGCCTCTCCTTGGGCTCTGGTTGCCCTCTCAACCTCATACTGAGAGACCTCAGAGCTGTCTAACACACATCTCTTTTGTCACCCAAGTTTGTCCACCACCAGTGCCAAACTATATATAGCCTTTACAGGGGTTTTCCCCTCTTACAGGCAGAGTCAGTCCTCTGCTAGGCAGGATCTAGCTTCCTCCCTAACTGATCTCTCCCTCACTGCCTGCTCCTCCTTCTAGTACCTCCCCTGCCTACACTAGCTGTGGCTTGTCAGGCTGCAGGTGTTGCCAATCTCCAGGTCAGCATGAGGCCATTTAATCAGCACCAATCTATTCCCCTTGATTGAAGATGACAAGACACGGGCTACTTCGATGCTCTTGCACCAGCCCCCTGCTGCATAAAGACACCCATCAACTCATTGGCTAAGGCTTCATGTGTACAAAAAGAGAAACAACCAATATAGTATTAAAATGTGTGCAAACTAAAGCATGGTACAGGAGAAAGTAAACTGACTAAAAATAATAAAACACCATAGTATTCAGAATCCACCTACAAAAACGTGTGTGTGTGTGTGTGTGCGCACGCGCACACATGCGCGCGTTTATGGGTTTAAAAGTTAGACGCACATGAGGAAAATGTCTAGAAGCTAGTGAAATGAATGCATCCACCCCTATCTGACCTTGACAGCAATGTGGAAATAATGCTTTCCACCAGAATGAGTGAGACTTGAACAATTGCTCTAGCATATTCATCTTGTCTTGATGTTGAACAGAGACGACTAAGGAAAAAACAGGAAAGTATCCAATTTGTGCTCTAATTTCCCAGACAATAGAGAGATCAAGTTACTGTACAGTTATCAGGGAAAAAGTGAGAATTTACCAGGGTTGGTGAACTAGGCATTGTAAGAAAGCCTAAATCTCATCCCTCTCTGTCACAGCAAACTTTTAAAGTTTGGGGTTGGTGCATTTTCTTCCACAACTCCAAGCACTATCTTTCTCCCGCCACACAAGCCACCGTCTTCTATAGGTCTCAAACCATGTCCCTAGCATTTCTTCTCACCTCATATTTAAAGATGATGTTCAAGGTCCTGCCTAATTCTGGCCACTACACATTCATTTCTCATGTTGATCTTAGACTACAGACACCCCAAATTAATGCAAGAGGATGAAAAATTTGTTTGAAAGTTTAAAAAAAAAGCTTTATCTTTGACCCAATGGAGCTTTGAAGATGGATGGTGCCTGAGGACTAGAAAAAATTGGAAGGAGTTCTACTCAGGCTAAGGGGAGGAGAAAAGCCCTACAATTTTGGATTTTTATCTAATCTAAACCTTGAGGTCTGCACATCAATTCAAGTTAACGTATAGTTAACACTGTTTCAACTGTTACTACATAGTCACTGCATTTCTGATGCAAAATAACATGTTGCCTCTCAGTAAACATGCAAGTAGGTTGTGTTACCATTGTAAATTGCATTAAAAGCATTCCAAGATACTGAGAAAAGAAAAGGTCTTTCCCCCATACTTACTATTTCTGGGGAACCCCTTTCACAGAGTCCAAAAGTATAAAGTAGTAGTTAAGTTTATAATCTTTTACACCAACAATTTAATTGGATTGTATTTAAATTGATTTTCTTCCTCTTGGCATTAGCAAATGAAAAATTGAGTAGGCATGTTTGCCCCTTAGTATCATCTATCAAGAGCGAAAATATTACTTCAAAAGCATTGGAATTTTAAAGGGCTTTTATTAGAGCATCGAAGTTGGCATCAGCACAACTGTTGAATCTTTCCTGTTTGAACCCATGCAATCCATTTCTATCTTCTGTACACATATGAATTTAGCCTGTGTAAGGAAGAGATATAGCCTCTCAGAACTTGCTAAGTTATTTCACATTGATAAATAAAAGAATTTAATAGATTTAAACTGTATGCAGAAAAAATGTCAAAATCAAATCTATTCCATTTCTTTTCTCTATAGCCTAGGCTAGTTCTTTAGCAACTGGAATCATGCTACATTCCAGTTTTTAGAAAGCTGATCTTAAGTAACAGTTTATTAAGGGACAGAAATGTTTCTCGCATTACAATACGTAATTTCAGGTACTATCACCTGCTCACCACTGTTAGAGATGACCTACATCCATTCTTATTTAATTAGCACTGTTGTCGTACTCCCATCCCTGTATCCTTTCTTTTTTTCCCCCTCTCTCTGTCATCTTCTTTTTCTCTTCAACATCTGAGGAAGTGAGTTGTAGTTCACAATACCTTATGCTCTAATACCAGTCTTTAAAGTGCCACCAGACTCCTTGCTGTTTTTCCTGAAATAGACTAACATGGCTACCTTTCTAAAACCTTTGACAGCACCATAATAACTATATGTATTACTTTAAAATTATTATAAATTTGTATTGCTCTTATGGCTTTTATAATAATATTTAATACTAAGGTAAACTGTGGTCTCTTTTACAAGATTTACAAGAGCCTTTACATTTGTAACTTCAGGGAACTCCTAAAAAGACCTGAAAAATCATTTTAATGTTTTGCACAGTATATTTACAGTGGTGTTACCCAAGTAGCTATGCAAGTTAAAAATTAGGGTTGCCAGGTGTCTGGTTTTGAACTGGACAGTACGGTATTTGAGCTTTCTGTCCAGGAAACAAATTGAGAAAATACTGGAATCATGCTACATGGACATATAATAAGTTTTATTATTATCATGAATATCAGTACGTAGTTGCATACTGTCTACCAGCCAGGCAGAACGCAACGACACGGTAGAGAGGAGGGGGACGGGGCCAAGACAGGATGGAATCCCCAGGTCCGGACTCTCCCACGCACCCTGCCGGGACCGTACATGGGATGAGCAGCACCCTAGGATCTGTGTGCGCCTGCACCAGCCCCGCTCCCCGCGGGTGGGCCCCGCTCCCCCCGACCCCTTCCCGGCCAGCTTCGCTCTCCGCCGGCTGGTTCCCCCCTGGCCAGCCCTGCTCCCCCCAACATCCTCCCAGCCAGTCCCCCCACCCCCGATCTCCTCCAGTCAGCCCCTCCCTCCACGACCCCCCCCCCCCCCCGATCTGAGATCAAGTGTGTCCGGTATTTTTTTGAAACCATCTGTAACCCTAGTTAAAACCTAAGAAATAGTGTTGAATAGATTAGAAAAGATAAGATAAAAAGACAAAACACAATAGAAAATAAAAATAAAAGGTAGAAAAACTGTGTATGATTTGAGACTAAGCGATAAATAAGTCAAATTTTTCTATGGAATTCAAAGAATTAATCTACTGTACTTTTCCCTTCTGTTTCCATCTGCCAAAATAAACCCCGAGATTTAACCAGCAAAATTATGAATAGTGTTTTGCACTGATTTTCACCTGCTTTTGTTGTTGTGATAAATAAAAACTGGTAACTTCCTAGGAAAAATTTAATAAAACAACAACTCAAAAACAAGGGCCCTAAATATAGCCCAGTGTGCCTATCCCACCAAAACCCAATGATGATTTGCCTATGGAGCTCTACCCTCATTTTTCCTCCCGTTTTCCTCCCCACAGACAGGAATATGGTGGGAAAAAGTACAAACCATCCAGCCATACTCCATCTTGGCCTGTGACTTGGGAGCACAAGAACAGAAGATCTGCCTCTCTTTTGGAAATAAACTAGGATGAAAAACTATGAGTAACACCAATACTCAGGGTTCTGGCAATAAACCAGTCAAGGAATTGGCAGTGACTGTTCTAAGGGCTAAATACAAAACCAGTGACAATTTCTGACATTTATATTTAGGAGTCGTCAAATTCTGGGTTTGATCCAAATTTCTTTCTTTTCAGATGAGGAAAATAATTCTGTTTTTGAAGATAGAAAAATTGCCAGTTCACTCTGAAAATTAGTCTCCATGAAGATGGCAAGGCAAAATGTTACATAGAGAGAGAGAGGCTGAAATGGGGTTTTGGATTAAGGGAAATCTCCATCAAGCTGCTTACACCAGCTTTCTAACCACATTTTTACTGTAAGCAAGGTTGAGGACCTAGAGCTGTGTATTTTTTATGCTGTTAATGAGTAGCAACCCAGTTTTTATATTACACACACACACTCATACACTCAGTAAATCAGAAAAAGAATTTTCAAGCATTTTTTTCTTTCAGACAGCTATCACTAATCAAAAAACAATCCCCTGATTCTGACTATACATCCTCTTGTTTACAAAACAACTGTGAGCTGGCCATTAAGTACAGTTCAGCCTTCAGTTATAGATGCAATGTTCAACTGTTTTTCCACAGTGGAAAGAAATGTTGTTGCTTTGTTCAGCAACAGCACTTAAATAAATAATGATGCTGAACAAGAAAGAGGAAGATTAAGTATGGGTTTTTTTCTCTTCTGTTGATAAGCATAAGACATCAAACGGTGGTGGTAGTGGCAGCGAGGAAGATTCAGATCTTGTCTTTGCTTTTGAAAGGAAAAAACTGAAGCTATAGAATATGTATTATATGCCACATACAGTAGTGCAACAACAATATTTTCCATGAGGTGTCAGCAAAACTATCTGAAAATATTGGCAATCTCTTCAAAAAAGCTTTTTTCTGGCTGCTAAGCAACCACAGAGGAATTAATTTCATTAGTTAACATGCAGGAAATAATATTTCATAATTTACTAGTACTGTAGAGCTACTGAATACTCCACTTAACATGACATCATTCTTGCTTGAATTATGTGCCCAACTCTCTCATTCACCCCTATCATCCACACACATGGATTTCTCAAAACACAGCTGATCATCAAGCATGCAGGCTTCAGTTACCAAACCTTACTGTTACCTGTAACAAGTTCATGTCCCCTCCAATATACAGTACATTGAAAAATCATATAATTACATTATCCAAACCTGCTTAATGATCTTCTAGGACACATGAATAATTACATCTGAGCCTCATTACTTCACGAGACTGGAATATAATCTGTATCTGAGTAATCAAATAAGGGTAAGTTGAATTGTGAAGTAAAATCATGAACCTAACATTTTTTAAGTTGACAATTTTCTGATTGTCCTATTATATTCAATGTTATGAGTCTCCTTTGTCCGTTAAATGCACTTTGGATCATGTTCTTAAACAGCAAATTTGTTTTTCCTCAAAGGTGCACAGAGATGACTAGGACACATGGTTAGGGCCATATAAATGCTTCTTTGCAGGGCTGAATTATGGTCAAGGATACCTTTGCTCCAGGGCATTGTAAGGATAAGGATCCTGAGTCTGATTATGATGTCTGGAAGAACTGCAGCTCCTTGGTATTCAGAACAATCCTACACACATATGTAGCTACAGCACCAAAAGGGCCTGCTCCATGAATCCTCAGTCATGCAACTAATTCCACTTAAATCAAGGAGACTACTCAGATGAGTAAGAATTACAGGATCAGGTCCAATAATATGACTAGGTTTTCAGATTAGATCAAGAGCATTAAGGCTTTGAACAATATATAGGAGTATACTATCTATTGAATTTTCCCACTAGTGCAATTATTAACAGAAATGGTTTGAAACAAAATAGGAAACCACCCCTTTTGTTAACTTCTTTAATTGTCAAATATATCTGCAGTTATTTCAGTTGGCTGGTATGGATAACTTGTAATAAGATGGTCACACAGCATTGTGCAGTAGACAATGTGTTCACAACATTCCATTCGTATTCACACAGTTACTAGAAAGGACAGCTTCTATTTCTCATTCAGATACTCTGGCTCCTCAAAAGCACATAAACTTTAAGGCCAGAAGAAGCCACCATGATCATTGTACTCCCTACAGTTCTATCATTCATCATCCTGCGCCTCTTCAACTCACCCTGAGATTGTCATTTTCGTTGTAATCAATCCCACTGAGATTTTAAGATCCTTGAGGCAAAATCGTTGTGCTAAACTAATCCCATATGTGACTTTGCTAGCAAGGAAGATACACTAGAGATGAGTCTGTCCCACTGTTTTTTCTATGCCTGTACTCACTATGCATGCCAATGTCAGAACTATATGACAGATTACATAACATGTCTTACAGGAATGTTTTGGATGCAAAGTCAAGGACTCAAAGTTAGAAAATGCCAGAGTATAGGCTGCTTGTATTCTTGTATGCATACTTTATAATAATTTTCCATTAATAGTCAATGAGAATTGGTGGCTAATGCCAATTAGCTCATTTGCATCAAAATACATACCAACTAAGGTACTTTCATTCTGGCATTACCTAAAGTTTAAAAGATTGTTCAGACTTCGGTTGTAGATGTTGTTTTATCATTTTAACAATTTTTGTACGTAATTCCCAGTTTTTTAAACAGGAAATGAAAAACAACCCAAATTATATTATGTGGCGCCATACTGACCCATGCAAATGGGTCATCAGCAGGCTGGAACTCAGGACCTTGCAGACTTCTACCAGTTGCCTTTCTGAGCAATAGAAGATGATCCAATAGATGATATTAGCTCATCCTTGTTGTCTCTATAATATCCTGAGAACAACACAGCTACAACTACACTGCATATAATTTTCCAAGTTCCCTGTTCTTTGCATTGGTTTATGTATCTTGATATTATGGGTAATTATTTTTAAAAGTTGAAATATGCCACATATTTGCAAATATTATTAAATTCACTAATTAAAACAAGGCAAAAGATACTTGGGTTCTTCCAGATTAAATTGCATAATCAAAACCCAGAGTAACTTCAACTTCAGTTCAACAGTTTCTTCCAATAGATGGTGCTAGTAATTTCTACATCAACTGCATTAGCTATTCCTTTCCTACTCTGTTAGCAGGCTCTGATGTGAAATGTAAATCTGCTCACTCACAAATGAGAATGAGAAAAAGTAAATTACTTATATTTTTAATCAGCAACCAAATAAACTCAAGTATTTAAAGTGGACCCTTTCTAGAAATATTCATGGAGTCCACAGATTACAAAATTAAACATGAACAATAGGAAGCATTTACAAAAGAATTGTCTGGGTATATTACTGTTTGGAGAATAAGATCTTCTTGGGGAATTTGACTACCAACTAGCAGGGATCCACATTTGTCCCAATAATAAATATTCTTGTTTTCTGAATGTTTTACTTCACATCTCAAAAATCAATTGTCCTAGAGGGCATATTATACTCCAAATGTTAAATTTCAGTCCACCATCTTAAAATACTGTGAACACAAACATTTGTTGCTACTATTTTTTTCCTTCCACCTCCATAGTGGGGTGACACTCACTGTCTGCAGAACCCAGAAAGTAGGTTTCTTATTATATATATTGAATTCACAAACAAATGTTCTCTTTGGATCATAATATCCTTGCAATTTTTTAAAATGGAAAGCTATGACTATGACTTCATATTATAAAGTCTTAATTAGTATAATTTTAATTCAATTAATTTGAATATTTAAAAATGAAATGCAGCAATAGAGCTTTTTTTTTTCATACCTCACTGAAGAGCATGTGTCGGGTACCTTTTCAATGCAAGGTTCATGTTCACAAATCAGCTATTCAGGCCCATTTATTCTACTAAATTTATGGGTTTACAATTTCAAATGATAAAATAATGTAGTGAAATGTAAGATCATCTGAATTGATTCTGCATTTATATTTCAGAAAATGCATTTTCAGGATCAACATGGAAGTAACAGCATTTGAAAGCAAACCTATGGGCTTATCTGCACAGTGGCCTCATGCACACTATAAGGGTGTGATTCCTAAAGTGCACTAAGGTGCTGCACATTAATTGATCCATGTAGTCCTTGCTGGTATGCACTAAAAGTTCCTTATAGAACTTTACAGTAGCGCTGTACTTGTTAAAGCACACTAGGGAACCTTTCGTGTGCACCAGCAAGGACTATATATACCTGTAGAATGCATTATCCCACTGTGCAGACAAGCCCATTGTAGTATACTTTTGTGGGTTTGTCTATACTACCATTAGGCCTAGTCTACACTAACCCCCACCATCAACCTAATTGTCACTTCAGCTACACAAACAGCATACCTGAAGTCAAGCTACTTACCATGGCATCCTGCATGTGGTCTAGGGCAGGCGCGAGAAATCAACAGCTGGTGGACTAATCACTGTGGCATCAATCCCTGGCGTAATGGAAGTAGGACCATGCACTCTTGCAGATGGCTGCGAGGTGGGATGGTCCCTGAGCCTGGGCTCCTGCCTGAGCCCAGAAATTTGCACAGCAATGAAATAGCCCCACAGTCTGAGCCCTGAAAACGTGAATCAGCTGATTTGGGCATCTGCAGGTTCTTAACTGCAGTGCAGACTCCTCTTATCTTTCCAGCTAAAAGAGGTTTGATTGGTTTCCTGAAGTAGAGTGGTTAAAAATGACCAATTCCAGGAAACATATAAATCCTGTAGTCTCTTGTATGCCAATACACAGAAGTATTACAAGACCACTAGACCAACTGTCTCCATCTCTTAACATTGCTTATTGCTCCTCCCACTTTCTCAGTTCTGATGATAGCTATGAATACTGGCTTAGCAAAAGCTTGAGAAGGCAACAAAATATATGTCCCTGACCTAATCATCAAGAGGTTCTGTGAGCACTGTGGTGGCCCCCCACTCCTCTTCCATAGAAAGTTTGACACACAATGTCAACACCATGATCAATTTCCCATATGTATCAAGATAAGCAGTATTAGTGACCAGGCAGCACTTTGGGTTAGATCTCAAACACCAGCTCACACGAAAGGATGATCTAGCCTTTCACATGACTACTATTTCTTGAGACTTGACTGTAAACAAAGCTGCACAGCAACTTGGCATCCCTTGAAAATAAAAGTTACTAATCAGTTGCTTCTGCAAGGGAATTCAGCGATGTGGTTTTAGGTTTTTAAGTTGCTGATGAAAGGAAGGATGTGCAACTACTATTGTACCCCTCAAGTTTTTAACCAAGGTAATAATGGAAACAGTAGCACTCCTTTTTTTTCTTCTTTTTTTTTAACCTGTGGAAAATAAGAGTCAGAAACCCTTCAAAAAGAAAAAAAAGTTTTATTTATAAAATGTAACGTGCAACATCCACTCACCAGCATTGGAGCCCGTCAAGTTGTAACGAACATTTAGCTTTTTGATGATATTTTCATGGATCTGGTACCAGTCACTCTCTGTGTTGCACCTATGAAAATGGTAACACACTTAAATCTCACAGTTGTCAGACTCACTGTAACACACTTCACTGGCCTCTCCATGTAAATCCTCTTTGGTTCATTAACTAGCAGCTTGAGATTTAGCTAAATTAATAGGTCATATTGTTGGCACAAGGTGGGTTTTGGCACGATTGCCGGTGAAAGAGCTTGCCACAACTGGAGCAGTACCATGGCTGCACTCTCAGACACTGGTGGTGGATGTCACCAGAGGAATGCTCACTTTGCACAGGAAGATGTAAGGGGACGGGTGTTCTTGACAACACTCAGTAATGCAGCTTCTGCTGTGTTAATCTTTTCTTCAGCTCTAAATTACAGTGAAACCTAACTAATGTGACCATTCAAGAGCTCAACAGAAACAGAGCATCTAATAGAGGTGGTGTTTAATTGAAGGGCTAAGAAAATTATGTTCTTGGTCTCACAAGGATAGGAGTGTGCCTATAGTAGAAAGCCATTTGAAGAAATTAAACCACACTGTAGGTGCAAAAGCATCTTGCCACAACTTGAAAATACAGCACTTTCAGTTGCTTTCATTAAATGTGTTTGAATTCCATGATCTGCCATGATTTAACAAATGTTCTGCAGAACTTTTTCTTGTCATTAGACTAAAATTAGTCTTAGTATCAAATGTGTCCAGTTTTATCTGAAATATTAACGCCATATTTATTTATTTTTACCAACCACAGACTTTGATAGTGGAATTCAACTGACCAACAAATACCTTTAATAGAGTGGTATCCAACAGAGAGCACTTTAATTTAGAGTGACAGAAACTTCAAGTAAAATAAAAGTCAGCCACCTGTCCACCATCATACTAAATTGCTGTCAGAAGCACGGCTTCCAGCAGTTCTAATTCAGCACAGTGGGGGAACATGAGAAAGGTGAAGGGCTGCTTTTTAAAGACTGAAGTGCCTTTAAGACTCAAGTACTAAACCTCACTGAAACAGGAATCCCATAAGTGTCTGACCAATGTATCTCTGTTTTTACTCTTAGAATAGATCACTCCACAAAATATCTCTTAACTTTCTGAGCCCAAGATCAGCAGAGAATTCTGTGTTTTGTGTCACTGATGGACAAAATCTCATATGCTATTTAACAAATCCATGTATTTAAAATAATTCGATTTTGAATCAGATGTTTTCATTTTCCAGGGTACGTCTAGACTACATTCCTCTTTCGACAGAGGGATGTAAATTAGACACTTCGAAATTGCAAATGAAGCCGGGATTTCAGTTTCCAGTGCTTCTTTTGCATAATCGCGTCATGGCGCTCTTTCAAAAAAGCGCTATTTCAAAAGTGAAAACACTGTCTAGATGTGGTTCTTTCGAAAGTAGAAGTCTTTTTCAAAAGATCCTGTAAACCACAGGATCTTTCGAAAAAGGCTTCTATTTTCGAAAGAACCATGTCTAGACTGCGGTTTCACTTTCGAAATAGCGCTTTTGCAAAAGAGCGCCATAACACGAATAAGCAAATGAAGTGCGGGAAATTCAAATCCCAGCTTCATTTGCAATTTCAAAGTGTCTAATTTACATCCCTCTGTCGAAAGAGGAATGTAGTTTAGACACACCCTGGACAGTCCCCTGCAATTATGACGTTGCTGATATTTCACATTTTTTGCTGTTGCAGTTTTTTAATTGTTTTGCACCATTATAAAAAAAGATTGCCCTGCTTACTTCTTTCTGGAGTAATTAAATACTTTTGGCAGATGTTTGGGAAATACAACAAGGAGCTTCAACCCTCCTCCCCCCCCAAAAAAACCCACCACCACCCAAACATTGTTATAAAAGGCAAGCAGAGAAATTACTATAATTAAGATTCTTTAAACATTTCCATTCTAACTCCCCATTTTTGGTGGCTTTTAATACTTTCTGAACCTTACTCCTCTCCAGGTCCAGTCTTTCAGGATTATTCTCTGCTAAAAGGAAAATTATTTTGGAAACTTGGAGCAAAACCAACTCTGCTATTTTTGAAGCATGATTAGAGTGAAAGAAAATACACATTCATGATTATGAAATCTCCACTCTGGCACCAAAAATCTACGGACAGAGAGTGGAAACTTGACAGAGAGAGGAAACGTGTAAGAATCCCAGCTATAAACAGATGAAAAAAAATTACTCTCCAGGGGTACGTCTACACTAGCTCGTTAGTTCGAACTAGGTAGGGTAATTAGGGCAAGCAGAAGCCCTAATTTAAATATCCTGGGAGTACATTCCACGAGGAGTAATGGTAGTTTGAATTAGGATCTTTAATTCGAACTACCGACTCTGTGCCGCGTGTAGCCGCGGGCACGGAGTTCGGACTAAGGGGGATTTAAAAATGGCGGCGCCCGGTAAGATGCAAATGAAGCCCGGGATATTTAAATCCCGGGCTTCATTTGCAATTCTGCTTGCCCTAATTACCCTACCTAGCTCGAACTAACAAGCTAGTGTAGACGTACCCCAGGAAAGCAAAGTATATTTTTCAGGGAGCTCTTCCAAATGCTCAACTAAAGGCGATCGTGCTATAAATGAATCCCTAGCCTCACCGCACAGGGAAATCTTGAGTGATGGTGTGAAGTGAATTGGTCACTGTTTCTTGTAAAATAGCACACTGAAGAAAGTTACACAGGCCTTGAGCCTGCAAATATACAGGACTGTTTGCATGAGTATCTGCATGATCAAAGCCTAGAGTTCAGTGTTCCGGCTAAGCTGCCTAGCAGCACAGATGATTAATCAGCAGCGCGCCCCCCCCGCAGTCAGTCAGATACATTCACAGAGCCCTGAGCCACTAACTGGGAGAGGCTGATTAAACACCTGTGATGCTGTGCTGCCCTGCAGCTTAGAGGGAACACTACTAGAGGTATATGAAAGAGTTACGATATCCTATTGTATGATTTAATAATTGTATCCAATCAGGACCTGATTTAAGTAGCACACTCACACATTTCCTGACTTCTGAATGTTTAATTGTGCAATTTTAACGTCATATTTTCATTTTTTAAAAGAACAATCCTGAAGAGCTGACGAACATTTTTCAAACTGCCACTAAAGATGGTGAAAACTTATTTTTTTATGAAAATCTTTTCCTATTTTTTTATCAGCTCGAAAACAATGTTTTATAGTGTGAGGAAGGGGCAAGGATTAGAATGGAAATGTGTAAACAACCTTAAATCTTAAACAATCTTAAAGGTCTAAAGCCATTTACTTACACTAATTAAAAGCCACTTCTTCTTGGCAGAGAATGATGTAAATGTACTCCAAATCTTAAATATTAAAAAAAAATACACCACCACCACAAAAACAACAATCTCTTACATGTATACTTTTAAGATAAGGTCATCCTTTGCATCTCCTGCCAATAGATCTGCAATGCTGAGGACTGCACAGCCAAAGGGCCGTCGGTATTGTACGTTACAAGCATTTTTCTTTTCTCCAGCTCCCATTCGGCCTGTCAAATGTAACACAAACATGATTCATAATTCACTAAAATGCCTCTTTCTAAAACTACTGAAAAGGAGGGAGAGACCAGGGCAACTGATACCTGTAGATAATGTAATTATTTGTATGAGATTATGGCAGGTGTAGTGGTTACAAATCTCAACCATCTTTCCATATTTTTTGCTTAAATTAGAAAAATCATCAGGAGAAAATATGGAAAATACATTACACATATAGTGTATTTGTAAGGTCCAAAAATGAAGGAATACTGGTTACCTTCTCCTGACCTCCCCTATCATACATTTCTTGTTTCCATAACCAGTCAGTACATTCCACTGGGCAATTGTGCACGCAGACAGGTGCTGTCTCCACAAGGGGCAATATAGTAGCATGGGGATAAGTGGACTAATGCAACAGCAGCTATTAAAGATTAAAAAAAGAACAGAGAACAAAAAGAAGAGGAAAGATGCTGGAGCATAAGAAAGCAAATAAGGATAAAGAAACAAACAAACAAACAAGCAAAAGGAAGTAGAGACTGGAACCAGATCTTTTTCCAACATTATTTCCCTTTTGATTTATAAGCAATAGCCCGCACAAATGAAAAAGCAATAGCACAACATGCAGTTGCATGTCCTGCACAAAAATAGTGGGAAAGCCCTTCCTTTCAACTATTTTGTGCAATGACAGCTGTGCACCTTTTCTACCAGATGCATATGCATTTAATGCTAATTTTGGATGGAAAAGCACCTGGCCATAACTCTTTTAGGAAAATGCCTCCCCATAACATTTCCCTAAAGGTACATCTACAAAGGACCCTAAAACTTGAAATAAGATACCAATTTGCACTACACAAATTGCGTATCTTATTTTAAATCTATTTCATAATAGGCTATTTTGAAATTGGACGCGTCTACACAGAGCCAAATTTCTAAATAATGCGCTATTTTGAGCCATCCCTTAACCCTTGTAAAATGAGGTTTACCAGGATGGAGAAATACTGTGTCTGTTATTTCAAAATATTTTTCAAAATAACGGGCAGCTTGTGTAGATGCAGGGTAGCTATTTTGGGATACCTCTGGTATCCCAAAATAGCTATGAAGTGTAGACGTACCCTAAGAGAGTAATCTTTCATTTTCATCAAGTACATTGCTCAAACCTTACTTAATCTCAAATATTTTTGTGAATGTCCTTGGTCTTTCAACAGGTTTTTTTCAGAATCCCACATCAGTGCTATGTTTATGCAGTGAGAAATAGCAAACTATTAGTGACTCTGCAGTGTTTCTTATTCTTTCTCTCTCTTTGGAATAAAAAGACGCTGGGTTCCCTGCCAAGGGCCTTTAAAAACTGCACTAGTCTTTCAGAGGGTCTGACTGAGGAGCTATGAAACAGCCAGAACCTATTTCAACTTTACAGAATCAGAAGACATAGAAGCTTTGAATCAATGCAAGTCAAATAGCATATGCAGTGACCAGCATGTCAAGATTCATAGGCATAATTTCTGGAATCTTAAACAGATCTTAATGCAAAAACTTAAAGGTTTTTTTCTTTCGCTAAAGAAAAATAGAAAACAAAGAGAATTAGCTTTCTTCTTCCACTTCCCCTCCCACTGTCACTCCTGAAACACTGCTGACATGATGGCAGGTTCTTATTTGCAATCTTGATTGTTAATATTTTAGAAAAACAGGAAGTAAGAAGGAGCCTATACAGTGCCCTTCTTTTAAAGGTTTAGCTTACCAATTTGGATGATTGGCTCAAAAGTTAATATTATATACCATTTTCTGCTCATAACTGCTTAACCCTCAATTTCCTATAGCATACTCATTAAATGAATATGTCTCCCAGCTTTGACGCACCCAAAACCACATACAAAGGAAAAAGAGTACAGAGAAAACATCTGACACACATTTCTTATTCTGTATTACATTGTCCAAATCCAGCATGCAGTACAGACTGGTATTTCAACAAATATAAAATGTTCTTCAAAAAATCAGGAAGAAATGAAGGTACACTTAGTGTTGGACAATCACATTAACTAACCCATTATTTTACAGATGACAATGCATATCTCAAAGAAGAGAAACACTCAGGAACAGAGATCAAAATTCTGTTTAATTGGTTAACTGGTTAAAGAGGGAAAACAAGTGGGAGAAGGGAGGGTGCTCCAGCCCAGTTGGGCTGGAGTGTCCCTGCTTGTGGTGCTCCTGGGCCGGGCCTGCCGCCGACAGGGGCTGCTCCAGCTGAGTAGGAGTGCCCCACTCTCAGGGTAGACACTATAGGGCTGGAACAACACCTTGTCTGTAATAGGTGGGGAGCTCTCCAGCCCCCACCAGTTAACCTGAATTGGTGAGCCTCCACCCTTAATGGTTAACCATTCACATCCCTACTCAGGAATAGTATGAATATTATCTGAGTTAACTCAATATACCCCAAGTCAATTTCTTAGAGAAACAGATTAAATAAAGTACATACACTTCATTTCTACAGAGCTTAGGCATTATCTTTGCAGGAAAACAGATTTGTTCATATCATATGTTAACATTTTCTTACGAAGGAAAAACATCTCCTCCATTGCAGTTTCTTTTCCCTTATCCCACAGAAAGGACACTGAATTTATCCTCAGTCCATTTATACTAATTAGATCTGCTAAATTTCCAGATAAGCAGTGCAACCTGCTTGAAATTACTCTGTGGGATAAGAATGGGTTTTTAAAACTTATTCATTATGCTAAGACAGTTCATATGCTATTTATGCACATGCTTTTTGGTAGTAATGAGAATAGCACCTTGTATCATTATGAGGTCCTCTGTCCTTACAGGATTATAAACTTAGGGTATGTCTACACTACAGTGCTATTTCAAATTAACTTAATTCAAAATAGTTAATTCGAATTAAGCTAATTTGAAATAACGCATCTATACATAAAAATAGCATTATTTTTCGAAATAGCATTTTGCTATTTCGAAATAGCGCATCCACACTGAGTGGACCCTGAACCGAAGTTAAGGCTGGCCGGAACCAGTGCCGGCAGGGCATCAGGTTAGGACTTAGTGTGTGAGGCTGCTGCCTGAGGCTAACTGAGCTTTGTGCTTAAAGAGACCCTACCTCCACCCTGGACAGACAGGTCTCAGGGTTCCCTGCTTGTTGTCTACATCGATGAGGGACAGCAAAGCAGTCCTGTCTTGGAGTGCCCTGAGTGCACGAACTCAGGATACCACAGCACTCAGCCACATGGAGCCAGAGCTGCCCCTGGGCATGCTGGTGCATCTCATGAGGTCGTTGCCATCAGCCTGACTGCACTTGCTGCAGGCTGCCATCCAGGGGTTTATTGGGGGGCTGTCAGGATCAAGGAGGCCCTGAGGGAGAGCGTCCACCCCTCAGAGCCCTCAGAGCCTTGCCGGTCCTCCCCACTGGGGGCTCGTGCCCCATTCCTTCCTCACGTCCTTCCACTTACCCCTCCCAAACCCCGCTTCCTGATGTCAAACAAAAGACATGTATGTTCAAAAATACAAACTGGGTTTATTTAACTAAACTGGAGGGGAGGGGGGAAATGAACCTCTAGGGAGACTGGGAAAAGAAGGTGGGAGAGGGGAAGAAAGAGGGTGGAAGAGAGGAGGGGGAAACCTGGGAGGAGGGAGCTGGAAGGAGGAAGCAAGGGGAAGAAGGGGGAGGGGAAGCTCAGGGTCTCGCCAGAGCAACTTGACTTTCATGCTAACCTGCTCCTGGGTTCGCATGTGGCCTTTGGTGGCCAGGCTGGCAGCTATTCTGTCATAGATGGCCACATTCCTCCGTCTAGTGCAGAGATCATGGACATTGGGGGCATCCCCCCCAGACCTGAATAAGGTCCATGATCTCCACGCTGGACCAGGAAGATGCCCACCTTCTCCAGCCCCTGTAAGGCTCCTGGGAGCTGGCAGACTGCTCCTGGGAAGCAGTGGAGGGCCGGCTACCAGTGGCTTGCTGGCTCATGTTTTGGGGCCCTGTTAGCCACTGCTAGCTCTGGGCTGGCAGGCTTGGAGCTGGCACAGGTACTGTGGCCAGGGTCTACCCCTTTAATGGCTCCGGGGCTGGGGGAGAGGAGAGTAAGTTTTCCTGTTTGTGCCCAGAGTGGCCACCAGGGCTCCCTGGGAAGGGCTGGAAGCCCCCTAATTCGAATTAAGTGTCTACACAGCACTTAATTCGAAATAGCTATTTTGAATTTGGCGTTACTCCTCGTAGAATGAGGTTTACCAAATTCAAAATAAGGGCTCCACTATTTCGAATTTAATTTGAAATAGCGGTTTGCATGTATAGACACTATTAAAGTTAATTCGAAATAAGGGCTGTTATTTTGAATTAACTTTGAAGTGTAGACATACCCTCAGCTTCTTAAAATGTTTAAAATATTAGCAGAGAGCAATGCTGGGAAATTCTAGGCACACAATATTTACTATTATGCAACAGAATGTAATCACATTATTTTCAAAATTTACTCAGACACGTATCCAGTGAATGCAACAAATCCCATAAGCAAATCTCCTTTATTTACTGCCCGATGCCTTTCAAACATACAGTTTATGCTGGCAAGCTGTCATACATACCTATGCGGATAATGTGCACAGTGATATAGATGTCCTTCCTGAGTTCACTGCTACTCAAATCCTGCAGAGAATCAGAGTCTCATTATTTTGACCCACAATTAAAATAGGACATTTAAAGATCTTAATACATTACTGTATGAGCAAATAGCAGTGATAAATGAACATGGGGTGTGCATTTTTAACACAGGATTCGTTACAATCCAGTATAGAAAAATTACATCCTTGAACACTTAAAATTTGTGGCCAGGTGTAAGGGCAACTTGTGTCCTAAAATGCTGTGGAACAGACTGTGCCCTGCTGCGGCAAGGTTGCAGAGAGGCAGGATGGAAGGAGATCCACCATGCACAGACATGTGATTGCAGTTCCTACACTTTTTAAAGCATAAGGATTGCTGTTTCCAAGCAACCCCTGGCTGCAGGAGAGATAAGTAGGAGGACAGGCTGGCCAGCCCTGCAGGGAGGCATATGCTGTACCTGTGCATGGGGAAAGTGCCAGAAACTAGGCATAATTCTTTCTGTTGTTCCCCTTAGAGAAGTGTACATCTGCAAGACCTTTAGTATTGGTCTGAACCTCAATGACACACCAGAATCTTCAAATCAATAACCAATAAAACAGCTCCGACGGAGCACTTACACAATAGTTAATTTACTCCATCTTTTCTTTAAAATATTCAGTACAACTGCATGAAAAGAGCATAAAGAATGTGTAAAGCTCACCACAAAGAGAGAACAATGTCTTTCTGGCTTCTCTGGACATTTTGGCAAACCATTCCTGTTCAGCCTTAAAAAAAACCTCTCACTGTAAGGAAATAAATAGAGTATGCTGAGTAATGTTAAGGCAAAAGAGGCTTCATTCTAATTTTGTTTTCAATCCGATTTTGTTTCAATCTCCCTCAAAATATAGAAGAATGCAATTTCTAAGAACTTGAGAACAAAAAAAGCACTCAGAATGTTGATGTACTGGCTTGATGTAATTACAACAAATCTGAGATGAAATAAAATTATTGGTTGGGCTTGGATTTTGTAAAATTCACTTTCTGGGAAATGATGTAGATGCATGGAAATATGAAAACTATAAAATCTGTGAAATGTTGGACATTGTTAAAGGAGGCATGTGATATATTGGTAAGGGATCTAGCTGTATGGGTATTGGCAAAATGGCACAAATGGACATTCAGTCAGTGTCTTTCTCACAGATCAATAAAATTGTCAGAGGAAAAGGTAGTAAATAAAATGATGTTGATGCTATTTGTCCATACTATTAAATTTTCTTTTCCACCCTCCCAAATGTAGTTAGACTGGATGGATTTTAGTACAGGCTAAACCTGTGTAATCTGACATCCTCGGGACCTGACCGGTTCTGAACCAGAGAATTTTCCAGACCACTAGAGATCAATATTGTCTAGCAGCATTACCAACACTTCCACTACTTACAGGGATGTTAGAGGACAGTCAGGGTAAATTAGAGCTAAATAATAGCACAGAACATTGAGTGCCAGGATTTGTGGCTATAAACAAACTTTATGGGACCACGGGAAACTTGGCCACACCTAAGAAAAATGGATATCTGGCTAACTATAATCATTCCAGATGGATGTTTCCAGATCAGAGACTTATGGACTAGAGAGGTTCAACCTGTAGACTATGGAATAAGAGTCTTTTAGATGCAGTCAGAAGAGCATTATTTCTAGAATTCTACCTTAAAATCAATGTTTGCTATTGTAGAAAAAATATATAAAAAAAAGAATTCGGTAAATTTAAGACTGCTTCTGCTAATGCAGAGGGAAAGAAATGATTATTTTAGTGCCACTAAGGGGGCAGGACCCATGAAAAAGGGAGAAAGAATATTTGTCACATTAAGGAAAAACTCTCAGGCAGGCCTTCTTCTGGAAAAGCTTATGCAAATGAAGCATGGCGTGGAATATTGCCACGCTTCATTTGCATAATTAATTAGTAGCTGCTTTTGCGCAAGAGGCTTTTGCGCAAAAAGGAGCTGTGTAGACGGCTCCTTTTTACGCAAAACCTCCCTCTTGCACAAGAGCCATTCTTCCCCAAAAAATGAGCTCCTCTACACAGCTCCTTTTTGCGTAAAAGCCTCATGCGCAAAAGGGGCTGCTAATTAATTATGCAAAGGAAGCACAGTGATATTCCACGCCGTGCTTCATTTGCATAAGCTTTTCTGGAAGAAGGGTACACTGTAACCGTAGCCTAAACATAATGGGAGTTGGATCAGGTATGAAATGAATAATTAGTGGATGGAAGAAGTTTACAAGAAAGTCAGAACCTTCCATGCTTTGGATTAGTTCAGATGGGAAGGGTCACACTCATATTTCTAAAGGGTGGGGGCAACAGGGTCACAAATAGCATGAGTGCAGAATATACTTTTCTTCTTTGCTGCCTCCCTATCCAAGCAGCTGACTGGATAGCCTGAAGTCATAAAATAAATTACCAAGAAATCATCCAGCCAATTCACTTCTAACTACAGGTTTCTCAGCTGTTTTGATCTCTTCTGCCTATAGCTGAGGCCAAACACTTTTTGCAATTTTTTTAAACCAATATATACCTTTTTAAAACAGCAACTGAGATATTGATAGGAATACGCCAGACAAGATACAAAACCCTGATGGCTACTTAAAACCTTTAGTGTGCTAACATTCCCCATTCACAAAATCTGAGGAATCAACCATTAATCAAAATCATGTTTAACCTGAGCTACATTTGGAGATTGATTTAGTTTGTACAAGTCAGCCAGTTCTCAGGTACTTAACGTTTTTTATAGGAGTAGTTCACTTTAAATAACCTTTCCCATTTATAGTTTTTCAGTTTTGCATTTGATGGCAAAATAAGAGAAGGCAGAGAGAGTAAGATAGTCCAATCTTGTATATTTCATAGGCAGACACTTGGAAATGCCATTTCTCAAGCCAAACACATAGTTTAGTATATAGCTGCAGCCTAAGTCTCCATGGTAACTTTAAAATAGGGTTTTGAAAATAACATCCTATGCAAAACCCAACTGCTTTCTGAGGCACATGGATTTAAAAGATGAAGTGTTTCTTAATTTTTTTTTTAAAAAAAAGCTTATTTTAACACAAATAAAATACACCAAAAGTGTACTGTTATGTCAGATGCTGAATCTCTGGGATTTAAATAAACTTTAAGTTTGCACTCATCATAGCAAGAATATTACTGTTTGTAATATACAGCGCTTAGGAGCCCCAATCCTGGGCTAGAACCTCTCTAGGGTAGATTCCACAGAAGCACAGAACAAAAAAGTGATTCTTACTCCCCTGCCACAGGCTACACAGCCTGTCTCAATGGGTGTGTCTAGACTACATGCCTCCTTCGACGGAGGCATGTAGATTAGCCAGATCGGAAGAGGGAAATGAAGCCGCGATTAAAATAATCGCGGCTTCATTTCAATTTAAATGGCTGCCCCGATCTGCCGATCAGCTGTTTGTCGGCAGATCGGGGGAGTCTGGACGCGATGCCCCGACAAAGAAGCCTTTCTTCATCGACACAGGTAAGCCTGGTTTCACCAGGCTTACCTGTGTCGATGAAGAAAGGCTTCTTTGTCGGGGCATCGCGTCCAGACTCCCCCGATCTGCCGACAAACAGCTGATCGGCAGATCGGGGCAGCCATTTAAATTTAAATGAAGCCGCGATTATTTTAATCGCGGCTTCATTTCCCTCTTCCGATCTGGCTAATCTACATGCCTCCGTCGAAGGAGGCATGTAGTCTAGACACACCCTATGACCTGCAACCAGCAATGACTCTGAACAGCATTAATGTAATTTTAGCCCAGACAACAAACAAGGCTGTCCTGAATTTCACCATTTTATCTCCAGTGTGTAGAACTGTCCATCAGTCATGCATATCAACAGCAGTGGATGTTTCTCTGCCTGATTTGTGCTTAAAGCGGGCAAATGGAAATGACTGTCCCAAACAAGAACAGCAGCTACCAGGAAAATGGATTTTGGCAGACTTGTGCTGTTTATAAACAATTTTCACAGGCTGGCAAATGTTGAAAGACATGTATGCCCTCCAAAACCCAGCGCCTGCTGTAACAGCTTACTGTACATTCCCATGCCAACACATCTTTCAGATGATACATTCACTCCTGCTCTATACCTACTCATATAGCCGAACAGCTTGTTATCGCTTACACACACGCTTGAAAAATTTACTCAGTACCTCTTAGCTTAAGACATAAAGCAACAAGTCAGGATAAGAATACATGGGCTGCCTGCCTACAGATTTCCAAAGACATTTAACTCACATTTGGAAGGTTGCTTGCATAAACGTAAGAGGTAGGAATTTATTTTTAGAATAAATTATTAAGTTTAGATTCTGCAGATGTCAAAGGCACTGCCCTAGGAACTTCTTACTTGCCACAGGTGTGGGGATTTTGAAACTGATTAAACACGCTCTCTGCAAGGCTAAGTGTAATTCAGGATACAATTATTAAAAGCTAGCAAGCCAGCACTGTCACCCACACAGAAATATACCCATTGTGGCAGACACTTAGTTGGTGATGCAGAGCAAGATTTCTCATATGCATTTTAAGTGTAGTATGATTTAAGGGGGGGGGAAACCCTAGAAGCAGTTTCCACAGTAAAATCTTTGTTCAGTATCTTGATATGATTTAAAAGAAAAGCAAAAGCTACATTTTTAGATGACATTAGATACACTGGCAGAGAATAAATGTGAGCAGTCAGCCTTTTAAAATGTTAGGAAATATTGATATTCAGTTATGTATAAATACAGAGGCCATGTGTGTTCATAAAACCTCATGTGGATTTCTTCATAGAAGCCAGGTTAGAAAATGAATGAGAAAAGCAAACTGCTTTACTAAAAGAAAGAAAAAATACAGAATTTTAGAGATCTAGCAGCTTGGTTTCAATCAGCCAAAACACCATACAGTTAAAGCTGGCTCTAGTGTTTTACTTCTTAGCAGCAGGTCACCAGTACAGATACATGGCAAAAATGCACAGCAATAACCCAAAGCAGGTGAATCATTTCTTTGTATTAAGCACATTTGATTTGAGTTTAGACTTATAAGCATTTTATGGGTGCTAACCTTGCCACTAAAATATGCTGTGCACATTCTAGCTCTGCTGTCTTCTGACAAGAAATACAGAAATAACGAACATCGAAGAGATTAATGTAAGCAGGTCAACAGGGGATTTTTGTATTGAAATGTCCTCTGTAATACTGAAGTGGCAACGTGCTCCAAATTTGCAGTTTACCATTTGCCTTTAAAAGGAACACTGCCACAAACTGTTCTGTTTTCATAAGTGAGTCTTATTTACTTTAATTACTACTTGTGTGTTATTAGTCTAGACAAATTGCCTTTTGTATGATTTTTAAACACAAACCCAGCTGTCTTTTTGATGGTATGCCAGCCACATGGCATGTTATTGTAGAAAAGATTACCTCATAAACTGACCAAATTCCTAAGTAGAACAAAGTTTTAGATATATTTAGATAGAGACTATGTAAATTCGGTTCAAATAAGGAAAAACAATCAACACAGTAGATAATGAGAGAAAAGTGTTAGATAATTTTATAGGTACTTTTAGAACAAAATACAGGTTTCAAGAGTTAGTTATATTTTATTACACTGACAATGTGCATATACTACAGAGCCAATCCTTTACCCATAAAATCAACTACCATATATTTAATGATGCTACACATGCAAGATGTCCTTCACCATATTATAGATGTCTGGTATAAATAGAGAGTAAGACCTCCAAAATGGAGGTCACAGGAATGGACCATTGAGAAAGACTTTCAAAAGTGCCTAAGTGTTGCAGCAGCACAAGACCAGCTGATTTTCAATTGGGAATTAAACTTCTCAGTCCATTAAGCTTTTCTCAAAAAAGCGCCTGCCAGAATATTTAGTTTAATGTAACTAACAATATAACCCAGAATCAGTAAATGGTGTGCAAGAGAAAAGAACAACTTGTGAATATTTTGAATTAAAATTGTACCTCAACCATTGCTGTGAACCGAAGCCTGGCTATTAATCCAGAGAGGGAAATTAAGAACATATAATAAAATTCTCAAACAGACCTTCATGGACCTCTTAGTCATGGAGACTACTTGGCCACATGTGCTGGCCTGTGAGCAACAATATTTTGGTAGCATGAGCTGGGATCTTGATTTATTGAAATTAATGTTAGAGTAACAACGAGAATGATTTTGACATAAAAAATTTGCACTAATTATTTTTACTAATATTTCATGTAAAAACCATGAGTCAGAGAGATCCAGAAATAGCTTCAAAAGGCAAAACATGTTTAAGTGTATAAAAGGGAATTTATAAAGAAAAACAAATGTACAATGCTGGCTGGAGCCTTAAAATGTAAGCTTTTAATTAAACATTAGCTTGGCATTAGAAAAGAAAGATACAGTATTTTGGGTTGTGGTGTCATCAATACATAACTTTACACTGAATCCAGATTTTACAGTCTCAATTTTTCTCCCCATGCCTAACAGACACACAGGTCTCGACAGAAGCAGGTTTTCTGTGATTCAAAGGCATAGCCTTATCTTTTACCAACCCATTGGCTTTATCTGTGATACTGGATTTATTGGGTGCTCCTTGTGCCAGGAGATTGTTTTTTCTCATGCACTCAGCTAGATGACTGCAAAGTGTCCTGGTTAGCCATATCCTGGCACCCTCCCAGATACTCCAACTGCTGAAAAAGGCAGTTCATCACCTGAGCAGGGCAAATTACCATAAACATATAACGACTCTCATGTGTATCTCTCTGGGCTGACTCCTGTTTGCTTCTAGATATAACTGAAAATATCTTAATCTTCCAAGTACTAAATGGTCAGGTGCCAACTATCCAAGCAAGGTTGCCTCTCACACTGTACCCCACCACAGCAGCTAAGAGTAGCTGAGAACTATTTTCTGATGGTTCTCAGTTTTAAAAACACTACGTAACCACTGGCAGGGTCCCTGGTTCTGGTGTTTGCTCTCTTATAATGCTCACTTACAAAACAGCTTTGGGAGTGTGCAAAAGTGGCTTTCTGTTCACCTCCCACCTATCCTGCAAGGGGGCCAGTGATCAAACTAGCCTTTGATGGTCTAGCTTGCAGCAGGATGACAACCTCAAAGAAATGGTCTCCCCGGCCCAAAACTGGTTGAGCCCAGGACTGTCACATGCTCTGGCGCCCTATTCTGTGAGATCCCCAAGCTTATTGCAAAAGCCAGCTCTCTGTCCCCCTTTGTATCAATACAACAGCTAGAGTCTGATCCATAGTTTTCAATACCAGCTGTGGTGAGAGGGTTTATGTATATTTTTTTCAAATCTGTAATTAAGCACCTACAGTACCTAGTACATATAAATAATTACCTTTATGCCAACCAGAGGTCTAAAGTGAAGAAATCATTTACCATTTCATTACCTATCTGCTAGCAGAACAAATCCTTTCCTGGTGTACCAATCTAAGGAGATAGGTTTCTGTTTTCTGAATTAATAGTATCAGCAGCAATCTTCTTCCTAATCAATATCAGCAAGATGCCCTGATTTAAATCTGCTCTGCAGAATTGATGATCTTCCAGCCCTGACAGGCAGTCTTTATATCTGTAGCATTCATGGCATGAAGAAAAAAAAGGAAAAATTCAGGAAAAAAGGATACCATCTCTGTTTTAGTGGGCACCCAGATGGAATTCATCTTTCATCCCACTCTACTCAAAATGACACTCTCTGGCATTCTGAACCAATCAACAGAGTAGAAATAAAGTCCATTGTATTATGCAAACAAAAGAGGCAGATACATGTTTTGTGTAAATGGTGAAATACCAAGCTAACTTTTCTTCCATTGTTTATCACCCAAGACATATGTATATAAAACATAATTTGTCTTGTTCAATTTTATCTGCTTCTGTTGTTCTCCTACTGAATTTCACAGCAAGCAGATAATTTAATATTATAAATTATTGGAGACTCTGGATTTTTATTCTCCACCTGAAGTCATAAATTTAATGTTCAATGCATAGCATTAGGAGCAGTGCATATCCTTATGTCTACTTTATTTTGTTATCCCCTCCTAAGAATGCCAATAACTGTGCTGACCAACATTTAGACATCATGACAGCAACAGCAATGCTTAATTGAATTTCAGATGGCTGTCAGGATGTATATAGCTCTTCACTTTGAGAAAGTATCTACTAATATTATAGTTCTATTCTTTATTGAAAAGTTACTTGAATCTTATTATAGTTATAAAAGCATCTGGAATCAATTTGTAACCTTATGATGAGAAAGTACATTTGATATTGTAAATAGTTTTTGGACATACTGTTGATTTTGGTAGAATACGAGATTTCTCTAGTAGATTTCCTAGTTATGAAAAAAAAACCTCTTATTGAGCTCTTAAGGTATTTTTTTTTTCTAGTGAATACAACTTTTAGTTGATACTAATGGGGCAAATTCTGCCACCCGTACCCAGGATAAGTAGTATCTTTCTCTGAGACTAGATCCATTTAAATCAATTTGATAGGTACAGTAAAACTCCGATGGTCCGGCATCTGACGGTCCGGCACTCCTGATGGTCCGGCACCATCAGGAACCCAGAAGTGCTCCGGGCAGCCGGACCATTGGAGCTGCTCTGCCCCCAGCTTCCCCGATTCAGCCGCTGCTAAAACTGACCAGCGCTGAATCCGGGAAGCAGGGAGCAGAACAGCTGGAGTGCTGCCGGGTAGGTCCAGCAGCGCTGCCCCTCGGGGCTGCGGGATGAACCCAGCAGCACCCCAGCTGTCCCGGATTCAGCCGCTGCTGAAATTGACCAGCGGCTGACTCCAGGAAGCCCGAGACAGAGTTGCTCTGCCCCAGCTTCCTGGAATCAGCTGCTGGTCAGTTTCAGCAGCAGCTGACTTGGGGACACCTGAGACAGAGCAGCTGGGGTGCTGCTGGGTTGGTCCCCACAATGCCAAGGTTTGGCGCTACCAGACCAACCCAGCAGCACCCCAGCTGCTCTGTCCCAGGCGTCCCGATTCAGCCGCTGCTGAAACTGACCAGGGCTGACTCCAGGAAGCCAGGGGCAGAGCAGCTCTGCCTCTGGTTTTCTGGAGTCAGCCGCTGATCAGTTTCTGCAGCGGCTGACTTGGGGACACCTGGGGCAGAGCAGCTGGGGTGCTGCTGGGTTAGTCCAGTAGTGCCGAGGAGCGGCACTGCGGGACCAACCCGTCAGCACCCCTGCTGCTCTGTCCCAGGTGTCCCCAAGAGCAGCTGGGGTGCTGACAGGTTGGTCTTGCGGCGCCAAGGGTCGGCGCTACCGGACCAACCCTGCAGCACTCCAGCTGCTCTGCTGCAGGCGTCCCCGATTCAGCCGCTGCTGAAACTGACCAGCAGCGGCTGAATCGGGGACTCCTGGGGCAGAGCCGGACTATCAGAAGGGAGGGCTATGAGGGGGTTTGGGGTAGCATCCCCCCACCCCATCCCAGACCCCTCATAGCCCCCCCCCTTCTGATAGTCCGGCATATCTGATAATCCGGCACCCCCTGGGTCCTAAAGGTGCTGGATTATCAGAAGTTTACTGTACATGGTACTATTCAACAGCAATAAGGTTGGCAGAGTTTGCCCCTAAGTTAATAAGCATCTATTTAAAGGAAATAATTCAGAAAATGTCAATGCAATTCCAGTGAAGCAGATGAAATTTAACTCACCTCCTTGCAACATTTGTTGAAGTTCCCTATTTTGTAGTTTCTTCCTAAATACTGTTCTATGTATGCATGGTTAAATTTAAATGGCATTTTCTATAGTTTATTTAAAATGTAATCATTTCAAATACTGATTTAAAAACAGCGTGGTTTGGTTTTTTTGTTTTTCCTGACATGACCCTTTTCTTTTTAGCTAAAAAGCAAACAATTCACCACTGGTGTGAAAAGACAAACTCAGTTGCCACAATTGGGCAGAGGCCACTTAACACAAGCAGCATTTATGACCCTTAAAAGTAAAACTTTAAAAGGCTCACAGGTACATGACTGATCATAGGCATTACAGAATATGACCAGACATCTACTGTTATGCACTGGGATCGGGAAGAATTCATTTGTGCACTTTGGACTTGAGTGTGAATTTACAGATCTTAATTAAAAAATGTAAAGCACTTACCCATGCAATACACAGAACTAAAAAATACCCCCTTACATGGCACCTTCTTGTTTTTCTTTACAAAGAAATTACACTGTTTTTTCTTTTAAAAATGTATACATTTCTTCAGCTTTCTACTCACTGATGGAGAGCTTCAAGCATTTGTATACCCACTACATGACTATCAATATTGTTAACCTGGTTCAGATCTCATGAGAAACCAAACTGTTTACTGAGTTCTCATACAAATCAACTATACATTCAATCGCAGAAATAACAATATCCTCATTTTACTCTTTATCAAAACAAAGCACTGAAAGGATAACTCCTTGAATTGTTACCGCAAGTAGCAAGTATCCTCCATCAAGCAGTTATTTCAAATTACACTGACAACAGTAGGATATTCATTAGTCACTAACGTACATCCAAAATATGTCCTTCAGAACTTAATATAATATGCAATAGTGGTTATAGTTTTACTCTAAGGTAACATATGTACAAGCTTCAATGAAGTTACTGAAGAATCTGACAGAGTCCAGGCAGGAAAGCAAGTGTACATGGGGTTGCTGGAATCTCAAACAGGCAGGAAATATTTGGGACACTCCTCTGAGTTGAAACCCTTCTGAGCTGTAACTCAAAATTGTTAGTATTTAATAGGCATTTCTTACAGACACCTCAACATGCCATAGACAATTACACAATACTGTACCGGGGTGTGCAAAATCAGACCGCAAATGAGTGTTTTGCAAAAAAATGTATTCCTAACAAATGAAAAACTTTTGAAAGCCAAGACCCTACTGCTCAACCAGTAATAACTGATGGTTCAACTCTATAGCACACACACACATTTACTATAGAAAATAGAATACAGTCAATAACTTTTGGAGTAGGCAGCTGTGCCAAGCATTCCTGCCACATATGTACACTTTCATGCTATATAAATTATTTCTGCTTATACTATAACTGCTGACAAGTACAAAGTTGAATGGTAGCATTTTGTTTAGTTCTGTATATTGCAAGAGCATGTAACTTTTTAAAAATAAATTACCCATAACAGTAAAATATATTCTTATTAAAGATGTGTGCATATGCATGACTCTCACAATAAGTATCATTTTTATTTGGGTGAGAGGATAAATTGATATAATTTTGATTGATTGTACATGAAAGTGCTCAGAAAACAATTAGCATCAATTAGAGATGGAAGGGATTTTCAAGTCACTTAACAATGGCATGGCATCTTATTGTGTGAAAGAGGGAACAAAAAAGGGGAGGAAATTCTGGGCAAAAATTCTCACCGATTTTACCAATAATATTAAGAGTATAAGAGGAAAGACACACACATCACTGTCTTTACGCTGGATTTTCAAGTCCATCATGTTTGTCAAGGGCTTATAACTGAAGGATTCTCCAAATGTGTGGAGATTCTCCATTGGCATAATACACTCCTGTGGTCTCCCATGCCAAAAATCACGCATTAGGGAAAGAGTGGTTAGGGGACATGGGAGGGAATGAGAGAGGACTGGATATGGTGGAGCAAGCCTGCTCTATGGCCAGTTCTCCACTGGTATAAGGTGCAGTTTTACCCTAGCTGCTACCCATCAGAGCAGCTGTGGAGCCCTCTGGAGTGGCACTGATGTGGCGTACTACATATGACCCTGCTTCCCCGGATGTACCTCAGTTCATTCATGCTGGCTATTACAACAGTGGGGAAAGGAGGGTGGAGAACGAATAGATATGAGCAACACATCTCGGAGGACAACAGTTACAAAGGTGAGTAACCATTTTTTCTTCTTCCATGGGTTGCTCATATGTATTCACAAATGAAAGTTAAAACTGTCTCTTTGTAGCTTCAACTTGAGCCAGGGTTTGCTAGCTGAGAATCAGTGATCTCAGCTGTAACACGTTCTTGACCCATCTCACTCCCCCCCTCCCCCACTGCCCTTTGGAGGCTCTAACTTTATGCACTTGACAGCACTTTGTGACCCTGATTCTGAAAAACTTTCACATGCAGTTTCATTACTGTATGTGTGTTGTTCATCTTTAACAGTTACAGGCACATCAATGACTGTGACCTCCGTGACAGTCATTATATATTACAGCAATGTATGACTGTACCGCAATTTTAAAAGCCATTTAAAATCAAAGACCATAATCTACTCATCTATAGACTTTTTTTTTTAATGCTAAGATTAAGGTAAACTATAACCCTTAATTGTGGCAGGAAAAATAATTATGGATGAGGTAAAGTTACTGAACATAAAGTGTAAATTTATTCTGGCTAAAATTCAGTTTTCATAAAGTAGAAATGTCCATGCTATGCTGAAAGAGTGAGAGGTAGTTGAAGAAGTAGAGTCCATCCTCAGCCAGGACAAAAGTTGGGAATTGCCACACATTTTCTACTGCATCTTAAAGGTTGGAATAGTGATGTGAACCTCTTCACACTTACTGCACATAGCACTGTGGCCTGCATAAATGTACATCCATAGCCTTATCCTGAGGCACCCAAGTGGCCTTCCGTGCTGGCCTATACAGGATTAGTGCAGAGATCTGTATAGCTTGGCACAAAGTGGCAGCAGGTAGCTTGTAGACAGATCCCATTCTGCACCTCCCAGTGCAAAATGTAAATGGAGTTAAAGGATGCAGGTGAATTTCACTTACTGGATCTAGCTCTAAATCCATACATCAGGGTTGATGAAGAGGCAAAAAAGGCTGAATTATCCTTCCGTGGTCAAATACCATGCAAACCTCCTGTGACTGCTTCCATCATATAGCTCTTCCTCCCCACCCAACACAAATACAAGCTGATCCTATCCATTCTCAATGTTTAGCTGAAGCAAAAAGAAAGACAGGAGGAAATGAACTGCAAAGAGTCTGGCAATCCCTTTACTTGACCTGCCACTGTCACGAACAGCTGTGAGGACTTGCAAAAGGGCTTGGTCCAGTCCATGTAGAAGGTGAGTGCTCACCTCACATCAAGGGAGTGCAGGCATTGTTCCTGTAAGCTCTGGTGGGATTTAGGGTAGAACACAGGGAGGAAAATGTCTTGCCTCTTGTGAAAGCTGGAGACCATCTTTGGAAGAAAAGCCAGAGGAGGGCAAAGCTGGACTTTGTCCTCATGGAAGACCGTGTAAAGGATTCCAATGTTAGGGTGAAGATCCGACATTCACTGAGTGGACGTGATAGCAACCAGAAAAGCCAACTTCCATGACAAGTAGAATAGGAAGCATGTGCCCAGGAAGTCAAAGGGTGGACCCACGAGTTCCAAAAGAAACAGGTTGAGATCCCAAGTAGGAACAGGGTGCTGAGCTGAAGGGTGAAGTCTGTCTATACCCCCAAAGAAGTGCCCAACCAGGGGCCTTGCAAAGACAGATGTCTGCCAAGTGCACTTTCAGCAAGGAAGTTGCTATGCCTTGTTCTTTCAGGTACACCAGATATTCCAACACCTGGGGAATAGAGGCAGTCAAGGGGGACAGGTTGTGCTGCAGACACCAACATGAGGTGAACGGAGAGAAGGTCTGAGAGGTGAAGATGCCCTTAGTCCTGTGTGATGAGGTCCGGGAGCAAAGGAAGTGGAATGGGTGGTTGTACCTACATATCCAAAAAGGGTGATGTATCAGTGCGGATGGGCCCAGGCCAGAACGATCAATATAATCTTCATCCTGTCCCTACAGAGCTTGAGTAGCACCTTATAAATCAATGGGAATAGGGGAAAGGAAAACAGCAGGCCAGTGTGCCATGGGATCAAAAATGCATCCACTAAGGATCCCGGGTTGAGACTCCGGAATGAGCAAAAGTGTGGTCACTTCCAGTGGCCCAAGTGGCAAAGAGGTCTAGCCGAGGAAATCTCCACTTCTGGAAAATGGTGTGGAAGACATCAGCCAGAGCGACCATTTTTGAGTGGAGAAGTAGCAGCTGAGACAATCCACCAAATGATTCTGGAATCCTAAAAAGTACGACGCATCCAGGTGAATACAGTGGGCTATGCAAAATTCCAACAGATGAAGGGCTTCCAAGCACAGAGGAGATGACCTGGCCCCTCCCCTGTGGCTATGCTTATGCTAGGCTTATTGCTATGCTTATTTGCAACCTGTTGGCATGAAAACATTTTAAAGTGGCACTGTGCTGTAAGGTGCACCTGTATGAAATTATAACATTCTCTTCAACTTGAAGCTGATGCCTCATGTATATTTTTGAAAATGCATTTAGAAACAGTTCTGTTGTCTTTTTTTCTTTCCTTCCCACCTCCCCCCCGAAAAACCCAATAGCTTTATTTCTTAACAATTCATCACATCCTGCTGTTTTATTTCAAGTTAAAATCCCATTTTGTGACTTCAGAGTCATGACCAAGGCAATATCACAAAGGATATGAATTTGAAATAAGAAATAAACAGCAGGATCTGATTAACTTCTAAGCAACACAGATCCTGCTTTTCAGGCTAGTGCCATAAGTACTTCAAAACAAAGCATGAAAAATACCAAAAACACAATAATAGTCATTTCTAAATAGCAGGGTTTTCAAATTTTTCCATGTGTGGCAAGGAGATATTTAAAGCATGGCTGTATTCACAACTGTGAATGAAAATACATCATGGAGTTCTATCATTATTTGCTTCCCATGACTTACACATCAAATTTGCTCAGTTTACAAGTAAAACAATATTTTTATTTCTAAAAGCTGCAAGCCCAGCCGAGGTTCAGAAAATTCAGCTGTGTGCTTTCTGGCTCACTCACCAGTAATACAGATTCTGTAATTGGCACTCAGTTAGCAGTTCTTTTTCTACTGCGAAAGGCAAAACAGAATCCAGCTAACTATCACTTAGTTCATTTGTCTCTGCAGTGCAACCAGGAGTTAGAAAGCAATCAACAAAAAATTAAGTATGTAGGCATCCAGACACACCCAGGAATGGGCCACTGCATGACTAAGCATAATTTTTACTTACTTTTCTGATTATGCCTGCAACTAAAGACTTTGGTTTGGTGTACATTGGGTATGTGTGACGAGTTTATGTTTTAAGTACATGTTGCAAATAACAGTTAGTATCCAAGGTAGATGATGACAGGCATGTTTAAACCAGATGCCAAGTGGAGAATGTGCTGATCAAAGTGTGTTAGCTTGCGCAACTCAATTTTCTAATGTAGATAAAACCCACATAACTACTATTAGTCCAGATTGAAACTAATCTTTTAGGTAATACAGGGAAATGTTTGCATCTGTAATGACGAAGGGGGTTTTAAACTAGAGCATCACAGAAGGGGAAAGAAAGATCTTATTAATTCAGAAATTAATAGTTACTAATGTGAACCTATAAACTGAGACAGCTGTATTATTCATTTGTTCTGTCCCACCCTTCTCATTTTCTCTGAATGTTTCTATGACCACAGTCTGTCTTTTTTTTTTTAAAAAAAAAATCATATTCCAAGCTTCTCCCTGAATAAAGCTGTGATGATCTGGGAGCTGCTATTTCATAATCTAAGGATACTATTACCTAGTTATGAGGAGACTGTAGAACTTATATTGGGATAGCAGAATGTTTACTACACATCTATTGTGCTAACTAAATGTGAAAAAAACAAGAAGAACTCCAGCATAAGAGTTATGGGCAAGCAACATCCCAACAAAATTTGGGGGGCAACTGACATACTATCAGACCCCATCTAAAGTGATGCAGCTGTTTTGCCATGCTGGGAACAAAGAGATCAAGGACACAAAATAGTATAAAAGCCCTTCTCAGAAGAGAAGGGTGTTGGTGCTGTCAGGAGCTGCCTGGGAACAGACAGACACAGTGTCTATGCGGAAGGAGCCTCAAGTAGTTGGGCTATCTGCCAATCCAGAGAATGGTAAGCCTTAGAAAGAGGAAAGCATGTGTAAAGATTGTTTTCTTTTCTTAAAATCTGCTTTCCCTACAGGTTGAGCCTCTAGTCCAGGACCTCACTGGTGCCAAAACACAGAATGTGCTGAACCATGGGAAGTCAGCAGCATTACCAACACTTCCACTGCTTCCTGGGCTCTTAGAAGACATTTAGGGGTAAGTTAGAACTTAACAGCACAGAACACTGAGAGCCAGTACTTGTGGCTATGAACAAACTTTATGGGAAACTTAGCCACAGCCATGATAAGTGAACATCTGGCTAACTAAAATCATGCTGAACCACGGATACTGCCAGACCAGAGAATGCCAAACTAGAGAGGTTCAACCAATGGCTCTTGTTCTGATAATTTAGTTTAAGAAGGCTGTTTGGTTATTGGATACCACCATCATTGCCCCTGGAGGGATCAGAATAGCAGGCACTGAAGATAAGTCAGACCTGCTAACATCATTACAAGGAATGTCACGCTAGGACCTGTTCTAGGATTCCTCACAGAAAGAAATGTGATGGCATTCAGCTGAAACCTTACTAGGGATGCACTCATGAAACCTAAGAGAGGTGTGAGGACAGCTGGCCTGGGAACTAGGGATGTAATAGTATAGTCGGTTAACCAATTAACCGATAAGCAAAAGCTTATAGGTTAATGCTATAGATTACACGCATTTCCCCCTCACCTCTTGCCAGTAAATTTTTTAGCAGGCTGGCCAGCAGCCCAGCTCAGTCCTGGCTTGCATTGGGTCCTGGACCTACCCCTGCTGCATCTCTGCATGTAAAGTATATTAGAAGCCAGATTGGCAGGCAGCCCAGCTTAGTTCCGGCTCGTACCAGGTCCGGGAGTTCAGAGCCCTCCCACCCGGACAGGGGTTGCCCTGGGGACTATAGAATAGTCGACTAACCAGTAAGTCGATTGATATTTAACATCCCTACTGTGAACAGAGTTGCAAGCCTGGGAACAGAGTTGCAAGTGATCATGTGATGCACATGTCAGGTTTTCTTAGCCAGCATTTATTATGCAATGAGTCATGTGTCCACCAAAAAACCCTTCTAGAAAATCCTAAAACAAAACTAGCTTGCTTTACATTTTTAAGCTTCCAAATGTCATCTGTGCCCTTCACAAGCAAACTTCTAAAGATATTTTTTTTCTTCACTTTCTGTAAAGGATTACGCTTATCTGATTTTGCAATTAGTGAAGCTATGATAATACAGTGAAACATAATCCATGATTAAAGAGTTTAAATCTCAGAACACCACAACAACAATTCCTCTCTCCTTATTTTTATTTAGATCTTGGAGCCTCTGACAGGTGATTCTGACTGGTTTGGCCAGGAGGCTGTCAAGAGCCTGCACTTCAGCTGCCTCTTTCCCCCACGGCTGCCCATCTCCTGCCCTTAGCCTTGGAGCTTCCCCTACTGCTGGGAGCCTCCTGCTTTTTTAATAGGGCACGGGAGGGAGAGGATGGATGCTGATGTCAAGGTGCCCCCTCCCACTCTGTATCCTCTCTCCACAGAGCAGAGAGGGGGCACAACAGGACTTGGGATGGAATTTGCTGGCTGCTTTAGGGAGTGGCCCAGGGCTAGGGCAGGAGTGAGCCTACCTTAGCCCCACTAGACCACCAACCAGACACCACTAGTAGTGCCCAGCTGGAGCCCACTGTAGTGAAATGTGGAAGATCATTGTGAGGTCGAGGAAATTAGATGGTGTATCACAATCATTCCTTTTATGCCTGCGTCTCCTGTCAGGCCTGGATGCTGTAGGCAGCCATTTGTGCTTTTTGCTTCTTATTATTCTTTTGTTATTCTCAAAGAATTAGCTGTTTGCTCAAGATGGTATAATGTAGGAATGCACTGTTGACTTTCAGCAAGTTCTGGGATAGGTCCCAAGGCCAGCCACCTGGCATGGGAGTGCAGGAGCGCTTGGGAAGATCACATAGCTATTTATGCTGAATGTTTCCCACCTGATAATGCTAATTATTTGGCCTAGGAAACTATGCAAAGCATCAACAAGCTAATTATTGGATATGGGAAAATATGCAATGTATCAACGATCTTGTTAGATTCTCAAAACAACAGGTGTGATTACTGTAGATCCAACAGTATATAAAGGCTGGAAATATTCCTAAAATTGGAATCGTGGCGTAGACCGAAGCCACAGGAAGTGCTACGTGCTGGCCATGGGAGTCCATCCGCTGTCCTTCTTCAGGGGGTTCCCAACAGCAGAAGGGACGTACGCATTGCATTTTATTCTGAGGCTTGCTTAGGCTTAATAAGCATTGTACTTTCTTAGTAAGCTTTGCATTTTACTTGAAGATAGGATTAGGCTTAATAAGCATTGTATCCTATCCTAAGATTTACTTCTAAGATTTGTTTAGGCTTAATAAGTATTTTATTTTATTCTATTCTAAGATTTGCTTAACAAGCATTGTACTTTATTCTAATATTAAGCATTGTATTTTACCTTAACATTTGCTTAGTAAAGTTTTTAAGCCTTCACCTGATTTGGGTGCTTATTGCCTCTGAATCCCTTAAGGGAAGAACCACTGCCTCTTGGCAATACATCCACATCCCAAACTCCTACCCCAGTCATGAACCTCCTCCTCCACCCAAGCCCTTGTCCTAGCCCAGCGCACCCCGCATCCAAATGCCATCACAGAGCCTGCACCTAGAACCCTTCCTACATTCCAACCGCCTGCCCCAAGAACAGTTCAGAGCCCCTCTCACGCTCCAGATCCTTTAATCCAAGACAAGAGCATGCACTACAACCCTCTGCCCCAGCCTGATGAAAATGAGTGAGGATGGGCAAGAGAGGCAGGATGGAGTGAGCAGGAGTGGGCCTTGGAGAAGGAGTGGGAAGGAGGCAGGGCAAGGGTGTTGATATTTGAGGTAGATCTTGGATTGCACTTACATTCAAAAAGTGATCTCGTGCTTAAAAACGCTGGAGACCACAGTACTAAGTATATTTGCTGAATGTGTGGAATTTTAGTGCAATACATGCTAAATGACATATAAAATGAAAACTCCTTGCATTGTCACACAGAGAAAATTACAGACAATACTGAGCTGTCTGCTATCCCAATGGTACTGCATGCTATGACACAGTCATAATCAAATAATATTCAGCTCTCCAGCTGCAGGAAAATCCCAAGATATGTTCCACAAGGAATTAGTCCAGACATGTGGGGGCAGATAAAGAAGAAAGGAAAAGGAGATTTTTTTTAATCCTTTATATTGAAAAAGGAGTGTTTAAGTGACAAGAAATACTGGCCAAGTGATGGGTAATAAGAAGTACCTGCATTTCTTAATTATTGCACACTGTACAAACAATCTTATTTACACATTTACCCTGAGATATTTGAGGTACAAAACCATTACTGAAACATTTGCAAACTTATGTTGGTGAGAAATACCAGCTTCAAACATTCAGACTAAACTGCATCTATATAATGAGAATTCACCCCAGCTGAGTGATCTTTTTTCCACCAGGAAATGTTCTTTTAAAAAACTGAAAGTCTACAATTTCTTCAGTGTTACCTCAGGGATATGGCATTGGTTCTTTTACATGGTGGAGGATGCCAATCCTTCTCTTCCATACCAATGTTTTTGCTATTTATATATATTTATATTTATATATAAATTAATATATTCTTCAAAATTTTCACCATCTTCAATAACACTAGATTAAACACAATACGTAGCACTTAGATGCTAGCTTACATGTTAGCAACATGTACTTCTGTTACAAATATTTTAGTTACAGACTTATTTCTGCTCCTTTCCCAGACTAGATACACAATCCATGTAAACAGCTTTTTCAAAACTGGATTTTAAACCTACAAAAAAAACTCAAATGCGCTCGACTTCTTTCTCTTTGAATTATTATTTTGTTCTCTTATTTATTCTTTGAAAGAAGAGCCACAATATCAAAAGACTGGAAAGGGCAGTAACCACAATCCCCACATCCATCTGAGAGGACCAACATACAATTCCTGTTTGGTCACTGGGCCATTGGGAAATTGTGGTCAGATTACCAACTAAGGATGTTAACAACTAGTCGACTATCCGATAAGCAAATGCTTATCGGATAGTCAGTCGACTAATCGATTCCCCCCCCCACTTGCTGATAGAGGCAGCAAAGGGAGGGGGGGAAGAGGGAGGTACTTCAACAGGCCAGCACTGCACAGCTGAGCCAGGTGGTGTTTCAAAGCAGCATCGCTGCCTGGAGCCCACGGTCAGCTAGGGAGTCCCCAGATGATCCCGGGCTCCGCGCAGCATTTCAAATTGGCAGTGCAATATGGAGCCCGGGGTTAGCGGGAGACTTTGAGTACATTGAGTGCTTCCCTCTGGGGACTCTTGTACATTTCAAAGCTGGCATGGCCACGTGCATCCCAAAGTCAGCGGGACTTTCCACTGGCCTCAGGCTGCATGCGGTGTCCCGCATTCCTCTTTTGAAATGGACAAGAGCCCTCGCCAGGAGCTCTTGTACATCTCAAGGAGGAATGCAGAAATCCCTATCAACTAGTTAAGTAGTCGAAGGAAATTCAATGGAAATCTACTGCAGTAAGTAGTTGATGGAAATTAACTGCAATTTAACATCCTTATTACCAACCAATCATGAGAAAATATTCAAATGTCTGTGTTTCTCTACTGTATTTTTTTATTTAAATCATAGCAAAAGCACTGTTGCAATGGATGGACAGCTATATCCTGAAATTCTTCACCACCAAACCCTAATATTCTTCCTTGACAGGACACCATTGGAAGAGCCACCATTAATCACCCTTTTAAACCGCCGTCTGTAGGCCAAGAAATCTCTATTTGGAGACAGAAATAAAGTAATACTGGCCATTAAATCATGAGTTAATTACTGCAGCAGCCTTGCTCTGGCTACCCATCACCAGGGCCTGCCAGATTCATGGTCCATTTTGATCAGTTTCATGGCCAGAATGCTTTAAAACTAGGCAATGTCATGTTTTCAGCTTTTTACACACCTGACATTTTGTGGTGTTGTAACTGAGGGGTCCCAATCTAAAAGAAAGTGGGTCTGATCTCCTCCCATTCCCACCTCAGAGCTGCCATGCAAAGGAAGGACAAGTCCTGTCTCTCCCCAGCCCAGCGGAGACTCACAGCTAGGAGTCCCTTAATTGGGACATTCCCAGGAGCCAGAGAATATCTGGTCCTCCTCTACAAGTCTCCTCTAGCTGCACAAACTTCCAGAGATGGAGCTTCCTGCAGCGGGAGGGGAGGAAGAGGAGGCAGGCAGGCACTCTGAGGTGGATCTCATCCCCCCTGAGAGTGAGAGTGTCTGTGCAGGGGAAGAACAAATCCTCTCCTTTTTCAGTCCAGCCAGGATTTGCAGCTAAGAGCCTCAAGACTGGAGTGCTTCCAGCAGCAAGGGGGAGATCAGATTTCACAGGGAAGGGCTTAATTTATGGACTGTGATACATTTTTCACCGCAGTGAAATTAGTAGGGTCCTACCCATGACCAACTGAGGACAGTCCACCCACAGCTCATCTCTGCTGGCTTTAATGAAATGTTGTGTACTACTATGCAGGTTTGAATTATTCTGTTTTCCTACATTCATAGAAACCTATGTCTAGGAGCACAGTTCTGCAAGATATTTAAGCAGCTGTCACTTTAAGGATAGGAATATTCCCACAGACTTAGTCTTAAAGGGGTATAAGTTCTCAGACTTCTTGCAAAGTTGAGGCCATGGGAGGCAGTATTCTCAGGATGGAAAACCTATGGGCTATTCATGAAATTAGTGTTACTCATTGCCTCCAATCTTCCCTCTCAGAAAAATGTGTAAATCTGATTTAGGGGGATTTTTAGGGCTTTGATAGGGAAGGTGAAGGACCTCAAGGTTTAGAAGGCTGAACAAGATTTTGTGGAAACAATACAGTACAATATACACTCTTTACCTCCTATTCCAAAATCCATATAGCTCTTTATACAATACCCCACCCATATGCTTCCCTCCCTAAAATAGTATATTTTTTAATTCCTGTAATAAAAAAAATCAATGATAGCAGTCTAGCTCTCAAGTTATTCCACAGCAGTAAATCAACACGCACGCAAAGAAGGAAACATTTTGATAAATGGATAGGTTGCAGTTCATAGGTTGCAATAGATTTTCAAAAATACGGTTTAAAAGCATCTGTAAAACAGAATGAGGAAAAAAGTGAAAAGATTATTTATATTAATAACACTTAAAAAGGTGAAGTTGAAAGTACTACATGGAGACAATGAAAATGGTAATTCTGGGTTATTCTTTTACATGGTTGAGAAAGAGAGTGCATTGTAACCATTAGTATATAACTGTAAGTGCACAAAAGGGGAAATGTATAATACATCTTGCTCTCATTATCCTTGGATAATGTATCTACCCCTATTTGTCTACATAGTTTATGACTCTGTACTCAGCTGAGGACAATGCGATATTTATAAAACAAGAACGTTCAAGCTGATGGGAAGAAGGGGATTTATCTGTGGTTCTCATACATAGCGGTGTCAGTTGAGCCAAGACTTCCATATCGGATTGACACAGACACAAAGTATACACATCTTCACCTTTCTTAAGTGTTAGTTTAGAATTGTTGCGTTAATAGATGTCCTTAATAAAGTGCTGGTACACGGGTCTCCTGCATGCGAATCTATGCTAAGAACTGTATACTGGTGATCTGAACAAACGTACTGAGAATGTGAATACTCTTTATTTCCTTTTTTATTTCAGGTTTCTGAAATGACGGCAGCCAGTGTTTAAATTTAAAAAACCAGCAGAGATCTCTAGTTAGCAATGTGTTATGAATTTAAATGTGTGTTAGATTCCACACACTACAGGTAAAAGCCTCTAAGAAAAGTGGCATAAAGCAGTTATCTGGAGAGTTGACAATTGTGTCAATCTGCATAGAGTCTTACCACCTAATTTAGGATTTCCATAGCAGTTACCACTGTAGTTTGCAAGCACTTATGGTCTGCAATTTCAAGACTGAAGAAATCTAAAATTACTAAACCCAAGATTACCATGGTCCCGCACACAACTCAGCGTTTGATATGGTTTGCCTAAGAAAATATTAATAACTATTTGGAAGACCCCATTTAATACAATCTGCATCCACTATTTACTCATTACATCAATCACAGCTGCAACAAACTAGCACGTGCATTGTACGTTAAACTATAACCTTCAAGTAACAAAATACAGGACTATGTAGCACTTTAAAGACTAACAAGATGGTTTATTAGATGATGAGCTTTCGTGGGCCAGACCCACTTCCTCAGATCAAATAGTGGAAGAAAATAGTCACAGCCATATATACCAAAGGATACAATTTTTAAAAAATGAACACATATGAAAAGGACAAATCACATTTCAAAACAGAAGGGGGATGCAGGGGGGGGGGAAAGGAAGGTGAATGCCAGTGAGTTAATGATATTAGAGGTGGGGAAGGGTAGATGTCTGTGAGTTAATAGTATTAGAGGTGATTCACCTTCCTTTCCCCCCCCTGCATCCCCCTGAATTCCCCCCCCCCCCACCTGGCATTCACCTTCCTTTCCCCCCCCCCCCCCTGCATCCCCCTTCTGTTCTGAAATGTGATTTGTCCTTTTCATATGTGTTCATTTTTTTTAAATTGTATCCTTTGGTATATATGGCTGTGACTATTTTCTTCCACTATTTGATCTGAGGAAGTGGGTCTGGCCCACGAAAGCTCATCATCTAATAAACCATCTTGTTAGTCTTTAAAGTGCTACATAGTTCTGTATTTTGTTTCAGCTACACCAGACTAACACGGCTACATCTCTATCACTACTCTTCAAGTAACAATGTGAGATGTAACACTAGAATGGATGTAGCACTGTTGAGAAGAAAAATGTCTCTACTTCATTCACTCTGACACATACACAATTAATACAATGTTCTACTGGGCAAACTGTATTATTCTTATGTGCTGTACATTATTAATAAGACTTACCATTGGCATCACTATTTTCATCAGAAGATCTCAAAGCATTTAATAAAGAAGGTGTTTTAATCCCCATTTGTTATGTGAGAAAATTGGTACACAGAAAAGATAAAAGGCCTTAACAGAAGACATACAAGAAATCAGAAGCAAACCTTAAACAAAACCCAGAGCGCCTGTCTTTCTGTCCACTGGACCACAGTGTCTCTCAATGACTGCTATATAAACTAATTTACTTCCACAAATGTATGTCACTCAGTCTTGGCAGTAATGGAACATTTTGATGATCAGGCATAAAGTTAACCAAGTCACAGTGGATAATTTATATTGTTCAGAGGGGCACCCAACTTATGACTATCTCCCTTGTTGCTTATAAAACCAATTCGAATTAAAACAGATAAGCTGCATTTTTCCAAGATCTGATTAAAAAAATCAATGTATTTTTGATTAAAGAATCAGCCTTATCAGAGCTCCAAAGTAATTGGGCCCTCTGGCTAAGCGGAGGCTGCACTGTTTCACAAACTACCACAGCTGGCAAGTGGCAAAAGGGGAGGAAAGTACTCTTTGATCAGATGTTAGATTTATTCAGACAGAAATAAAGGGGAAGTAACCACAAAATTGTGATAGATCCCCAAGTGTGTATAACCTGTTAAATACTTACTAGCTCTGTCATTCTCACCTAATTACAAGAGAGGTTAATTTAAATGATCTGTTTCTGCTTATATCAGGGGAAAAATTCCTCTAAACAAATCCAAATAACCACAGAGCATTTAACACCCTAATGTGGGTGTGTCCATATGCAGACTTAATATTACACATTCCAGATGATGCATGTTTCTCATTGAAAGTAATGCCACAAGGCTAAAGGACTATTCACATTTTTGAATATTTGCACATCAATACTACTCCCCACTATTTTACATCAACCTGGAAGACATACTGCTGTATTCTTTTACCTCAGCTAACAAGGGTTCAAGGCTATTTCTACATTGCCTTGCGATTCAAGCAATGGCATGTGCACCAAAATGCTGCACTATAACAAACTTGTGGACATAAACTAAATGGTCCCTACTTCATATTAACATTGTCTTCTCTAAACAGGACTCCATTAATCACCTGATCTGAATATGACAGAACATGGACTTGTACCTGGGACTACCACTTCCCAGAGTGGGAGTTCTGTATCCACTAGGATGTGGGCTTTTCTGCGATGTCTCTCTAGATTTTCTCTTTCCCTCTCATGTGAATGCATGCACACGCATGCACACAGAGCTTCTGAAAAGTATTAGTTTCATCTCATCACAAAATAAGAAAAAATTTCAAGTCTCAAAAGTTTCTGCCGCATGGGAAAATCATTTTCCAATCATCTGTCATGATGAAGTCACTGCAAATTACTAGAAGCCAGGATTCTCCCAGTTTCTGCTTCTAAGTTCTGACACTTGACTCCCACCCCAATCCCTCCACAATTCCATCGATCTTTTCTGACCTCAGGTCCTCCCTTCTACAAAATGGGAATAATTTTAGTTATCTATCTGACATAGTATGTTGGGAAAATCGATATACTAGTATTTTAAAAAAACAAGTGGTCCTGAAGCATCTTAGAGACTAACAAAAATATATAGATAATGTCATGAGCTTTTGTAGGCACAACATACTTTTCAGATGAGAGAAGTGGGTTGTGCCCACGAAAGCTCATTTCTTTCTATATATAATTATCCCTCCCTGCGTCCCACCACCCACTTGCGCCTTCAGCCATACAGCCACCCCCCACCTCAGTGGCCCCGCCCCAGGAGCTCTGACCATACAACTGTTCTGTGAAATGGGGGGAGCAGTGGCTCTGTTCCCGTGCACCCCCTGGAGCAGTGTCTGCCTGCCTCTGGACCCTGCCCCCAGTCTTCCTAGCCCACGTGCCTGCCATGGTCTTTGCTCTGAGCAGCCCAGGCTCAGCTACAAGGCTTGGGGGCCATGCTGCATGTGTCCCCCCTGAGCGAGAAGCTCCAGCGTGTGCTGGTTTACCCAGGATCAATGCCTCTGGTTGAGGTATGCTCTCCCAAGCCTGCCACAAGCTGGACAGGTCTTGGCCATACCGCACATCTGGCCCTTTGGGGTCAGCGTGGTCACGCTGCACCCTGGCTGCTTCCCCGGCTCTCTGGAGAGGCCATTCTGCACTCTGGACTCCCTGGGCTCACCAAAGAGCAAAGCTGCCCCAATAGGCCCGTTTGGAAAGGCTGGACTGGGGATGGGCTGTAGCTCCAGCTGTGGTGGCTGGGGCTGTGCTGCCTGGCCCAGTGGTACTTCTGGGGGGGGGGGGGGAGGAGGCACAAAGCTCAATGAATTCATGGAAGGGGGCCTGGGGTGTGTAGGAAGGGGGATAGGGTGTATGTGGGGATGGGTGATGTGTAAGGGGGGATGGGAGGAGTTAGAGGGATATAGGAATGGAGGCAAGGAGATGGACAGTGTGGGGGGGTGGAGGGGGAGTGGTTAGGGAAGGATTAGGGTGTAGGGATGGAGGTGGGAATAGGGATGGAAGGAGGGGTGGGCTGGGAGCTCTAGGATAAGGACCAGCTTACCCAGATTCCCTCACCGGGCTCTCTTCCCACCTGACCCAAATCTGGTTCTCAGTAGGGCACGGGCGCATACAGCTGGGAGCTTCCCCCATGTTTTCATGTCCTCCATTGTGCCTTGGCTTGTGTTTTAGGGTACACTTGTGTCAATGAGACTCTTTCAACCAAACCATGAGAACAGCCCTTCATTCCCTTTCATAGTGCAAAGGCTCGTTTGTAAATCCAGTCTGCTTCTGACAACACTGTGAGGAAAATTAAACTTCACTATAGCCAGAGGACGAACTCTTTCTTAGACCTTAATATGACACTCAGTTTATTAAACCATCATTTTTCCAATATTATTAAGTTGGTTTGTTTTTCCTTTTCAAAGCTCAGAAATATTCCCAAAGGAAAGAAAAAAGCTAACATCAAATCCTTCCAGCACTATTCCAAAACTCAAAGATCCTTTCTACTGTGGATTAGAAAATCAGCAGTTGTGAATTTTGTAGAAATGACATAATCACAAGATCAAATCATCAACATGTATCTAAGTCTAAGATTATATCCCCTTTGAGTTCACGTCAAAATGCTTAAAAAATGGATAAGTAAGTAACTAACACTGTAGATTGTGAAAACATAGTTCACTTTGTGGAAAAAGTAAGGCAATAGTAACAGAGTTACTTTCTAGTGACTAGCAGGACAATGGATTTTCCCCTTAATAAAATGCAACAAGAAACTCAGTTTCATTATGCATCAAGCAAATTTTAGGAACACTTAGGCAGATTCATTGTCCTGCTCCCTTCGTGACTCACAGATGACACAAAAGGAGTGGAAACCAACTATGTTCCTCCAACTGGGAATTTCCAGTGTGCACAGAACTGACCTAGCCAAATCTTCTGCCACTGCATTATAAAGCTCCAAGGACATGGCAAGGGAGGAAAGGAAATGTATAGCTGCAGCATACTGTGCTCCATCTATCCTCAGCTGAAAGATAGTTCCTTATGGACCCCTGACAGCTGGACTAGTTGAGTAACCTGCAAGCTTGTAAACCAGTGATCCCCAACGCGGTGCCTGCGGGTGCCATGGCGCCCGCCGGGGCATTCGTGGGCGCCCACTGACAACCTGGGCCAGCCCCGCCCCCGGCGCATGGGAGGCGCCGGCCCCAGGTGCGCGACACGCACTGGCGCTGGGTGCGCAGCGCTCGGGCGGCCCCAGCCCCGGGGCACATGCAGGCGCTCGGGCGCGCGGTGCTCGAGCAGCGCCAGTGCCGACCCCAGGCACGTGGCTCGGGCAGCAGCGCCGGCCCCGGACCCACGGCACAAGGCGCTCGGGCGGCCCCAGCCCCGGCCCTAGGGCACACGCCGGCGCCGGGTGCAAGGGCATCCCAGTCCCTTGTATCAGGGGGGTAGCCGTGTTAGTCTGAATCTGCAAAAGCGACGAGGAGTCCTGTGGCACCTTATAGACTAACTGAAGTGTAGGAGCATAAGCTTTCGTGGGCAAAGACCCACTTCGTCAGATGCATGTCCCTTGGCATGCCCCCGGACGAGCGGCCCCGCCCCCGGGTGCCCGGCGCGTGAGTGGCCCCACCTCCCGGGCGCCCGGGTGCCTCTGAAGGTTGGGGACCACTGTTGTAGACCATATGAGTTACTCCAGGTTCCAATTTGCCAGAGGAGAGAGGAGCTGTAATCAACTCCCTCAAGTTCCATCCGTCATTGCTGGCCCAGTACAGCAGATCATTGGCGCAGTACAGAATCTAGGCCACTGAATGTCCTTCAATCAAATTTACTCATAGAACAGGGGGAAATGAAATTTCTGAAATAACATGTTGTATAGGGAGCAAATATTTTATATATCAAATGTATTCTATGGAAAAAGAGCAAACCCTCTTTGTTAAAACTTTAGGAACATTAATTTGCCACTATAATTGCCTGGCTACTTTTTTAAACTGTAATTTCAATTATACAGGCTGCCAAATTGTGAGGTTATGAGAAAAAGCATGAACTTAAAAAAATACAACATAGTGCAAACCATTTTGAAAGGAGTTGAGTGCTGCATGAATGACAAAAGAATGGGAGAATGAAACTAACATGAAGTGACCAAAGGTTCATCTAGTCTAGTATCCTGTCTTCCAACAGTGGTCAATGCCAGGTGCTTCAGAGGGGATGAACATAACAAGTAATTATCAAGTGATCCTTTCCCAGATTCTTGTAAATAGAGGCTAGGGATGCCATCCCTGCCCATCTGGCTAATAGCCTTTGATGGACCTATCCTCCATGAATTTATCTAGTTCTTTTTTGAACCCTGTTATAGACTATATACTGCCATTAGTACACCCATTTCTCTTCTCTTTTCCCCCCACATGCACTGAATACTTAAGAGATTAACACAGATCATGTTTCTAATGACAGATCCATGTCACTTTATTAATGTACTTTTTACAACTACCAAGTTTACTAAACTCACTTTGAAGTACTAAATTCAAATCTGCAAATGACTTACCCTTTAGCAAGGAATTCCTCTGTAATAAGTGGGACTATTGATATGAATAAAGCTAAGAACATGCCTAAATTTAAAGGAACGGACTTAACACTGTAAAATGATACTTAAAATCTGTTGAAGTTTGTTTAAAAAAAAAGGAAACAATTGAAATGCTTTCTCAAATGCACTACCAGTAAATACTCAGACTTGGTTTAAATCAACTACCACCAATGCCTCCCACTAATGATTTACTTATAATTTGTGTAAAATAATATTTTTTCAAAATGCTATTAAATATTTACACACTACTGCTCCAAAACTGATTAATAAGTATCAGTAAGTTAATACAAGGTATACTGGCACAGATTGCTGTCAAGAAAACTATGCAAGCGTATGGACTTGTTTTTGGCAGAGAAGGCATCAGTTCTGCGCATCTGCAACTTCCATTCCATTGTACAGATCATGTGGTTCTAAAGTTTTCTGGAAGGGATAGTGACTAAGACACTATCCTTATCCATCTAATACAATAATACGCTCCCACTCTATTAGGGTATGTCTACACTACCCTCCTAGTTCGAACTAGGAGGGTAATGTATGCATACCGCACTTGCTAATGAAGCCCGGGATTTGAATTTCCCGGGCTTCATTAGCATAAGCGGGGAGCCGCCATTTTTAAATCCCCGCTGCTTCGAACCCCGTGTAGCGCGGCTACACGGGGCTCGAACTAGGTAGTTCGGACTAGGGTGCCTATTCCGAACTACCGGTACACCTCGTTTCACGAGGAGTACCGGTAGTTCGGAATAGGACCCTAGTCCGAACTACCTAGTTCGAGCCCCGTGTAGCCGCGCTACACGGGGTTCGAAGCAGCGGGGATTTAAAAATGGCGGCTCCCCGCTTATGCTAATGAAGCCCGGGAAATTCAAATCCCGGGCTTCATTAGCAAGTGCGGTATGCATACATTACCCCGCTAGTTCGAACTAGCGGGGTAGTGTAGACATACCCTTATTTATTTACAGTAGAAAGCATCTTCCCTTCCTTTCAGATTTACACACAAATGGGGACCCCCTTTATCAGGACACAGCAGTTATAATATAGTTTAATTCCACTAATGATTTTAATGGTTTTTAATTCAGTAAGTAGCAAGGCCCTGCAAGTACTGCCATTTGCACAGCAATGAAAATAATTTCTCACACACCCCAAACAGTGTGGTGTTTTACCATAAGGAATATTTATAAAAGTGTTTACGGCTCTGACAAAAGGCACGTCTCTACAGCTCTTACTAACTATAGTGGCACATGGCTTTTGCTATCTTCATTACAGCTGCCACTTAATTATTTTAATTTGTGCTACTCATCAAAAGAGCAAATCCTGAGAGGTTCCAATTCCCCTGATGTTGAGTTTTTATGCAATTTTAAAAACAAAAACAACTCCACAGCTCTAGCAAAACAGCATTAATGAGCATGTTGTAAACAGATGTGCATGACAGACATCTCTACACCAATGGACTTTTATTGGTCAGGTATATTTTTTCACAGGTTTTAGGTACAAATTCCTTTTTCTGATTATATGGAAAGTTTATGTTGTACTGCTATCACTGCCAATTCCTGAGAGTCTTGAGAGCTTACGTGAGCAATAAAGTAAGTTCTGATCATTTTAAGTTTATCAAGTTTTATTCTGCATGAGTTACACTAATACACAAATGTGAAAAACCTGCAGTGCACCACAGGTGTGAAAATAAGCCTACAGTCAATATTTCACAAGAAAACTGGTGATGGTGAGACCAGTGTCATTTAAGCAAGAATTTGCAACTTGTTTCTAAAAAGTAATTATTTGTTTTGTGTACTAGTAATTTATTCTGAGAACTCTGCACTCTTCTTTAAGTAAATTTTCTGAACTGCATAATCTGATATAATGGGAAAATCTACATTTTTCTTAGAATTCAGAAAGTAACTCAAAACACAACTGACCCTAATGTACCCAGTAAATTATTCAAGAAATCCACTTTGAACTAGAGTTCTGGACAATGCATGTTCCCATCTTGTCATTCCTAAGCAAAGAACTTTTCTTTCTTGTTCCAAGAAACTAAAATTATAAATCTAGTTCCTTAATTATCATAGCGGTATAAATAGGAAGTGATCGGAATCGATTCCACTGTTTTTTCTCTAACACATTACAACCTGTACAAAGAAGCCTGTATGAAATAGACACCTTAGTTGAACCATTCTGAAATATCTTGGTTCAGGTCAACAAGCACATCATACCATTCTACTATGCAGTACTGAACATGTTGGGCTGAGAGATACAACCCAGTTTGGCAACATCTCCAGGGCGTACATGCTCTACTCCAGGGGTAGGGAACCTCCAGCCTGTCAAACAATTTAATCCAACCCTCGGTGGGTCCAGCATCCATGAAACGCTGCGGGGAAAACCAGGGGCCGCTTAAAAAACTTCTCGTAGCCTCCCCTGCAGCATGGACAGCTACTTCTGGTTGCTCTCCTGCATGTGGGGGAAGCGCTCACAGAAAACCTGGCAAGAGGGAGAAGCAGCATGGGCTGAAGCCTTGCAGTGTTTTGGTGAGGCGGCAGCGAAAAAAAGGCTGGAGCTGCTTCCCAGGCTTGGATGGCTGCAGAGGCTTTTGCTGGTAAGGAAGGATGCAGGGCGAGAGGTGAGGGAGGGAGGCAAAGAAAGAAGGGGGGACCCTCCCAGAGTGGGAGAGAAGGGAAGCCTTCAAAACTCTTCCCTGCATGGTGCACCTCTCAGGAGGAAGAGGAGTCCATAGCAGGGCCAGCTTTTCTCCATCCTTCCCTTTCCTGAATAGGCTGGCTGCAGTGGGGAACAGAATCTGGCAGACTGGAGCCACACGCTGCTGCCACAATGCATCCTTAACAGTTAAGGAGACATGCGGGACTGGAGGAAAGGGGACGGGAATCCCTTGCAAGCGTGGGAGGGAAGAAAAGACCCCCTGCCCCTTCCCTGCATTGGGGTGCTTTTAGGGAGGAAGGGTGGTCATAGCTGGGCAAGCCACAGGACTCCTTCCCTGCAATAGTGTGGCTGCACTAGGGAGCAGTGTCTGGTAACCCCAGCCACAGGCTGCCAGCAATGCCTCCTTAACTATTAAGGAGGCCTGCAGGACCTAAGAGAAGGGGGGAATCCCTTGCAGGAATGGGAGGGAAGGGAAGCCCATCCCAACCCCTTTCCTGCCTGAGGTGCCGTTAGGTAGGAAGGGGCAGCCCTCCTGGGCAAGCTCCAGAACCCCTTCCCAGCATGGAGAGCTGGGACAAGGTAGGAAGGGCTGGCTTTGCTCTGGCTGGGGCACCTGCAACAATTTGGGGGGGAGAGGCGGGCGGCTTTTGTTTGTGTGCGGCCCCTCGACTGATATCTCTGTGGATTAGTGGCCCCCGACGCAAAAAAGGTTTCCCGCCCTGCTCTACCGGTTTCAATATCTTCAGCATTCTTTGGAACTGCATCTCAAAAAATGCTTCAGTGGCTAGGAAGCTGCTTTTAACAGAGTTCATCCTGATTTCCCATTATGCTCTGGGAAGCTATTTTGGAGTCATGGCAACATGCTTCAAGATTTTCCAGTGAGGTGATGGGAAAGTGCAGACTGTAAAGCTGCTTTAAAGATCTATAGAGCAGCTCCACAACTTCTGATGAATGGACTGTCCACAACAACCTGGTTTAGATCATGGTGAACACTTAAATGTGGTTGCAGATAATTCTAAAATGTGTGCATGCGCACGTAAAAGCATTTCAGTTTTTTGATTTTCATGCTACAACTGCCATTGGCTTGCCTTCAGCAGTCCTGAATGTCCAAATTATGCTCCTTCAAGTTTTCTCAATTAACCCTTCACCTGTTCTGCCTCTCACTAGAATGAATTCCAGAAAATATTCCTTGATGCCTACTCACAGATGACTGTTATTCTCAATGCGACAGTCAACTCTTAAGTGTCCAGTGTCACATGTGCCTTCTAGAATTACATAATACCTCGTCATTTTGATATTAGTAACATATATTTGGTGATCTCACTACAGGTGGAACTTCTCTAGTCTTGGACTCTCTGGACTGGCATAATTTTAGTTAGCCAAAAGTCCACTTATCATGGGTGTGGTCCCATAAAAGTTTCCCCTGGTCCCATAAAATTGTTTACAGCCACAAGTCTTGGCTCTCAGTGTTCTGTGCTGTTATTTAACTCTGATTTACTGCATAAATAACCTCTAAGAGACCAGTAAGCAGTGGAAGTGTTGGAAATGCTGTTAGATAACGCTGACTTTCCCATGGTTTGGCAAATTTTCTAGGTTGATACTGGTCAGGTCCTGAGAGTGCTAGACTAGAGAGGCTCAACCAGTAGCAACAAGAGTCAATTTATTGGATGTGTTTTTTCTCCAAAATAGCAGGCAGACATCGCCTTACCCCTTTTCTACCAAAAATGGTCAGATGCCATTTTGTCAAATTCTGCCATGATTTCCATTTAATCAGAAACATTCCCTGACCCATGAATGAAGAAATTCCCACAAATATCACATAATGCCATTTGCCTTCTCACATTTTTCATGCAACTAACATCTGTTATGCTATTACCGATTCCATGCCAATGACTTATTTAACTCTTTGTGAGGTCTTCTGCCATCCTACCTAAGATATGTCTACCCTGCAGTCTGGTCTTGAATTCCTGCCCTGACTTCCCCTGTTGCAGAAAGACATTTCCCACTCCCATCCTACACTCCCTCTGAACCCAGGAAAGCGGAAATGATTCACATTCCCAAACACAAACTCTATCAGATCAGGACTTGGAGATTCTTCCACACTGGGCTCCTCTCCCTATGCTCACATATGTTGAGTATGGACTAAATGCAGCATAACCTTATCCCTCCATTATCTTCTTTCATGTCCAGAGAAGTGCAGACAATGAAGGTGGGCACTGTGTAACACTCCCATGGCTCTAACCCCTTCCTTTCCTCCTCCCCATCTTGCCCTCAACACAACAGTGTTATCCTTCCACATCTCCTTCTCTCCTGTCCTTCAGAGAAACATACAGCACAAGTTTACAGTCTTCTGGGGCATTAGTCTGATAATCAACAAAGGGACCTTTGGTGCACATCAATAGGCTCTATATGGACCCATTAATGTAAACACATCAGTGAACTGTACAAATCATACACCGCCAGTCAAGCACTGCCACACTGTGTAGGCAAGTCCTAAATGTATTACAACAACCTCCATTGTGTACAATTCAGGGAACACAGCAATCTAAGTCATTGCAAACTTTGGTTTGGAAAATTTACATGAATAATTATGTTATTACCTGATTGGTCGATTCTCTTTACTATCAAACAGTGAGAAGATGACTTCCAGTTCTTCTCCCAGGTTGGAGCACATCAGGCTCTTCATCTGTACAAAAAGATGGTGGCTGCTTGCTGGGACAGGAGTGTCTTTCTTTCGATGACGATGTTCCATCTACAGATCAATAACAATCAAATGCATTGGCTGGTTCATATAACTTATAAAAAGATCCAACTGATTTTCATAACTTTTCCAGATAAAAAGAATAAGGTGCTGATGTGATACACTGGCTCAATTGGGCCTGTAAAAATTGATTAACCCCTAACCTTCTAACTATGTCTTCTAACCACCAAAACCACCTTTAGCAGGTATGTAGTCATGCTTTATTTAAAATCTGGTTTTAAACAAAATTTAAAATAATCTAAATATGTGCATTGTAGTTATTATTCTAAAACTGAAAGGTTTACTTCCACACAGTAGAACCTGTGCCATATTGCTTTGTAGGTCAGCTGCTTTTTCCCTTAATAACCTCATTTATTAAAGTAGAGCTTTAACTCAGGATCTAAAAACAAAGTACAGTAGTTTTATTTCTGTCTCTTATGTTGTGATAAAAAAAACCCTTAATTTTAAATGCTGAAACTTCCAGAATACTTAATCCTCAATATAAGATAACATCTTTTGCTTTTTTTCCTTTTTTATATTTAAAAATTATTTCATTTAGCTGATCACTAATTTTAGTAAGGTTATCCATGTTAGCAGTAGCTAGTTATATTTTATTCTTATCAAATTTAGTTAATCTTATGAAGAAGTAGTAGCATTCTTTCACTTCATTGTTTTTTTATTTTTCTTCGGTTGATTACAGATTCCTGTCCACATAGTTAGAAAAATATTTCATATTAAGTGTCCATATTAAGTAACAATACTACATACAGTTTTGAACTTTCAGAAAGAATGACCCATTATTTTCAACATGTAACCCAAATATTGACACCACAACGAAACAGGTGAGCTGAGTATTAAATCAAATGACAATCCGAATATAGAGCAGGGGTGGGCAAAATATGGCCTGTGGACTGGATCCAGGCTGTCAAGCCTGTTAGGGGGTAGGTGTAGGTAGGGTCAGTGCAGCACAATTTCTCTGCTCCCATTTTGGCCAATAGGAGCTGAGAGATTTTACTGGGGGTGAGGCAGCACACGAAGCCTCCCTCCACAGCGCAGACAGCCATATGGAACAGAGCGACTGCTGGCAAGCAGGGAAGCCTTCCTGATAGTGCTGTGGGCTGGGAGCTGCTTAGGTTAGCACTTTTTTGCCAGTCTGCTTCTGGCGTCCCACCCTTCCCAGACCATGCACTCCCTCCCAGACCCCTCTTCTAGGCCAGAATCCTCTCCTGCACCCATACACTCTCCAGGATCCTTTTCCCCAATCTCCTGCCCCAGGTTACCACCCAAGCCCTCTGCACCCTCCTTCCCACCACACCAAGTCAAAATTCCTTTCCCGACCCTGCACCTGCTCCTACATCTCTCCCCAGACCAGAATCCTCTCCTGCTCCCATACCACCTCCTGGATCCTGCACTCCAATCCCCTGCCCCAGGTCACACCACTCAACGCTTTTCACCCTCCCTTCCCCATCCCAGGTCACAACTCCCTCCCAGACACTGCACCTGCTCCTATGTGCCTCCCCAGGCCAGAATATCTCCTGAACTCATATTCCCTCCTGGACCCTGCACCTCAACTCTCTGTCCCAGTCACAACCACATCCTTCACCCAAACTCCCTCTCAAATCCCACATCCTCTCCTACACCACAATCCCTTACCTAGAGCTCCCTTCTGCACCCAGCCTCCATCCTAGTCCCACACCACCTCCATGGAAAAGTGCAGCCTTCAAGCATTTACCAAAATCTTGAAGTGGCTCCCTCTCAAAAATTATTGTCCCCCTCCCCCCCGATATATAGTAACAAAAAGAATATTACCATATGTAAATATGCCTGCTCACATCTACATGGGCCCAGACTTATCATTTGTGTTTTATTCTATGGCCATCTTAATTAGTCAAACACACTCAAGTTAAGAGGAGTTAAATTTAATTTTAAACAAGTTGTTAGACTTAAGCAAATAAGACTCTACTCCACATTATTGTAACAATTTTAACATTAACATAGGTCATATCCCAATCCCACTGAAGTCAATCGGAGCCTTTCCATACACTTCAATGGAGTTTCTATGAATCAGGCCCCTTAAAAAACCCAGATGATAATTTCTTATTAACTCAAAAAGGATCATTCTGTGTCCAGAGAAGCCCAAAGGAGTGTTGCCTCATACAGTTTTATCGCCATCCATGTTATTTTATTAGTTGAAAAGCCCCCATGACACAATATGATTAAGAGTGGCAATACTCATAAAATGGATATATTATTACAATTCCATTAATCTTAGCATAGCCTAATGCAACTAAGGGGCCAGTTACAGTATTAAAGAAAGCTTCTCATATGCTTTTACCCACAATTAAGCTTTTATGGAACCAATCCAGAAAGGAAATGGTTTCACTGATGATATAGCAGGTCCACATAACATCTCTCCACACACACACACACACACACACACACACACACACACACACACACACACACACACACACACACACACACACACACACACACACACACACACACACACACACCATTGTCTCTCATAGATGCATCAAAATAGCCCCAAAGACATTTTCTGATATCAAGACAAATTCCATTACGATATCAATAGAAATATACTGACCCAGACATTAGAATTTTTTTAAATTTTGAACACAATAACTACAAGTGAAAATTGCCATGGAAATGTCAGCTACCTTCGAAAAATGCAGAGATAATTAGATGCTGTGATGTTGGAACCTCTTGATGTGAACTGTCATAGAACATAGAGAGTGCATAGGGTTTATAGGGATCATCTGGGACCAATATCTACATAACAGTTTGCCAAGGGGTGAATTGTTAAATCTCTACCATGAAACAAAAGCCCACTAACATCCAGTATATATGGATAATATTCAAGGAGTCATGCATCCATACTAGAGGTGTTAGCGTGTACATGAGTTTAAGTGGAGGCTTGTCAGTTAATTGTGTAGTTTACACTCAGCCTCCTGGGGAGGCAGCTTTGCTGCAGTTGTGTCTGTTATACTCAACCTCCCTGGGAAGCTTTGCTACAGGCTCTGCAGTAAAAAGCTTAACTTTATACTGCAGAGTCTATAACTGTGTAACCATTCAGATTTTCACTGGTTACAGTTACCTATATTGTACATGATTTTTAACTTCCCTAATCTATACTAAAAATCATGTTCTTAAGGTCCTGGAGTTAAGGCAGTTAGTAGGAGGTAACATGCCTCAGAATTGTTCCTTTCAGACTGGAGGCAATGGACACCTAACTCCCTGTCTGAAATTTTGTGCATCATGTGCCTCACAATTCATACTTGCATACTGAGGCCAGGGTGGGCTAAGAGATTGCAAAATCTACAAAAGAGGAAACGTACAGGAATAAACAATGGAGGTATCTGGTTTAAGAATAAAAACAAAGGAATGTGTTTTTTTCTTGGCATGCAATGGGACACATAGTCCTTGGAGGAGACAAATTGATAAAGTGTTTGTCTCAGGATCACACCCAGTGAGGCTGTAAAGCACTGCTATGATTTTGGGTGAGCATAACTCACCACACATGAGAGAATCTTGTTAATTATGTCTAAGTCTAGAATGCAGCTTATGTTTTTTTTATATTGAAACCATATTTTCCAATATTTCTGTTTGCTACTGCTTAAATCGCTAGCTTCATTAAATAAACTTATACTTTATTTCACCATAAACCTATCTATCTAAGGGTATGTCTACACTACTCTCCTAGTTCGAACTAGCGGGGTAATGTAGGCATACCGCACTTGCAAATGAAGCCCGGGATTTGAATTTCCCGGGCTTCATTTGCATAAGCGGGGAGCCGCCATTTTTAAAACCCCGCTGGTTCGAACCCCATGCAGCGCGGCTACACGGGGCACGAACTAGGTAGTTCGAACTAGGCTTCCTAGTTCGAACTACCGTTACTCCTCGTGAAATGAGGAGTAACGGTAGTTCGAACTAGGAAGCCTAGTTCGAACTACCTAGTTCGTGCCCCGTGTAGCCGCGCTGCACGGGGTTCGAACCAGCGGGGTTTTAAAAATGGCGGCTCCCCGCTTATGCAAATGAAGCCCGGGAAATTCAAATCCCGGGCTTCGTTTGCAAGTGCGGTATGCCTACATTACTCTCCTAGTTCGAACTAGGAGGGTAGTGTAGACATACCCTCCGTGCTTTGATATGTTTATAACGGAGAGTCATCTGAAGTGGAACTGGTAAGCTCTGGAAGCAGTGAACTTGTAAATATTGCAAGTTTCCAGTAGACAAGGGGTTGTATGCTCCAGAGAGACACTTGGAGGGTTTGATGCCAGAGTGTGCCAACTGCTAACCTTGAAGTGACAGCAGAGCCTGCAAAGGCTCAAGGGGAGTGTGTGTGTTGCCCATGTCCAGTGGATTTAGGAAGCTGACTCTGGCAGGAACAGACAAGGCTTCCTCATACTAAAGGTAAGTAGTACCCAGGGGACTCACAACCCTGGGTGCCCCTGGAAAGTATCATAGTTGCCATCTACTTACCAGCCTATAGAGTTCTGTAATACTGATCTCTTCAGGATCCACCATAGCATATTCTTTTCTTGGCACCAAGTCTAGCCCCAATTGCCTGTAAAAGAGAATATGGAAATAATGGAGACACATTCCAGGCCACACAGAATAATTATATTTGGAGACTCATTTCCTTTCCTTATTTGCTTATGTATATTTTGAAATCATTGTTTCCCCCTAGGTTAGAATTTTGAGGGAAACATCATGTCTAATGTTGCGCACATTAATTGGTCTCATGCCTGGATTCCAACTCGCCATTCATATTTTTTTAAATCATTTTGTTTAGTTATCTAATTAATTATAAGTTCACTGATGACTTCTCTCTCCCTTTTGCTGTGTACCATTTACACTGGGATACGTTCCATCACAACTTTTAGTGTTACATAATATTGTTAATTTATATTTTTTGCCTCCAGCCTGACGTTTGTACAAATAGTGTGGTGCGTTGCTATGTTGAGTCAGATGGCAATCCAAATAGATGACTGATAAACAAGCAAGCAATCCAACAGATGGGAAAGTATGAGCTCCCTTGCATATAGAGCCAACCTTAACAATGATACTTGTATTAAATAATGAAGCACACTTGAATTAACAGAAGTAAAATGTAGTGAAAAATTATTTTTGTCACTGACGTAAAATACACACATGGTGCAGATGTGCTGAATTAGGATAATGACATTTTAAATAGCCAGGATGGCTGTATTTTAAAATATTAGAAAACTCTTATATCTCTTATGTAAGCAGAAGCAGATGGCCATCCAAAGCAATTCATGTCTGCGTTCCTCTGATTAGTAGAGCATTCTTAGGACATAGTTCAAACATTTTTTTGCTATAAGGGCCCTCAAAGAGTCAGATAATTGAAGATGTACCTATAAATTCAGTAATTAACAGCACAGTTGTTAGAGTCTTCTGTGTTTAATCAGGACATGCAGATGAATATAATACAGACACAGAGACAGTTGGCTATAACTTTATTAGCTCAGGAACATTGGGGCAGACAGGGTGCAATCTGTCCACTCTCTCTCATATATCTGGCATGTAACTGGTTCCTGTGTGGAGTCAAATGGCCTTATACCCATATAACCAATAATTTGACTCTTTAGCCTAACCCCTAAGACTTAGCCCTCTCCTGGATTCTTTTGTCTTCCTCCACACACAAGGAAGTAGAGCATGCCTCAGTCTACAAAAACTTCAGTCTCCCTCTTTCCTTACAAATAAAAGATTCACCAGCCATATCCTGGGTCTCATTTACTTTGGGGAGCTGGCACTTTTAGCCTGGACACCAGCTGCAATTTATAACTAGTGAAACATTCTTAAATTACCTCCTAACACTGCAATTCCTAATCTTACTATTTGTATCTAAATCATGTCTCCAAAACGCTACAGTAAAAGTGAAATTTAGCTCAGTGGGGAGAGGAGAGAATTGATGAGATGGCCCCAGATGTCCAGGAAGACACAAATCTTGGGAGTGGGTCAGGGGAGGGCAAGGAGAGTTGTTAGTGACAATTTGTTCCTCAGTTCCCCCTTTCTCCCATGGGTCACCAGAGGAAGAAAATGAAGCCTTTCTTCAAGGCACACTCCCATGTGGACTTTAGGACACTGGAAGGCTCTAGGCTCTGGAACGCCTGTGCACAATCTCTTAGTCCTCCTTCTCATCTTGCCCAATAACTGCCATGCAGTTGTATTAGTGATGTCAAATGGCAGGTCTACGGAGAAGTTTGGGGATTTATGAAAACATTTTAAAAAACTAATGAATTTGTCACGGCTCGTGGAATGACACACAAGTGAGTGGAAGTAGAGAGATGGCATGAAGAAAAATAAAGGGAGAAAGATAAAGGAGTTGAAGAGAGAAGAATGAAAAGAATTACAGGATAATGGAGTAGAGGAGGAAAGAATGAAAAGAATTACACGTTTTTCACATTTAAAATAGTCCTTGTCACAAACTACTTCACACACCACTTAGTTTTTACAATATTTGTTCTGCTGTCTCCCCATGCTGCATACTGTCTCATTTTAGTCTAGAAACCCATCCATGCTAATCTCCTTTTGTCATTCTATAGGGGGCCAGCCTACAGTAACACATTATTATTTTATGTCAGGCATAACGCCCAGCAGCTGTACCTTCTCAGTACTCCTGAAAGCTAATGAGCCTGCTAGCCTGATGGACTGCCTTGACTAAGGAAGTGGCTGAGGAAGCTAGTAGGTGTCCCCTGCTCAGTCGTTCAGTTCTTAAGCACAGCTGCAGCAGCAGCTTTGTAAGCTGCTCAACATGGACACCTATGGATTCCCTACTTCTCTGTGCTCATCTCTCTTCAAGCTCTACTCATGATCATTTCCGTCATAGCTCCAATCTAAAACCTACCCTGCACCCAGCTTTGTTCATATCCCATCCCAGTCTTGCTCCTTCCTCAGAATCAGCTCTGTTCCTGACTTCCCTGGCTCCTAGTAATCCTGTTCTGACCTTCAGCTCTGATTCCTGGCTCGGACTCAAATGTTCTGGCATTTGGAATCTGATTTTGGTACTGATGTTCAGCCCCAGTTCTTGTTTTTGATCCTGTCTTGCCTCTTGATTCCAGCATTCAAACTCTGACCACTAAACCACCTACAACTCAGTCCCCTGACATTTTTCACAGCTAGGGGACTTGCAAAATACCCAGTACTGGTTCTGTTGTGGATTGCAAAAATTCTTGTGCTCACTGGGGGAAACTGAAAATAGAAAATTTCTGTAACAAGCACTGTTATTCATTTCTATCTTTTTTTAAGTTAATGAAAAAAAATTTACACACAGTCACTCTCCTGAGCAGGTGGTTTCCCTATGAATAGTAGCCACTGGAAGAAGTTTTAGAGCATCTATTGTATCATACAACAAAGCACAAAGTACTAACATCTATCTAGAGTCTGTTATCCTTGCAGAAGAAAAAACAACCATCAAGGGTTGTGGCTTACCAAAGGTACCACCAAAGTTTCACTTTTTTCCTAACCAATAGGCGTTCACATTCTGCTACATTGTAAAACTTGTATATATGTAGCAAGAAAAAAAAACTGTTAACAGACTATTGGTATCTACCAGCAGGGCTGTCTCCCCTGGGGCTAGTGCCTTACACAGATAAGCACCTGTGAGGGAATGGGCTTGCCAACTCTCCTGGACTGGATGCCATTTACTAGTGACACCCAGCCCATCTGGTCCGAGGGAGGTGACAACCTAGAGCAGGGTCGGGAGGGAGGCACAAGCCTGAGGAGCAGGCAGCTGGCTGGAGAGAAATGGCTCTTTTAAGGGGAAAATGCCACTCCTCTCTAGCCACCCACTGCATGACTGCCCCCTGCTCAGTCCTCCAGCCTGCGAGGGTCGCTTGCCTCTGCCTGGTGAGAAGGGGCTGGGTGCTGAATCCTGGGGAGGACAGCCGAGTGATGGGACCCTGGGGCCACCGGACCAATGCTAAGCAAGGAAAAGGGTGGCAAGGGGATTGGATGGGCAGTGGCAGGTGGCCAGACTGGTGCTGGAAGAGGGCCCGGGATGGTGGGTGGTGTTTGTATTTCAAATGAGAAATGTTAATGTCTCTGCAATCACAGAAATGTTTAAATTGTAACCACAGTAGAAGGTTTTCATTTTATTCTTGTGCTATTACGCAGACCCAATGTTCTATACAAAATGCTGCCTAGTTAAGTTTTCTGTGGATTTACTATTTTGTATGAAATGTTTTTAAAAAACAAAAAAATAAGCATCGTATTTTACACAATTTTTGTATCAGTCTCACTGTATTTTAGACTTTTATTTAAGGACTTGAACTATACTCTTTTCTGGTATCTAGAAGAAACTAAAAAAGCACTATTCATCCAACCCTTACACTCAATGGGAATTTACCTTCTCAAATATTAAATAATCCTACCTTCTGCAAGATTAAATAATCAATAAACTCTAAGGCATAAGAGAGATCTTATAAAGACTGAAATGGCTGCAAAGTTCAGTTATGAAAGTTGAAGACACCCTTTGGAAAGACGCCAAGATACACTTACATTTAAAAGGTTTGGGAGATTATCAGCAACAAATGAAGAGTTGTCAAGTGAATGGAATTTAGAGTTCTTTTCTCCATCTCCCATTACAATTCAGTTGTGAAGCACAACCTTTGTTAGTGAGGAGTGTGGGGGACAGATGCACTGACTTGTGTCCACTCCGCTCCACATAAATGATTTCTGTCATTAATAGGAACTGTGTACCTACATCACTGAAATACAAAACTGTGAGTTCACTTAAGCTTATTATGGAAGCCACGGTGGGTACATTTACACAAGGATTAAAAAACTCTTAGCTAGCCTGGGCTCTGGAGATGAAAAACTGCTGGGTAGATATCTGGGCTTGAGCTGTAGCCCAAGCTTCCAGATGCTGCCAGGTTGGTGCCAGTCTACACAGTAATTTTTAGCCCCACAGCACCAACACAAGTATGAGCCAGCTGACCTAGTTAGCTGTGGCCATGCCGTGAGTCTTTTATCCTTGTGTAGGTGTAGCCAGTGTGTTGGTCAGCAGGATTTGGAACACCTGTTCAGCAGATATGGCAGGCCTACCAATACAAATTGCATGTGGAAGTGAATCAGTGCTACAGTCACACTCATCTTGCCTCCTCTGAGGCCGGTGTTTCCAATGGTTGTTATAGATGGTTCCCAGCTTGTTCTCCCCCAAACCTGCATCATATTATAAATTTGCCTCAATGTGTGCTCTGGGTCCTTGCCCACATGACAAACCTTCTTTTGACCGAGCCTCAATTTTTCCTTAATAGCCAAGGTAATGAATCCACCTTTTTAGTTTTCAAACAGAGATAATGTTTTTACTGAGACTGGTTTTTCTATTCCCTACAGTGGACAAAGAAGAAAAGAAAGAAACTAAGTGTAATCAGAAAGCTCAGGTTCTGATAATAGAATAGGATAGAAAAGCTTTAGACTTTCATGTCACTGGTTCAAATCCAGTACAGCTTTGGTAGTTTATCTCGTTTTCAGTAGAGAAATGTTCCCATTACAAAAATCACCATCACAACTGGCACTTCTGTTGGCTCTCTCAGCATTGGCATCACAAATTTCAGAGACATGAAGCTAACCATTGCCCTTTTTCCTTTCTACCTCCATACGTGCCCTGTCTGGGGCAGAATTAAGATACAATGATTGAAAGGTGAGAGAGAAAGGGTTTCAGTCTAAACAGCTATCAATCTGACATCCCTGAAAAGTACTAAATTTACCATATAACTAATTTTTTTAAAAGATTGTGAGGGTTTCATTTTAATTAACAAAATTAGTGTGACAGCCATTCAGAAAATAGGTGGAGAGAGAACATGAATCTGGCAATAAAAATCTACTGATAGAGTATATTGTACATACTGTAGCTATAATCTTCAAAGGATTGGATCGTTGTTATGCCCACTAAAAATGTGTACTATGCAGGTTAGAGTGACCTATTCAAATCACATATATCTACATGCAGTTGGTCTCTTGAAAAGGTCAAGAAGAACTTTCCGATTATACATGTATTCTTAAACCCTTGTACTCTAAGTGAAGCATAGGTCATCTACAAGTCTCCTCCACTTCACTCTGTCTTGAGACAAAACTTCTAGCTGAGTCCAGGAGTACCCCAGTTGTTGTCCTTCAATCTCAGTAGATCTTCTCCACGTTATCTGAGGTCTTCCTCTTTTGCATTTTCCTTGTGGGTTCCATGTGAGAGCTTGATGGATTATGCTAGATGATAGTTTTCTGAGAGTGTGGCCTAGCCATCCCCACTTTCTTCTCTTGATTTGAACGTCAAGTGGTTCTTGTCCTGCTCTGTTCCAAAGCTCTTCATTTGTGACAAAGTCTTGCCATTTGATGTGAAGGATGTACCTCGGACATCTGTTTATGAATGTCTGTAGCTTGTGAATTGAAGACTTTTAGTATGTCAGGTCTCTCATCTATACAAGAGCACACTCTTCACATTTGTGTTGAAGATTCACAGTTTCATCTTTGTAGATATTATTTGTGAACTCCATATGGGATGAAGAATCTTGAATGCAGCTGTTGCTTTCCCTATCCTAGCATTGATATCCTTGTCTGTTCCTCCGTCTCTGCCCATAATACTCCCCAAGTAGATGAACAGCTCCTCATCTTCCAGATCATCCCCTCCCAGTGTGATGGTGTTGTTGTCTGACTGGTTGATCCTCATTGTCTTTCCCTTGTTAATGCTCAGTCCAATCATTATATATGTACATGTATAGCACTGTATAATTATATAGGTACATAAGTCAGAAAGTTTCCTATAGAATGTCATAGATCACAGGCAGAAGTAGGACACTGTGACTGTAAGAGCCTATTTATGCCAACTAGCAAAGGACACACCCAACCACACTGTTATCAGAATAATCGAACAAACTGTGTCTTGCAAGGTATCATATAAAACTGTGTGATGTATGTATGGGTTGTATGTGAAGAGTTGTAGCAGGTGTGCTGAAAATACCTTTTGCAGACAGCTGATAAACAAACCTACCCTAAAGAACGGGGGTTTACCAGTCTGCATGGATCAAGCTAAGAGCTGGATGAGAAAACAGAATGGTTTGATTATAAGCAAAGGGAAATTTGCATCTAAGATAAACAAAGTGATCAAACCCATCAACAAAGCAAACTGACCAAATAATGAAGAAGGGGGATGAAGCCTACACCCCCAAAGCTCGCAGCAGGGGAGAGAAACCCAGACAAAGTTCACTTTTTAAAGAATACATTTCAAAGTTTTTTTGGACTAGAAAGGAAATTCGTTTGTTTTCCTTCACTTAGGGGACAAAGTTATCGGCACCCTCTGAATCTGTCAATGATGGCTTCTCCTGCCTGTAGTGCTGCAGATAGTGGAAGTTTGATGTAATCAAGATAGCTGCTTAGGCAAAGATTGTAACTTCCTAAAGTTCAGTTTTGGACCCTAGAAAATGTTATTTTTGTTTTCTTTATAATCACACTTGTCTCTCTTTTTCTTGCTTAGTATAATGTATATCTATGTTCTGTATTAATAAACTTATGCTTAGTTTTATCATAAACCATCTCAGTTCTATGTATTAAAGCAAGTATAGGTCCTTGACTGGATTAACAGGCGGGTGCACTCTCTCTTTGGAAGCAGCAAATGTGGTAAATGTTATGATTAACAAGCAACAGGGGCAGGATGTTGCCGACATCTTTCTGGGAAACTTGGTAACTTTATCTGCAAGGCAAGGTGCAGACTGGCAGAGTCTCGAGGAGTTTCTTCGTAAGGGGAAGAGACTGGTGAGGCCAGGATATACCATTAGCTTGAGAACAGAAGGGAAAGTAGGTAAAGTGGAATGTAGAAAGAGAAAGAAGAGTAAGAGGAAATCCTATCAAAGGGAATATCTAGTAATAAAAAACAATAATTTATTTGGGAATGATCTGGCAAGATACTGAGTATCCTCAGCTTGAGCTGGTTTCAATGGTTATTGAGGGCTTAGCACTTCTCTGTGCCTGGCAGGACAGAGTTCCTTAGGAACAAAGATGCTCCTTCTCTTCCCTTTTTATTTCTTATTCTCCCCTCCCCTCCCACTCTGCCCTATTTTTCCAGTTCACCCCAAAACTAATTAAATGAACAACCCAAGTAACAAGAATCTCTTTTCAGAAAGGCTAGCTGCTGTTGATTACCTCCCTCTACAGATGGCATCTGTTTCTATAATTCATCTGCTTAATCTATCAAAGCCAGCAGTAATATGTAAGTAGTTATGATAATCTATAAAGTATACAATATTCTCCTTTGATTTAATAATAAACTAAATACCACTGATACCTATCACCTTGGTTTCTGAGCAATAGGTGGGTAAACTACTTACTGGTATAAAAGGAATATAGAAAATCACATGTCCATACAAATGAAAATTCTACCTTCAAATAGAAATTCATTATTTCCTTTCTTACTCCTTTTCTCCAGTTCTCCCTTTTCTGCTGTACATTTAATCTCTTACCCATTTAACAGCCTTTATCCTGAGAAGTATCATATGTGTACTTTATCTTTTCAAATGTCAAATGCATCTAACCTTAATCTACTGTAGTCACTGGAAAAACTCTCATTGACTTCAAAGGGTTTTAGATCAGGCCTTATATTCTAACATAAAAATTACAAGGCAGACCATACTCATTCCACATCGTGCACAAGAACAACAAACATAATGGCAGAAAAGTTGTCCAATGACCAGTTAAGTTCATAGTAAAAACTGATACACCACTTTAGAAACCAGTGGCCTGACTTTCAGAGGCACTGACCAGTCATCGCTCCTATTGACTTTAACAGGAAGTACATGTGGCTCAGAGCACTCGAAAACTCAGGCCAGAAAGCCTTTGTAATTAAGACAGCAGCAAAACACAAGTCACATATGACAGGTCACAGCTACAAGCTAATCTCAAAGCCCTCTGCCCTCTCCTCTCTCTCTTTCTCCTCCACAATCTCAACTTTTCAAAACCATGCTACAAATTTAGAGTAAAAAAGCTAGCTATGTATATAAATGTCATCACTATAAAGTACACTTCATTTCCTGACATCTGTGCTACTCAGCTGCCAAACATGGTCCCAGCAAGGCAGCAATGGTTGGCACCTCTCTAGAAAAGTCATTAGAGCTTTATGCCCTATTGTCAACTACAAGAACAGGGCATCAAATAAGTCTTGATTTTAAATGCAAGCACCAATGTACTTTTAATCTGTGCTGCTGTTTCCAAAAGTAATATTGAGTCAAGAGAAGCCAATTGTGTTTATTTTTCCTACATGCAGCGTGTTTGGAATAGAGATGAGCTTGCTGGCCTTTCAAATTGTGCAAGATAGTATCAAGATCAGCATGAATCGTATCTGGCCAAGTTAAAATCACATTCAACATCAAAACTGCAAGCTATTAATTTTTTATTTCTAGAATTCATGATGTCATTATGCAGTAAGTAACAGTGAAGTGAAAGCCTTTGATATAGTATGAGTTCAGCTAAATACAAAGGCAGAAAAATACTTGTTTACTATCAAAGTAGTGACAGTATGTATGATTTACTTAGCTTTCCTCAATAAATATTTAAGTAAAAGCAAAATGCAGGAGTCTGATGGTATTTAATAATTGTTATGTGTTTCTTAATATATCTTGAAGCTGCACAGATAAAAACTGACAGAATAAACTAAAAATCTTGGTCTGAGGCTGACATAAATAAGCATATGCTGATTTGTAAAAGTTGAGTATGTACCAGGCTTTGCAGGTATTAATGAGTTAAAAAGGAAGGTCTCACCTCACAATCCCTTCTAGCCCTGCATTTCAATGATTGCTAGGTAAATGCCAAGCTGAAGCAAATGTTTGTTGTTTTCCTTTTTGTTTTTGTGTCTTTGTGTATGTGTGTTTTTAAATAAAGAAGCTATGAATCATTTATTTTCAAAGTGTAAAATGTGCAGACCCAAATCTGCCCTTCCCATGGAAATGAACTGGGGAAAAGGGACAGAGTTCTTGGGGAAAGGGGACAGAGTTCTTGGAAAATTTTGGCATTAAACTCCACATTTCTGACACAGGCCCTTAACATGTTACTATGGAGTATAAAATTGTGACATTGAGATTCATTTATTATGACCAGTTTACCATAACTGCTTCTATCATTAATTCTTACTCACTCATTGCCCCAATCCAGGCGAGCAGTGATGTGCCGTTTTACATCCTTCATGCGGTCATGGGTGAGATGGCCAACAAGCACCTGCCTTCTCAGATCCAGGATTTCATTCATTATGTGCCATAGTCGGTGAAAGAGATCCCCTTCATTTCTCTGTCAGATACACAAAGAGTTATGCATACACCAACTGAGGGAGTCAACAATGCGAACAGTTACATTGTGAAGGGGGAACAAATATTCTCTAGGACCTTCTCTAACTTCTCCCTCGTGTGCATCATTCTCTCTCTGCCCCATCACATTGTGATCCTCCCTCAAAAAACATGTGAATAGGAACAAATGTATTTAGAGACTCAGCATCACATCAAGCACAAGCTACAGTAGACTTCCGATAATCCGGCACCCTTGGGACCCAGGTGGTGCCGGATTATCAGAAATGCCGGACTATCAGGAGGTACTCTGGCAGGGGCGGGTCTCGTCGAAGGAGAAGTGGAGGAGGGGGCGGGAGTGTGCCAAACCCTCCCTCCTGCTGCAGGGATGCAGAGCCTGCAAGCGGAAGAGGAGAGGCGGTGACAGGCAGGCAGCCGCATTCAGGACGTTCTGGTCAGTTACAGTCACTCCGGCTGGATCCACAGCAGACACGCAGTTAATGTAATTTTCCTCTCTACTGCCGGGAGGAGGGGGGGCAGGGGAAGGTAGGGGTCAGTGGGAGAGGGGGAGGGGGAGGAGGACGGGGCGAGGGTGTGCCAAAGCAGCCGCATTCAGGACGTTCTGGTCAGTTACAGTCACTCCGGCTGGATCCACAGCCGACACGCAGTTAATGTAATTTTCCTCTCTACTGCCGGGAGGAGGGGGGGCAGGGGAAGGTAGGGGTCGGTGGGAGAGGGGGAGGGGGAGGAGGACGGGGCGAGGGTGTGCCAAAGCAGCCGCATTCAGGACGTTCTGGTCAGTTACAGTCACTCCGGCTGGATCCACAGCCGACACGCAGTTAATGTAATTTTCCTCTCTACTGCCAGAAGGGTGGGGGGCAGGGGAAGGTAGGGGTCAGCAGGAGACCCCTCCCTCCTCTCCCACCGACCCCTACCTTCCCCTGCCCCCCGCCCTCCCGGCAGTAGAGAGGAAAATTACATTAACTGCGTGTCGGCTGTGGATCCAGCCGGAGTGACTGTAACTGACCAGAACGTCCTGAATGCGGCTGCTTTGGCACACCCTCGCCCCCTTCCCCCTCTCCCACCGACCCCTACCATCCCCTGGCCCCCCCTCCCAGCAGTAGAGAGGAAAGTTACATTAACTGCGTGTCGGCTGCGGATCCAGCCGCAGTTAATCAATTACTCTAACAACTTGAAGCAGCTGCCGGAGCACTTCCGGGTTGCAGTTGGTGCTGGACCCTCAGGCGTACCGGACCACTGGATGCCGGACCACCGGAGTTTTACTGTATTGTGTTAACTGAAGGCTACTCTTTAAGCACTGCATCCAAAGCCTCTTTCTACTTTTTATTGGCCTACAGAACAAGAATTCAGTTTCAGTCTTTTTTAGACATGCCTGATGACTGGTACTGCATATCATAGATCAGGCATCGTCTGACAGGCATCGTCTGCTTAACATGACTCTCAAGCATGGAGAATTATCTGAATTACCTTATGACTTTTTAACCCTGCACTTTCCCACCTTAGTTATACAATGATACAGGGTATCAGCAATAGTCCCCTTCCCTCACCTGTTCCAACTCTCCTTAATTAATGGCCTATTTTTATATTGTCTGGAGAGCGTTATTTTGAGGAAGTGCTTTGAATCATTAAGATCTGCTGATGTAACATACAAAGTTTTGAAAAACATGTTCAGAGATAGTTCTTCTTATCTTGGCATAGTGTCGTCCCTTCCCCTTGTTCCTTATTTGGATGAACAACTGTACAAAAACAGGAACATCGGCTGCCCTTCTGTACAATCTCTATGAGAAGGCAAAGTCCTTGGTCACATCATTACCTTGTATCTGTGACTTCTCTGCTTTAAAACTCCTTCCAACTGCTTTGGGGTGTCTTCTTTTTTAAATTTCATTTACACCATTAATTCTTTAAAGCAGGCACGTAGCCCAGATTTGGGGCCAAATTATCATAATAAATTGCTATGAAGAAGATTAAGTCTTCTTAAGGAAGAAATAAGCTACAGGATCATATGAACTTCTTACCAACACAGGTCTAGATCATCGTGCACAGATCCCTTGAAAAAGAAACAAACTAGAATATCTACAAGAGACAGAACTGCTTCCAGATGGAAAACTGACAAAAGTTCCATCAGTCACCACTGGGTTTATATTCCTTTTCGTAAGCATGCAGGAGACCCTAGATTTGGTGAAGAAATACACTTTTTCAAACCAGCTGAACTTCAGTATGAAATATGCACTACTCCACTGCATACGGATACTGCCATGGGACCCAAAATGTAACCTTCCTTACAATTATTTTAGTCTGATTTTTAATATCTTCCAAGCTCTATAAATATTTTGGGTATTTTATAATTATCTTCATTGCAGCTATGCCTAGTCATGAATCAGGATTCATTGGGTTAGATGCTATACAGAGACAGAACTATTGTACCTGACCCAAAGAACTTCTTGTTTTTCCAATTGTCACTATTACTGAGAAATTAAAATATCCATTGAGACAGGGGTTATCAAACTTTGTGATACCGCGACCCCTCCTCTAAGTTGCTCGTGATGCCACTCTAAGTTGCTCGTGACCTCCCGGGGGGTCGGGATCCACAGTTTGAGAAATGCGGTATTAAGATTAACCCATGCAACAGCAGCTACCCTAGTATTAGTCATTAAGTTCATGTACTAGAATGTTTTTGCCTACAAAATAATACATTTGTGGAGAGATTTGGTTTGGTTTGGTTCTGGGGCAGGGCCAAGGGAGGATTAATAAAGCACCTAGAGATGTATTAATTTCACTTTTATTAGGTAATCCAGTGTGGAAGAATTCATGATGCAAAAATCAAAATTAGTGGAGAGATTCTGATGAGTTAAATAATGAAAAATGATTCTAAGCATCTTGATAAGAAAGTACATTTAAATTAATTGTATTTACAGATGAGTCAGTGACACATTCATTCAACTAATCATATAAATTATGAAATTAGAGTCCACTATCTTACTACAGAAGGAGTAGATTCCATATCCCTGTCATATTAAATATGTACAGGAGCCTTACTTAAGGAGATTTCTTTTCTTACTCGCATTAAATAATAAAGCATTAAAACTGGCCTCATATTAAGAAATAGTGCATACAATTTTATTACAGTTTCACTGTCAAATTTAATTGCTACTGTGTTACTTGATAAGTAAGAGAATCCCAAAAGGAGACAGACATGTTTTTTATAGGGTACTGCAAAAGTTGAAAATATACCACATGGATTAGCAATCACATCCAAGCTGAGGCTGAAAAATAAACTGTTGTTTATCAGGTTAAAAATGTGGTAGACCAGCTACTTCTATAGAACCCTGCCTTGCGTGAGCTCTGTTCCCACTACCCATCACTGTTGTGTCATAGACCATAGAAAGCAAGATAGAAAATGACTAATTTCTGAGTTTATAATTCTCACCATACTCTGACAAACAAATCACTGCAGCTACTTCCGGATTTTTTTTTAAGTTTGATTTCTACTCAATGACAAAACAAAAACAAAAACAAAAAAAAGGAACTTTGAAATTTAGTGATTAAATATTCTTATCTCAAGAAAGAAATGAAAATTACTTACCTGTAACCAGAGTTCTCTGAGATGAGCCTTTACATATTCACACTTGTGGGATCAAGTTGCCTGTGCTGCGAGCTTCCAGAACCTTCTGGACTGGACTGGAAAGCAATGCCCACTGAAGCTACTTGCCCCCCTCCCTTCCATCTTGGAGGGTATAAAAGGGGGGAATGCTCCTGATTACCCCTCTGCTCCTCCCACTAATTCAATAATTGCTAACCTGAGACTCAAGGAAGTGGGGAAATTAGAGAATGTAAATATGCAGAACTCATCTGGAAGAACACTGGGTAGAAGTAAATAATCTTCATTTCTTCTTCGAGTGCCTCTGCCTATTCTGATGCTCTCTCTACACTATCAAATTTGTCACTGAAAGCTGCCTATTGGTGACAAAACAACAAAGGCGTACACACTGCAAGGTGATTTTTGTCTTAAAAAAATGTCCAGTTTCGGCGACAAAAGACTTCGACCCTTTATCTTTTCCTCTCCTTTTATTGTTGACAAACATCCATCACGCCTGATTTTTTTTTTAAGCTTTTTTTTATTGGTCTCCAGAAGTATCCCAAAATTCCCATGCTGCCACTCTGGTCAGTGCTTTGAACTCCACTGCCCTGCAACCAAGTAAACAACAATCCTCCCCTCTCCATTGCAAGCCCAGGAATTTTAAATTCCGTGTCCTGCTTGCAGGGTCAGTGCGGGGAGGTCTCACGGTGTCTTCCCTAGTGACCATGACTGGCTATCACACCAAATGCTCTCTCAGAGCTGTTAGATCTGATCAGTATATGGGGAGAGGAGTCTGTTAAACTCCAGCTATGAGTGACTGACTGCAATTGGGATATATATGGGATATATATTTCATGAGGCTTGTGATAAAAAGGCTATGATTAGGACACTCTGGAGTGCAGAGCAAAGATACAGGAGGTGAGGCAGATGTATAATAAGGAGAGGGAGGCAAATCGCTGTTCTGATGCTGCACCTAAGACTGCCGTTTCTATAAGGAGCTGGACATTATTCTCAGTGGTGACTAAGTCCACCGCCATCAGCCCCTGGATACTCTGGAGGGGACGGAGACAGCAGAAAGAGGACCTAACCTGGAGGATAAAATTATTGATGAGAATGTAGAGCTTCTTGCAGGGTTGCCTGGTGGGGTAGGCAGCCAGGAACTATTCTCCATTCCTGAGGTCCATAGGCAGTCTCATTAGTTGCTCTTCAGGGAGCAGAAAGCAAGAGATGAGATGGAAGGCTGTGGAGGGCAGAGGTGTAGGAAAAAGAGAAGTAGAAGGCTGGCTGTGCTTCTGTGAACTGGATATTGCCCTGTGTTGCTAATTGGTTTGGCCAAACAGGGTGTTGATAGATACCAAGATCTCAATGGAATCCTCCAGAAAGAAGTCCTTGAAAGTTTCCCGAAGGTACTTGTTAAATCTCTGACAGAGGTTCCATGGCAGTGCAACTTAGTTACTTCCCCCATTGCAAGACCCTGACCTATGCTATTCTGCAATCACTTGTGCAGGGACCAAATGAAATTAATAGGTAGCAGGTATGATGATTACCTGTTGTGTTTACTCCCTCTGGGTCATCTGGCATTGGTCACTGTCGGAAGACAGGATACTGGGCTAGATGGACATTTGGTCTGACCCAGAATGGCTGTTCTTATGTTCAAAACAGCACATAGTCACCTTCCTCTCCCATGGGGCTGCATGCAGCCCCCTGACTGATTTTTAGCATTGGTCAATGGCCACTAATAGGAAAAAAGGTTCCCCACCCCTGACTTAAAGGAATCTAGGTTTCAGAAGGCAAATATTATGTGAAAATAAGGTCCTTTAGTATCTCCAAATAGACAGAAACTAAAGTACAAAAAACCCACAAGTTTCAGAGGGACAGCCAGATTCATCTGTATCAGCAAAAACAATGAGGAGTCCTGTGCACCTTAAAGACTAACAGATTTATTTTGGCATAAGCTTTTGTGGGTAAAACCCTCTTTATCAGATAAATCACCCATCAATTTTATTAATTACTCGGGAACCAGGTTTTCTGTTCCTGCTGCTTGTAATTTTTTGTCATAAAAGTTCATTTCAACACCAAGTGATAAACAAAACAAGTAACTGAAAAAATGACTGGAAACTTCAGGGGATAGCTGAATTAGTCTGTACAGAAAAAAAACAACAAATGGACTGGTAGCACTTTATAGACTAACAAAACATGCAGGTGGTATCATGAGCTTTTGTGGGCACAGACCACTTCTTCAGATGACCGGAGTTATCAGTTTAGGAATGTGCCGTCCCAAAATAAATAGGGGAGAAGGGAGAAGGGGGAAGGAAAAAGAGAAGGTGGAGGGAAACAAGGAACAGAGGGAATGAAAATATCAAAGGGAAAAACAAGTAGGCAGAGCTAATGCCATAAGCACCTGAAGGAAGATTGGATAGTTAAAAGGAAGCAGATAAGGATCAAAGGGAACTAACACAATAATCCACACAGAGAGCTGTTGGCACCTTCATTTAATGTTAGGTTGGTAATGTCCCAGCCATCCATTGTCCCGACTGAGGAGATGATGATCAGAGTAAGAACTGAATTTGTGGATAAATTGTAATTCCAATGCCTCCCTGTATATTTGACTAGTAGAACTGGTTTGTGACAAGACAATCACCTGGAGATCTTTTAAAGAGTGATCAGGTAGATTGAAGTGTTCCCCAACAAGTTTCTGTATGTTCCCTTTACAGATATCTGATACTTTCCCGTTGGAATTGTCCAGTTTGTCCAATATATAGCAGTGGGGCATTGCTGGCATTTGATGGCATAGATCAAATTACTGGATGTGCAGTTGAATGATCCTCTGATTTGGCAGCTTATGTTAGCACAGTGGCTGATTGCAAGGCTGGGTTCCTGGATGCTTATGATGTGGGTGTGTAGCATGGTTACCGGAAATAATTCATTTCAGGTTGGGGGGTTGTCTGTAAGCAAGAATAGGCTTTTCCCCCAAGGGCATCATTTTCCAAGATGGGTTGCAGATTGTGTGTAATGCGTTGGAGGGCTTTGAGCTGTGGACTATATGTATTAAGTGGAATTCTGTTATTTTCTCTTTGGGGTCTGTCTTGAAGTAGTTCATGTCTGGGTACTTTTTTGGCTTTGTCAATCTGTTTTTTTCACTTCTCCAGGTGGGAATTTCAGTTTTAGGAATGCTCTATAAAGATCCTACAGGTGTTTGTCTCTGTGTGTGGGATCAGAGCAAATACGGTTGTATCTTAGGGCTTGGCTGTATACAAGAGATTGAGAAATGTGCCTGGGATGGAAGCTGGAGGCATGAAGGTAAGTGTAGTGGTCGGTGGGTTTCCGGTATAGGGTGGTGGAAATTTGTCCATTATTCAATTGCACTGTAGTGTCCAGGAAGTGGATTACTTGTGTGGACTGGTCCAGGTGGAGGTTGATGGTGGGATGAAAGTTGTTGAAATCCTTGTGAAATTCTTCAAGTGTCTCTTCTCTGTGAGTCCATATGATGAAGATGTCATCGATGTAGCATAAGTAAAGTAGGAATGTCAGGGGGCAGCAGCTGAGGAAACGTTGTTCAAGGTCAGCCATAAAGATGTTGGCATATTATGGTGCCGTGCGGGTGTCCATGGCTATGCCGCTGACTTGGAGATACGAATTATTTTCGAATTGGAAGTAGTTGTGGGTGAGGACAAAGTCGCAGAGTTCTGTAATCAGGTATGCAGTGCTGTTATTGGGAGTGGTGTTCCTTATAGCCTGTAATCCGTCTTCATGTGGAATGTTGGTGTAAAGGGCTTCTACATCCATAGTGGCCAGGATGGTATTTTCAGGTAGATTACTGATGTTCTGAAATTTCCTCAGGAAGTCAGCAGTGTCGAAGATATAGCTAGGAATGCTCGTAGCATAGGGTCTGAGGAAGGAGTCAATATAACCAGATAATTCTGTGGTAAGTGTGCCAGTGCTTTGAGATGATGGGCTATCTGGGATTTCCAGGTTTGTGTATTTTGGGTATCAGATAGAAAGTTCCTGGTTGGGGATTAGGGGGAGTGTTAGTGTAAATGTATTCCTGAGCATCAGGGAGCTTTCTGAGCATTTTTTTCAGGGTTTTTTTGGTATTCCTTAGCGGGGTCACGGGAGAGAGGCTTGTAGAATCTGATATTGGTGAGTTGTCTGTTTGCCTCCTGTTCATAATCTGTCTTGTTCATGATGACTACAGCGCCTCCTTTGTCGGCCTCTTTGATTATGATGTTACGATTGTTTTTGAGGCTGTGTATAGCATTGCATTCTGCATGACTGAGGTTGTGTGTTATATAAGAGCTAAAGTTGAAAATATATTGTGGCACAGTAACCCCACTCCTGGATCCCAGTACCCTGCTCAGTCCTTCATTAGCCCTAAGCAGGGTTTGAGCTCTTGTCCCTCAGCTACAAAGGGCATTAGGGAGGGTGCCCTATGGTCAGCCTGGGCTACAAAAAACAGTCCTCTCTGACTCTCAGCTGTGTTCTCAGGCTGCCAGGAAAAGGAGGGCCTAAAATCCCTGTTTGGAGCTCCTCATCCCCACTTTCCTGTTTCTGGCAATGTTGCTCTTACCTTCCTTAGATTGTCTGGTTTTCTTCCTATCTGCTCTGGTCTCGTCTCACTCCACTTCCTCTCCCACTCTCTCATCCTCTCCCTGCAGGGAGGAATTCCTTTTAAAAGGCTCTAAGGCAGCCTCAAGTGAGATCAGCTGGCTCTGATTGATTTACAGCAGCCCTATCTCCTCTGCTCCTGAATAACCAGGACTGTTGCTGCCTTTTAGAGCTGCCTTTCTTTCTATCTATTGCCTCCAGGCTGACCCTGTCATAATATTTAAATGCAGTCAAACTAATCCCCACTTTATTTATAAAAAGTATACAATTAAAGATAAAGTGGAAAAGTTAACTGAACAATGAAGGGATCCAGTCAACTCCCCTACTGTCCTATGACTCAGTATGACCTAGACCAGTGTTTCTCAACCAGTGGTACGAGTACTCTTAGGGATACTCAAGAGAAATCTGGGGAGTGCGTTAACACAACTGAAATTTGGAGAAAACTGAATTTTTGTTTTAAGTTTTACAGTATTTTATTATTTTTGTACTTTTTACACTCAAAAATTTCATCACCTGCCCGGCTACGATTAAGTTGTTTAAACAAATATGTCTCAATGGTAGAAAAAAAATTGTGTGTTTGAAAACTGTAGGTACAGGAGGTACTTATATACTTTTTAAAGGGGGTACTTTATAAAAAAGGTTGAGAAACACTGACCTAGACTACCTTAACTTTGCCCCTTATTTTGTTCTGCATGAAAAATATGCTGTTAGACATACATTGCTGAATTTATACATTTTTTTAGCACACAAAGATTGTGAAAGGAATATAGTTCCAGGAAACATGCAGTTAGGTCTCATGTATAAATTCTTTTACTGATGCATGGGGTGGAGTACAAGAACATTTTTACCTACAGAAATAGCATGATTACATTTATTTAGTGCTATGAAGTCTGTGGGATTATATGATGTTGAAGTGTATGCAAGGCCTTTAACATTTCATATTTATAACTATATTATATAGAAACTAACGCACATCGTTCTTTTTTGCACTCAACATTACAATGTAGCTTACTGGAATACCACATATAAACATGTTACTAGTAAGGCATATTAGAAGTGCATTCTTTAGATAGGAAATTGTATTTTATGATATACTAGGAATTCATTATTCTGATCGTTGCTTATATTTTAGCTAGTTGTAGCAAAATTAATGTTGGGTAGATTGTGTAAATTAGACCTGGCAATAGTCAATCATGGAGAACTGGCTGGAAGTCTTAACTGGTCATTTCCTGATCCAACATTAGAGTTTTATAGAGCTGTGGAATTTTCTCAAGCAAAATGTAATTCTGGGGAGGTGCTAACTGAATGTCAGTGAAACTTTCTGCCTTATCTCTTCCTAACAAACTGTGAGGGAGATTTTTTTTAAAAATGAGGTCTTGAAATGTACATGGAATTTGTGGTCAGCAACCTGCAGCCTATTAGGGTTCTATGTGTGGCCCACAAGACATTTTGTTTACTATTGCCCATGCACAGGGTTGCCAGATTCCGTTGGCTTCCATTCACACAGGCTTTTTCCTACCGGTATTACTAAAGTGACACACATGTAAAGCAAAGTTTATGAAGTGAGGTGCGTGCTGATTGCACGCAACATTGACTGTGAGAGACCTATGCTCCCTCTGCATCCAATCAAAGCACTGCTACCATTCAATTGGCTTAGCCTGAAAATTCTAAGCATACAAGCACAGTTAGCAAAACTACCATGTGCAAGGAGACTGTCTTGGTTGCAACCATCTTGTGGCCCACTGAGATGGAGGAGGGCCACTGATGCAGCCCAATCTCTAGCTTAGGTTGCCTATTGCTGGTGTATAGTGTCTGCAGGAGGGGAGCCCTTGTCTGACTGATCTAAAAGGCCCAAAGTTACTGAGTTCATAAGAGGTGATGGGAGTGAAGAAAAGGAAATTCAAGCTGGGAAGGATATAGGGTTAAGAATTGTGGAAGCAACAGAGAAGATGAGCAAAGTGGAGGGTTTCTATCATTTCTTGTGTAGCTAAAAACCTTTTAACGTGGATAAAAAAGCTGCATTTATTTATGGTCCTGTCTCTATGCCTTGTGGTTTCATGCTTCTCTCAGTGCTCATCTTCTATGCTCTACAGCTCTCCCTCTCCATGCCCATAAGTCTTGCTCCCCTTCCAAGAATCCCTACTTTTGTAGACAGGAAAGAATAGGTCCATGTCCCTTCCAATCCTCTGTCCCCCTTTCTGGGCACCTTGCATCACCTCCCTGGTTTCAAACTGCCAAATCATGCTCCCAAACTCTGATCAACTTTGGAATCAACAGCAGATTGGTTAATTTTTCTTAATGTTTATGAAATATTGCTATTTATACATTTAAAAACCATTATAGACATGGTGGGGACACAGCAGCAGCTATCATGAAAGGGAAATAAACAAGGAGAAAAGAAACAATATGTTGTTCATCACTACTACGTCACAGGCAGATCCAGGCAGACCCGCACAGAGCAATTCTTTGGCCTGGCCCAATACATGCAGTGTCAGGACTGAAGCTTTCTTCGGCTTGGTGCAAAAATAGCAATAAAAGTTTGCTTCAACTAACAGAAAAATCAAATAGTCCATATCTTACATTGTCCCTAACAAGCAATATATTCTTTCTGCTTAAACATGACAGTCAGTTTCCCAAATTCTCCTTGCTTCTTGGTCTGTGACATGGTAATGATTGTTCCTTGGACTTGTGGACAAAGTACACTTCCTCTTCCCCTCAGGAAGTCTCCCTTCGCCTCTTTTATGTCCCAGCTGTAACACAGAGTAGCTAACCTAAATCCAGCCTACTTTAGTCCTGTATATGTATCATATCACAAGTTTTTTAAATCATATACAACTGTAAATAGCTCCCATTAATCCATACCACCCAACCATTGATTTATTAAAATGGTACTTTAGCTCAACAAATCAAATTTGGAATTTGTAGGACAAGGCATTTTGGAAGTATGAACCAAATTCTTGAAACACTTTAATTTTAAAACTCTTTTCAGATTTTTTTCTCCATATTCTCAATAGTAAAGGTTCAATAGATTTTATAGAAATGGACAGAGGATGTTCATAATTACAAACTTTTATGAATACATGGCAGCTATCCTTATAGTCAGTCACCTTTCCACAAGTAGTGCTGTCATTTCACCTTTTATACACTTTCCTATTTAGACCTGACATCCGCAGTTCATCCATAAAAGCAAAATTCTTATGCACAAGCTTAGCTTTAGGTATATGGTTAAGCACCATTGAATTTAATGAGACTTTAGCACATTGCTATGCTGATTAGGGATGGCCTTAAGTCAATGCTTTGCTAAATTTGGGCTCAGTTCAGAAGTGCTGAGGTAAGTGAGAATGCATGCTCTTCTTAAGAGGCTGGACTTAATCTATAATCAGACTTCCAAGTTAATTTACAGAGGTTGCTTTCTTTCCAACCCTGGCAAACTGGATAGTAGGGCTCTCCTATCACAAACTCATGCTGAGTCTGCAGAATATTTGTATAAACAAGACAAATTGCCCTTGCTAAGAATGAATAAAGGCAAAGATACAGCAAACTAAAATAAAAGCCATTTTCTTCCATCCTGCCAATATTTTTAAAACTAAATTATATGCCATACTTATTATGTAACTGACAATCTTCAGTACTTATATTTTTAAATCTCTCTGTCTGACACCATGTCATTGTTTCAGCTCAGCAATTGCACTTTTACTTTGTGCAACACATTTTATCTTGCCTTTTTTTTAACCTAAATATCAAGCTACTTTCCTTAAACTGGCTGCTGAGTATTTCTTTAAAAACAAGGACCACAGTCAGGCTTAAAGGCATTTGACTTTTTGTCCATCAAAACAATTTTCTTTTAAGAAAATCTGTCCAAAATGTAATTTCCTATTACAAACACAAAGTTAAATTAAAGGCATGGATACTTAAAAGGTGTCAGATTTTGGAAGAGGATTTTCCCCTCTTTTTCCTCAACAGGTTGGCCCTCCCTGGTCTGGCACCCTTGGTACCTGACCAGTCCTCAATGAGGGGTTTTGCTGGACCAGGGGAGGTCATATCTGGCTCCCCTGTTACTGGCTCCCCCCAGCTCTGGACCAGCCACCAACCTCCTGGCTGGTTCCCCTTGCCGCCAGCCTCGCTGCCTTGCCATTCCCATCTCCTTTCGTGCTGTGCTGGGCAGCCCAGCTCCCTGCACACCAGTCTCCTGGACCCTCCGGGTAGCCCTGCTGCAGCCTGCTGAGCTCCTCGCCCCGCTATACCACTCTGGGCTCCTGACCCCAACCAGGCAGCCCCGCTGGGTTGTGCCTGGCTGCCCATATGTAGTACAACTGGCAGCCCAGCCGACAGCCCTCCACCAGGAATCTGGTCCTGGAACATCCATGGTCCTGCCGGATGACGGATGTTGCCAGACCAGGGAGTCTCAGATTACAAAGGTTCAACCTGTAATCCTTTTCTTGGCACTTGACTTTCTTGTTTGATTAATATTATGGACTGAAATTTCAGTTCTTTCATGTTATCTTTTGCTTGTTACTATGCTGTCAGCAATTTCCTTTACTCTACTGCTTGTGGATTCTGATGGTTTATATTTGATCTTCTTGTTCTTACTCTTTTTAGTTATTGTCTTTTAATAGCCCTGCTATTGTTGTCATTCAGATTTCTGCAGTCACAGCTCTTAAATCCTACTATTTTTAAATCTAGACATTGATAACAAAGCGAAGACATTTTCATTTATTCTTCTGTGTTACTATCAATTACATAGTAAACAGATGTTCTAGTTAGTCTCTAGCAGAAAATTGCAATATTGGATTTAAAAAAAAAAACTGGGAAAAAAGAAGGTTGAATAAATTCTAGAGGGGAAAAAGTATCGATCAACTACCATTTTTGAAAGAATAATTTGTTCTTTTGCTTTTTCCTAAACACAAACCATTTTGTTATTTGTAAGGTGACAGAATCTATTTTAAACTGCATTAAAATGAGGGAATAATATATAGTATTTACCACATAAAGTTGTTTCCACATTGTCCCCCAGTCTCTTAAAGTTGATGTCATCTCTGTGATAACGGAGTCTTCTGTTGGAATAACCATTTCAAACTGCCTATGGCATCCAGAAGAATGTATAGCATTATACAAACAATATAAACCATGTTGTTGTTGCTAACATAAACCCGCTTACAAATGTTGATATTTATTAGCCTACATGAGACTTCATTTTACTTCGAAAAAATCTAGAATGGAGTGCTGACGCTGTTGAATTCAATTGGAGTTTTGCCATTGTTTTCAAATGGGTGCAGGGTTTCACTCCTACCTTTGTGTCAACACAATTATTTCAAGCACATTTATACGTATCTCCTAAATTAAAAGGAAAGTTTGTAAGCACTACCACAAATTAGTGACTAAAGCAGTGAACATGTACCTTCTTCCTTTTTTTTTTTTTTTACTTCTGTTTACATAAATGACCCCAGACATGCAATTCCTACAAAAAGAGGGAGTGGCATAGAAGCAAGGACTTCAGAAAGCCAGCAAGGTTATTCAGTGTGGAAACAGTTGTGGTACTTCCGCGTTGGCTAGAAAAATGCATCAAGTTGTCCAAGGACAAAGAATAAAATTGTTGAATCAGCCTGCGAGCAAAATCCTACATTGTGTTGCACTGTGTTTACTCTAGTGCAACTACGTTAGTTCAGAGTTATACAGATGTCAAAACAGAACGGCAATTTGCGTATCTTTTTCGGCTTTTCTTTCAAAAGAGGCCTTTCTGAAATTTGGCCCATCTATACGGGGCCAAATTTCGGAAAAACCTCCTCTTTTGACACATCCCTTCTTCCTCATACAACGAGGATTACAGGGATGGTGAAAGAAGATATCCACTTTTTCAGAAATTGTTCCGAAAAAGCAAACATGTTTCTTGGATGCGACATAGCCTCCAGTATCCCGGAAAAGCTAAACAGTCTAGACATAGCCTAGGAAATAAATGTTTAGAAATTGTGCAAATACATAAGAAAAAACTGTGCTGGCATGATAACAACTGATAAACAGCATATTTTAAATAGGATGTTGCCAAGTTAAAAATTATACCTTAAAAAACAAAAAATGTCACTATTCTACTAACATTATTATTTTTTAATTGAAATAATTTCTAACCTTTTGGTTTTTCCTAACCCTGCTTTTCAGGTAATAAAAATAGACTAGCAGACATCCAAACAAAAAGAATGTTCTGTTGTATTTTAAAACAAAAACATAAAAATTCTATTTTAAATGTATAAAAATATTTTTATAATGCACACACTGACTTGGAAATGTCCCTTTCAGAACTGTGTGTGACTGCCAGGAGATTATTTCAAATAATGGCAACCTATACCTGCCATGAAGCAGCTGTCACCCTAAAAAAATGAGCAATGTTCAGCAATTGCTAATAGGCTATTCTGTGCAGAACCTTGTAGGGGACTACTACTATGTTTAAACAAGAAAGCCATCCTATTAAATGCAGTCTGATTAACACTGATAGTTAAAACAAGTAATTGTTCTCTGCATATGCTAGACAACATAGATATTATTTTCCTATTTCTGCTCCATGTATTTTTAGAAGAAGAAACTTCTGCCTTATGCCTGAATCAAACTGCCAAACTGGTTACAGATATTCATTTTAATCCATTGGGGCAAGTGAGCTGAAGTTTTACAGTGTTAATCACTACCGAAAATTTCACAACTTCAGATCCTTCTCCTCAGCCTCCTAAAATATCTGAACACAAGATCACCACCTACCCTTTGTTCTTAACACATGCATTTTTCAGGTGGATATAGTTGGATGGAAATGTACCCTGAAAGAGAAAATAGTTTATTAAATGACCAAAGTTTTAACAAGCTTCCTATTGTTAGGAGAGAAACTTGGTGTAGGCCAACTATTTCAGAGCAAACCTTGCACAGTGTACAGAGGATTTCTTTTTATCAGTGACACTGATCATAACAAAAAAATCATCCCACTGCAGCTACTTAGTATATATAATATACATTTAAATGACTGAATCTTTAAATACAAAATGAAAAGTGTGTGCATAATGTATAGAAAATTACAGCACAGCTCTTTGATATTTAACATTTTTACAAAGTCCTATTTTAAGGGGATGTTGTCAGTCTGTGGCCAACATTTATTCATGGCATCTTTGGAATGGATTTTCAGAATACACCATTTTTAATGACTCCACTGTTTGAGATCTACTACTTCTTTCATAGTCTGTGGTAGCAAAGTAGCAACAATTAACTAACCCCAAGCTCTCCTTACAGAGCACTGTTGAATAGGAGCAGGGCAGTAAACAAAAGCACGCAAGTTGACAAAGAAAAAAACTGCAAGAGAAAACAATAATGAATTTTCTAAAAGGACAACATTGGTAGTTTAAAAAAACATTTCAGATGGAAATTAAAAAAAAAATCTTCATAGTTTAAGAACAACAAATGGGTGCCCCACTTGCTATGAAACACATAGTAGAGCAGCTAGTGAAGAGGTCTGGCAGAGCAACGCTAGCAGACTGTGCTACCATTAGGAAGACTAGTTTTCAAGGTCAAGTTCAGAACAATCACCTTCCTCCACAAAAGGTGCTAGCACTGCACAAACAGCTAGATCATTTCCTCACAAAACTTGAATCGTGTTTAGGACATCTCATTCCGTTCCTTCTTCCCCCTCCACATGTCTGGAAGGATACAAACTAACACCGACAGTAAGCACTTGGTGATCAAATGCAGTCAATATTCACTATAGGCTCCAGAACAAATCCAAAATTATGCAATTGCTAACATCTTACAAAATAGATTAATATACAAAAATGAGAACCCAACAGCACTGAAATCTAAACTGAACCTATTTTCATGCAAAAAAAGCATAGAATCAAAGAAAATAAGAGGTCTCATTCTAACATTATGATTTTCACTAGCATCAAGCAGTATCATATGCATGTAATGTGAGTTTCCAAGAGGTACAAAAGATATCTAATTGGACTCTGATGCTACACTAAGTCTACATGTGATAGCATCTGATAAACACTGTTTTTACGATACATTAATAATAGCTAGCTCTCTGTATTTTAATTAAGCTCTCCTTTATACCCAAAAATTAACGTATGTTACTTAAACAAAAGCTAATTTTGCCAGGAGGTCTTGACTTCCAAGATGCTCACAGAATTAACAAGAGAGCATTTAAAAAAATGTAATCCATGATCAAACGTATTTCTGCCAACATTGATTAAAATACATAATACAAAAGTTCACTGTATCTTATTAAACTTTAAACTGTGGCAGCCCATAATGGTAAATACCATATTCTTACATGAACATGTATGAACATGTTTGACTGAATTCACATTTTTGTCAAAGAATTCAAACTATAATTAGAAAGAAACATGAGTTTTTACCTTGATATTTGGGTTTTTTAAGGCAAATCCTCTGTACCAGTCTGTGGAGAAATAATTTAAAAAAAAAATAGGTAAATCACTGCCATTTTCAAAAATCACTGCCATTGTTTTATATTTTTCTTTTGGACTGACACGATTCTATTACATACCACAATGTAACAGACTGCAGACCAATCAGTCATTTTGAGTACATTCTGTGCATTGAAATGTATTTATTTAACTCACAAATATATCAACTGAAATTACCGCATGGTTATTTTCTGCTATGACACCAACATTGCACATTGATTATATTTTTTTTGTATCAAGCAACATGCCAAATATTAAAGGTAGACGGTACTATAAACTACTATTATATTGAACAATAATCCCAATGCACCAAATTCAAAAAAATCAAGCAGATTTACTGTATTTTGTGGAAGATTAATCATTCATGACTCTCTAAATCATTAATTTAACACTTCCATATGTATGCTAACAAATATATGTTACATTAAACAATAAAAATATAGCTTTGAAAAACTGATTTTAGATAGAATGTTAAGGATATTCTCTGGAAGAAATCTAGTTTTATTCCCTTTACTCTATTTTTGTACATACATAAAAATCAAATCTAAAAATGATTTTATTCCGGGGGCCTCTCTATCAAAACAGAAGTAGGTCAGGGAACTTTAAAACGGCTATAGGATTAAACTTGTGATTTGGCATGAAGTTCGAAAGCCGCCTGCTGAAAGTCAAGCTTCTCAGGGAATAACCAAATGAGCAGAAAAGAAAAGTAACAATGAGACCTCCCTGCTGTTTAACAATTATTTTTCAACATGGATTAAACATGGTGAAGAAACAAAAAAGAATACAGTTACAAAGATCAAATGTAGTCATTAGAATTCCTTTTACATCCAGAAACATATGTAGTAGGCTTGGCATCATTTAATTTTTATTTCTTATAGTTTGGATGGATATCAGTATTTATTTTAAGGCTTTTTTCAGATTGTTATCAATTTGAATGTAACGGTTGCACCAAAATTCTTGGTTTTAAACACTGTTTATTTTTATTGATTTAAATGTTCACAGTTGTGGGGGGTCAGATAATAACTTACTGACAACAGACACAGATTCAAATAGCTAAAGCTTTATCACTGAAAAATACAAATTGTCAACATTACATGTCAATATATACAAAGTAAATAGTCTTAAAAATTCTAGTAAGTTTTCAAGCAACATTCTTCCTACTTTGTCTATCTGTAAATTTTATAAGAAGGGTCACACTGGGCCAGACCAATGATTCAACTAGCCCAGTATCTTGACAGTGGACAATGCTCGGAGGTACATCAAAGGGATTGAACCCAACAGCCAACAGTTATATCAGGGGTGTGGGCCACTGACCCACAGAAAAATCAATCAGGGGCTGCAAACAAGTGTGAAGCAAAAAACAAAACAAAACAAAAAAGCTCCAAACATAACTGCTCACTGACGTGGCCCTCAAAGTGAGGAGAAAGATACTCCTCACAATCCCAGAGACTAGGGAAGCTCAGCCCAGTAGACTGTGTGCTCCAGCCCTGTGGGGGAGGAGGGTCTGCAGTGCCAGTGCAGGCTCCCCAATCCCTGAGCCTCAAGGGGCCAGATCTAGGCAAGCTGGGGGCTGCATCCAGCTCCCAGACCTGAGGTTCCCCACCCCTGAGTTAAATCAACATTAACTGATGTTTAAAAAAAAAAAAAAAAAAAAACCCACAACAAATCCTAATCCTTTCAAGCCTAAACACAGGCAAGCATAAATTTACATTTTTGCTTCATTTACATTTTAAAATTAAACAAGGAGTAATGGGACTCAAACTCACATTACCACAGCAATAGTTCATTAAAACAAGAGTTTTAACCTGTGTACTTACGGTCACATTTTTCCAGTATTTGAACTGTGTCTCCAATCTCCAATGATAAGCCATGTGGAATGGTTCCTCGAAAACTGGCTATCACTGAAAGAGATATTAAACTACAGTTAATATTACCAGTGAAAAATCAGGCACGCTCCTTGTTACTCAACTATCATGCAGCAGGGAAAGGGAATGTGTTTAACAAGGACATTTAATGAAAATTACAGAGTAGAGTGCTAAGTCAAAAATAAACTACCAAAGCGTGTGATTTTTTTTTAATGGAAAGCCAAATAGAGAACTTGAAAAATCCACTTGCTCACTCTTTAAGGGTAAGTGGAAAGGCTGTCTTGGAGAGCAGGGTTGCTTAATTAATCGATTTCTAGATAATTAAATTTTTTACATGGAAATTTCTAGCCTTTACAGCTGTGAGATCCTTTCAAATTTGAACTGATGCATTTCAGACTTCCTGAGTCTGTAAGATAGAGAGCTTTTACCGCTGCTTCTACCTTTGCCAAACATCAAGATTAAATTAAAACATATTTGGTGAGTGCAACTAAAGCTATTCAGGACCTAGTGGAAATGTTTGGGAAAGCAACAAAAGTAGGCACTGAAGTTTTTTTTTTACAAAGCATGAGATCCAAAAATGCAGACCTTTCTTCTTATTTTCAGATTCCTCAGCAAAGAGTAAAGACTCTAATCTTACAGTAGCATTGCAACTCTGGGAGGGAAGAATCATAGAATTGGAAGAGGCCTCAAGAGGTCATCGAGTCCAACTGCCTAATAAAAGCAGGACCAACCGCAACTAAATCATCCCAGCCAGGACCAACTGCAACTAAATTATCCCAGCCAGTCCTGTCAAGTCAGGACTTAAAAACCTCTAGGGATGGAGATTCCAACACCTCCCTAGAGACATCTCCTCCTGATGGGATGGGCTTCCAATTTACAGGGACCTACTAGACAGAAATACGTATGATGGAGCCCCAGACAGGGTCCACAGACAGCACAATTAGAAACCTGTGCATTGTCCCGCTTCTTAGTACTTGCTGTTAGCAGGCAAGTACAGCTTCTCACTGGTGTATTGTCCATGGACCTAGCTAATAACCCTCTGCCCCTCATGGCCCTATGACTCTAACTCTAGTTACCAGGCAATCCTCCAGCTAATACTGTTAAATTTTCAGGCTCTGCCAAGTGGATATGTCAGATATACATTTAGAAACAAGTAACATTCTGTGAAGCACAGCATCAAAACATACTGTATTTGCTATCATGGATTTTAAAAACCCAATAATTTCAAAGTATATTCACAGATAGAACAACATGATTTATTTGACCACAAGCTTTTGTGGAAAAAGACCCATAGTGGATTTTTGCCCATGAAAGCTTATGCCCAAATGTTAGTCTTTTAAGATGTCACAGGACTCTGTAATTTTAAAAACAATGAGTAGTTCTTTGGCACCTTAGAACATAAACATAAGGATGGCCATAACGGATCAGAACAAAGGTCCATCTAGCCCTGTCTTCTGATAATGACCTGTGCCACATTCCCTAGAGGGAGTGAACAGAACAGGGAATCATCAAGTAGTTCCTCTCCTGTCACCCATTCCCATCCTCTGCCAGAAGCTAGGGACTCCATTCCTACTCATCCTGGCTAATAGCCATTGATGGACTTAACCTACATGAATTTATCTAGCGCTTACTTGAACTCTGTTAAAGTCTTGGTCTTCACAATATCCTCTGGCAAGGAGTTTCACAGGTTGACTGTGCACTGTGTAAAGAAAAACTTGCTTTTGTTTGTTTTAATCCTGCCACCTAATAATTTCATTTGGTGACCTCTAGTTCTTATGTTATGAGGACAAGTAAATAACTTTTCCTTACTCACTTTCTCCACACCAATGATTTTATAGACCTCTATCACAACCCCTTTTAGTCTCCTCTTTTCTAAGATGAAAAGTCCCAGTCTTTTTTAACTCTCTTCATATGGGACTTGTTCCAAACCCCTAATCATTTTTGTTGCCCTTTTCTGAACCTTTTCCACTGCCAATATATCTTTTTTGAGATGAGGTGACCACATCTGTATGCAGTATTCAAGATGTGGGTGTACTGTGGTTTTATATAAAGGCAATAAAATATTCTCTGTCTTAGTTTCAATCCCTTTTTAAATTATTCCTAACATTCTGTTTGCTTTTTTGACTGCTGCTGCACACAGAGTGGATGTTTTCAGAGAACCAGCCACAATAACTACAAGATCTCTCTCTCTCGAATAGTTATAGCTAAATTTGTCCCCATCATTCTGCATGTACAGATGGGATTTTTTTCCAATGTGCATTACTTTACATTTATCTTCATTAATTTACATTTGCCATTTTGTTGCCCAAACACTTAGTTTTTTTAAAACAAAATACAGGACTATGTAGCACTTTAAAGACTAACAAGATGGTTTATTAGATGATGAGCTTTCGTGGGCCAGACCCACTTCACGAGAGCTCATCATCTAATAAACCATCTTGTTAGTCTTTAAAAGTGCTACATAGTCCTGTATTTTGTTTTAGCTACACCAGACTAACACGGCTACATTTCTATCATTCGTTTTTTTAGATCTCTTTGAAGCGCTTCACAGACTGCTTTCGTCTTAACTATCTTGAGAAGCTGAGTATCATCTGCAAATTTTGCCACCTCATCGTTTACCCCTTTCTCCAGATTAAGGATGTAAACAACTAGTCAATTAGTCGTCCCCCATCCCCACCCCCCTGCTGCCTCTCAGAAAAACTTTATTTTGTAAATAGATCTCTTTTTTCCCCAAAGGTAACATTAGAAACTTTTCAGGAAAAAGCAACAACTAAAACTAAATTGCAGTGCAGAGGAAACTACAAAACTTTCTGGAACACAGACGGAACAAAATTTCACTTTGATACATCTGGCAAAGGACTGTTCTGCAAAGTGTCAGGGAGAAGAAAGAAAGAAATGAGGCCATCACCTGTCCTACTGAGCTAGCATATTAGCCTGTTCTTTCCCTTGAATACTAGCAGAATTCTAACAGAGGTCTTGCATCAAGGTCACATTCAATACAACCAGTCTGTGCACCTAGCAGCATCATGCAAAGAAATCTAAAAATGCACTGCAGAGAGAAAGAGAATCTCAAGCACAAAAATCCCCATACTACTATACCCAGAAAAGTCTATCTTCTTTTAAAAAGTTTAACTTTGCTACATTTGTACTGCTCTGTAAGTCATTGAGAAGCAGTTACCATTTAATGTTCTATGTTTGTGGTTGATGTATATAAGCAGATTACAGCGAAGGCTATTTGTAGATAGGTCCAGCCCTAAAGAGGAGACTCTCACACAAGGATTATGCCATGGTTGTGCTCAGTGTCTTGAGACAAGGACACAACATTTTTGACCAATCCATGGTTCTTACATCTTTAATGCATCACCCTTTCCAACCCTTTCTTTCTAGCTCTTTATTCCCTTGCCACATATAAGCTCTTTATGGAAGGAATTTGCCATGTGATTTTGTAAACTATCTAAAATGTGTTGTCTTACATAAAATTGATAGTCAATACATTGAAATTTAAATGAAACACATCTGACAGCCCTTGTCAATATTGTAAAGAAATAAAATGAAACAAAAAAAGCTGTTAGGCATTTTGAAGAAGACCAAAAAAGAACCACTTGCAAAATATGCTATGTTTCACTTCTGGATTTCTGATGAGAATACCATACGCAAGACGCCAGCCTCTCTTGTGCATTGCAACATGATTGCAGGAGATAGTCCTTGTCTCATGCACCACAGAAAATAAAGGAAGGAAATCTACCATACTTCTTCCTTCTAAACCTGAAAGGTCTGGATCCTAGCTGACAAGTCAATCCTTATTTTTTTGCTAGGGTGATAGCTGATGTTGCAACTTGCATTTCATAAAGTCTGAGAGAAACCAAACTGATTCTAAGAAGTTTTTTAGAGGAAGAAGCTTCTAATTTCCAATGTTTTGTACGCAATTTGTGTGTGCAGTATTTGAGAAAATCATAGTCTGCACTGACAAAAATAATCCAAATGGCATAAAAACACCAAAATCACAAGGTTTCTTTATGTTTCAGATAATGTCATCAATTAAGAAAAAAAAAAACTCTTTTGCTGTGTCTTCATGTTTTGAAAAGATACCTTACCCCCACCTCCAAAAAAATCACTCAAATACCATTTTACTTACAGTTCCATACCTATATGTACATATGTAAAGACTCCAGTCCTGCCTCCCTTAAATAAGGCCTGAATTTACCCCACTTTTAAAAGTTGTTGCTCAGAGGAATGCAAATTAGAAGTTTCTACAGAATCAAACTTTAAAAACGGTGTTGTTTTATTAAATAATAATTTATTGAAATGAACTTTGCTTTCAATTATGAGAATCTGCTCACATAAATACTTGCATCAGCTGTCAGGACATGAAAAGAATATGTGGGCAAGATCATTAGTTCTGTCCAAAATCTGACATCTGCTTGTCTGAAAAGCTAAATGATATCTTCCTCACCCCTAGTTCCTCCTGCTAATGGAGCATTGGCTACCCAGAAAGAGGAGCTTACCACTAAATCTGGCACACACACACACACACACACACACACACACACACAAATACATAGATGAGATGAGATGAGAGTATTCCCTCCCCCACCTCCTGTCATTACTTTAACTCAGCAAGGTTATCATTTTCTGTCAGGTTCTAACAAACAAACACAAGGAGTGTTTTTAGCTGGAATCAGCTAAAAGCAAAGATAAAAAGTTGTTCTAGAGCTAGAGACTATTCTAACCAGGATGCAAAATTCAGAACACTGCAATCAAAGAAACAGTCAGTCAATCACTTTTTGTCTCATTTCTGAAGTAGATTGGAAAATTTTCCCATGTCCCAGTGGAAGAAGAAAGAGACAGAAAAGCTGACCTCTCCATTTGTAAGTGATTAGCACCTGATGTCCATTAAAATCAACAGACCAAAAGAGGAAACGATTTATATAGGAGAGGTCAAGGCCAATCTGGGCTAGAAATGCAATAATTCAACTCTTCAACCAACTTCCACATGGGGATCTCCTGTTAAGTCCTAGCCTGACTCTTATAGTGTGTCTACACAGCAGGGCTTAACTTGAAATAAGCTATGCAAAGCAAGCTATGCCAATTGTGTAGCTTATTTTGAAATTGGGACTGTCTACACAGCACTTATTTCGAAATAGAGGGCTCTTCCTCCAACTTCCCTTACTCCTCATACAATGAGGGTTACAGGAGTCTGAGTAAGAAGTCCTCCAGCTTGACAGTATTTTCACATAATTTAGAAATAACTGCCTGCTGTGTAGACACGGACTAAGTTATTTCGAAATAATGTTCCTGTGTAGACGTACGCTAAGACACCTGTCCCCTAAGTCAATCTCCTGCACCCTCCCTCTGGCACATCTAACTCCAATTATACCCACTCTGTACCCTGTGGAGTGGAAATGACCATGAAAGTTGCAAGACTAAATATCTGTAGCTTTTTTGTAAAACTCAATTCCAGGACATCAGTTCCTTATTTTTCAAATACTGTTAGAATTATTCATTCACTGTTATACACAAGAATTTTTCCTTTTATTCAAAGCATTTTCAAGAATTTTCAGGACTAGAGAAAGTCCCTTGCAGAAGGTTTGGACAGTTCTCTCAAGACTTTTGCTTATTGCCAGAATCTTTCATTCCTTTTCACTCTGTTTCCTCCAGCTAGTGAGTCCACCACTAGCACAATATCAACTGTAGGATTACTGTTTCAACTGTGAACCCAAAAGGATTGGATGCCAAACCACAACATCACATATGGTCTAATTCAACATGAGTCATCAGTGTTCCCAATACAGTAGGGAAATTCTACCCAGAGCGACTCTCACGCTGGCAAGTATATTAGTTTTTTAAAGCCTTTTACTTCACTTTGACTTCTGATACTACATGTTGAACCTTTCTGGTCCAGCATAATTGGGACCTGACCAGTCCCGAACAAGAGAATTTGCTGGACCAGTGGGGAGGTCTCCTGCCACCAGCCCCCAAGGGGGTCATCCATTGCTGGCAGACTGCCCCAGTAGGCAACCCTGTCATACTATCCCCCAACCCCAACCAGGCTGGGCTGCTTGCTTAGCTACTGCTGGCTCCCTGGGTGGCAAAGGCTCTGGCTCCTGCCATGGGGCTCTGTTCCTGTGCAGCCGGGAGCAGCCATGGGGCTGGGGCTCCGATCCCAGCCCTACGCAGCCCCAGCCCTGGCCCCGCACTAGGGATATAAAGTTTAGACTAATTGGTTAACTGAGTAGTCAATGAAATTTGCATCGACTATTTGATTAATCGACAGGATGTCTTTTGCCTTCAAAGGTGAAAGCGCACGGAAGCGTAGGCCTAGTGGGGGACTCAAGCAGTCCCCCGCTAGCCCTGTGCTCTCCATGGTGTTTCAAAGAGCCATTGCCACATAGAGCCCGGAGTCAGAGAGGGAGTCCCCAGCTGACACTGGGCTCCACATGACGCTGCTGCTTTGAAGCACCCCTTACTCTCCCCCCAACCCGCTGCCTCTTTCTGATAGAGGCAGCAAGCAGGGGGAGTGACTAGTTGCCTAGTGTGTCGACTATCCAATGAGCATTTGCTTGTCGGATAGTCGACTAGTCATTCAAATCCCTACCCCGTGCAGCCGGGGAAAGCCATGGGACTCTGACCCTGGGTCTCCGTACAGCTGGGGGAAGCCGTGGGGCTCTGGCTCCGTCCCTGCACAGACCCAGCCCAGCCCTGGGCAGCCGGGGAAAGCCACAGGGCTCTAACCCCAGCCCTGCGCTCCTAGGGGCTTCTGGAGGGCTCTGGCCTTAGTCCTGTAATGCCCCCAGCCAGGCTGCTGACTCTGATGTCCCGCTTAGCTGGCCCTCCTGCTCTTACACTTCTGGACTCTCTGCTCCAGGAGCATCCGTGGTCCTGCCAGGCCACAGATGTTGCTGGACCAGAGAGTCCCGGATTTTGGAGGTACAACCTGTACTGATGAAATACGCTTTTTGATCCCACTGAGCTTGTGAAACACACATTTTTTGGTTTGTATTTGTTTCTGTAAGAGATAAGACAACATTCCTTGCAGGCCTGAACACTCAGACAGCCTCTGGAGGTTTGGTAGGAAAGCCTACCTGGGATCAACCTCCTTCATAAAAGCAGGCATCACTGTATCCCAGGAGTGGTCAATACTTTTTGATAGGAGGAGGGACACTAAGGATTTGGTAAGTATTCAAGGGCCACACTCGTCCATGACATATAGGGTATGTCTACACTACCACCCTAGTTCGAACTAGGGTGGTTAATGTAATCAATCGAAGTTGCAAATGAAGCCCGGGATTTAAATATCCTGGGCTTCATTTGCATCTTGCCGGGCGCTGCCATTTTTAAATCCCCGGTAGTTCGGACTCCGTGCCCGCGGCTACACGCGGCACGGACTAGGTAGTTCGAATTAGCCTCGTTTAGGCACTCACTAAGCGCAAACATATTTGTTTACATTGACGAGAGATAATGCTATGTCTTGTGGAATGTTAGGGTACGTCTAGACTACATGCCTCTGGCGACAGAGGCATGTAGATTAGGCTACCCGACAGAGTAAAATGAAGCGGCGATTTAAATAATCGCCGCTTCATTTAAATTTACATGGCTGCCGCGTTGAGCCGACAAACAGCTGATCAGCCTCCTGGGATGAGGCATACCTGGGTTGTCGACAACTCCCTTTGATGTCGGCAGGGGAGCGTCCAGACTATCGCGCTGAGCCGACAAACAGCTGATCAGCTGTTTGTCGGCTCAACGCGGCAGCCATGTAAATTTAAATGAAGCGGCGATTATTTAAATCGCCGCTTCATTTTACTCTGTCGGGTAGCCTAATCTACATGCCTCTGTCGCCAGAGGCATGTAGTCTAGACGTACCCTTAGGGTTGCCAGGTGTCTGGTATTCACCCGGACAGTCCAGTATTTTCGGCTCCTGTCCAGTAAAATATTCAGAGAATACTGGACACCTAAGATGTCTGGTATTTTCTGAATTTTTCCCCGGCTAGGAGGTGAAAATGCCGGGCACCTGGCAACCCTACAAACACTCAGTACCTGGCCTCCACCCCCCACCCCACCCCAGCCCCCTTGCTTACCTGGTTCGCAAGGCTGCTGGCACAAAATGGCTGCCGGCAGCCCCCTGGGTCTTAGTGCTCAACCGCTCCCCTGTTCCTATCCCTGCACTTAAAAGGGATGTGCTGTTTTAATGTGGTTTTATTTTAAAAGATTTTTTTGGCTTAATAAGTCCTTGGAGTCCTTTGGCCTCCTCCCCCCCCCCTTTTTTTTCCTTCAACAGAATTTTTTCCCAGTGTTTTTTTTTGGGGGGGGGAGAAGGGGTGTTCAACCATCTGGCAACCCTAATGGTGACTGAAGCATAAAGGGATGTATGAATATTTAGCACATCTGGCACATAAGAAGCAACAGTTCCTTGAAAATACCAAGTCTCTCTTTCAGGTGAAATTGTAAACAAGAAGCAGGAAGCATTATCTCTTGCAAATGTAAACAAACTTGTTTGAGTGACTGACCCTTAAAGTGGTGTTGAGCCCACCCTGCCCTGTTACTGATTCATTACCTACCTGCCAATCAAGTGAATATAAAACCCTGGAAGTGGTTCATTAAGAATGAGAGAGAGATTGGCTGCTGTGGCAGGCCCTGGAACAGAAGACAGTTCTGGAGTGAAAGGCCTTCAAGTCCCTGCATCTTGTGATGACTGAGGAATAACTTTGTGTTTTCTAGATTGTTATTTGGAATAATAAACTGTCACACAGAGCCTGAAAAGAGAACTGGATGACTCCCTGTCCTTCATTATCTGGGGAAGACAGGCCAGCAAGTCACTTGAATGCAGCCTATGCCGACAGAAGGGATTTTCCGATTGGCATAGGTAAACCACCTCCCTGAGAGATTGCAACTAGATCAAGGGCAGAAATCTTCCATCAACCTAGTGCAGTCTACACTAGGGCTGTGTCTAGACTGGCCAGTTTTTCCAGAAAATCAGCCGCTTTTCCAGAAAAACTTGCCAGCTGTCTACACTGGCCGCTTGAATTTCCGCAAAAGCACTGACTTCCTACTGTAAGAAATCAGTGCTTTTTGCAGAAATACTATGCTGCTCCCGTTTGGGCAAAAGTCCCTTCTGCACAAAACTTTTTCGCAAAAGGGCCAGTGTAGACAGCTGAGATTTTTTTCTGCAAAAGCGTGTCTAGATTGGCCATGGACGCTTTTCCGCAAAAAGTGCTTTTGCGGAAAAGCATCTGTGCCAATCTAGACGCGCTTTTCCGAAAATGCTTTTAACGGAAAACTTTTTGATCTAGACGTAGCCTAGGGGTTAAACTGACTTAACTATGCTGCTCAGGATCACACACCTGAGTAACATACTTAAGCCAATTTAATTTTCAAGTGAAGACCAGGCCTAAATCTGGAAGCACTCAAGAAAGAAAGGAAAGGAAGATTGTCATAGGAGTTGCAGTGCAATATTATTCCTTACTTTAATCACAAGTTCGCCTGCTAAGTGGTAAACAGCAGCAACAAATTAGCTGTGAAATGCTACGGGGTTCGTGCTGAGCTGCTGCTGAGAAATTTGGCTACTGATACTGGTTTTCCCCTTAAAATTACATGTTTACTCCCATTCAAGCAGTAAAGATTATCCAAGTAGGCCAAGCACAGCAAACAAGTAAATATTGTGTTCTCACTAATAGTAAAGAAGCACCACACCTATCTTGTGGAGTAAAATCTTTATAACATTAAAGCCCATCAAGTGACCTCATATCATTTGTATTAAAAAAAAGTTTCAAGCTCTATTTCTCCCTTCCAAAGAACAGGTTTTAATTCTGTACTTGGGACACTATCACTGGAATATTAATGGAGTTGGGGGGGGGGGGGAGGGAATCAGCACTTTATACACTTCTGAAAGGCAGTATTTTCCAGCCTTCCCTGGTATCATTTTTCTTAGCATGGACTTCAGTCCTCATACTTGGCTGTATTAATCTCTTTCATATTCAATTTAATTGGATTATAAAGTCCAAACAATGTCACTTTACAGGGGAAAAAAAGCATTTTGACTGAGGCACTCTTTAATCCTCACAGTGTTGTTAGCAGCATTGTTTATCTGATTTGTTGTTATTTTGGATTTCCATGCATCTGCAGTCCTTTCCATTGTATTTACAACTTGTATGGTTTATAGCTTCTATTCTCTCTTTTCTATGTTGTAACTGTGTGCCTTAATGAAGCTGTTATACACTAAACATAATCTTTGCTATTTACCAGCTTCAACTCGATTAGCAAATAATTATGTATTTACTAATGAAAACTAATCCTCTTATCTCCCACTGTTTTTACAACATTTAGAAATAAAATATGACTACTAATTGTGGGTCTCCGTAGCCAGTTACATAATTAAGTCAACTGTACCAATTATCTCTGAGATCTTTGCTGCTATAGAACCACTTTGAATAACTAAACGGCACAGCAAGAAACACATTAATTCTATTCTAAGAATGAACAGTATTTTTAAAAATTATTCTCAGCCATAACAGGGACCAAAGCAAAGTGTTTTCACTTTTGATGGGACGTTTCTAAAGATAAAGTACTTTTGGACAGATTTTACCTCAAATAAAAGAAATAGCTCCCCCTTGATTTGCTATCAGTAACAGGAGTAAAACTGCAGGAACTAAAACCAGGTCTCCAAACTTTCAATCCAGAACCTTACCCAAAGCTAGAGCACCTACTCCTACATAATGAAAGAGTAACAAAGATTTAAGACTTACAGATAGTCACAGACCAGATACCACCAAACCTATTTTAACAAAAAAAGGAGGGAAACAAACAAGCTAATAACAAGAGGAATGGCAGAACCTTTTCAGAAAACAAGCATGACATCCAAGAAAATCTGTCATTGAAAAAAAGCTAAGAAATACAGAAAATGAGTATCAGATGTGGGCATAAGCCAGTGACTATCAAGAGGATCATGGGGTAAAGCCTAGAGAACTGGGCAAGTTTGGTACAATTGATCCCCCTGAAGAAACTCCATTTCTTAGACCTAACCTTCATTTTGTGTCTCAGATGGAAGTGATGTAACACCTAACAAAAGTCATTCAACACATGGACAGTGTAGGGCAGGGGAGCAGTTAAGGGGCTGGGTATAGGAGGGGGCTCAGGGCTGGGGTAAAGGGTTTGGGTGAGGACTCTGGCTAGGAGTGCAAGCTCTGAAGTGGAGCCGGGGATGAGACATTTAAGGTGCAGGCCATCCCGGGGAGAGAGGACTATTCCCAGGCCTCTCTCACCACAACAGCTTGGGGCCAGGTGAGAGGTGTCTCTCCACGGCCACTGCAGCTCCAGCAGGCACAAGTGAAAGGAGGAGTTCCTGTCTCTCAGCCAGAGCAGGTCTGAGCTAGACTGAGTGTGAGTCAATAAAGGGGTGCCTGCCCCATCGGCAGGGGCAGCTCCAAGTTGGATGACAGCGGCTATGTCTAGACCACACTGATCTATCAGAAAAAGGTACGGAAATGTTTATGTCCTGTCACCCCTGAGTAAACCTGTTAGTTTTAATTATAGTGTAGCACAAATGTGGTATAAAATAGCATTAGTATGCTTGAGGTGTGAATGTGTTCACACAAGTGGAACGGGCCAGGCCACTACTTACCACAGCTTTCATTGGCTGGGAACGGCAAACTGCAGCCAACCAGAGCTGCAAGCGGCCCTATCTACAGACGCTCAGGTAAATAAAGAGCCCACCAGGGGTGAGCTTGGGTGAAATATGTCTGGCCTGCAGGCAGCTTATTACCCACCCTTGATTTAGAAGGGAAACCCTCCTCTTTGGCCCAGTGTAGACAGGCCAAATTTCAGAAAAGCCTCTTCTGAAAAAACTTGAGTCCAGGGTGGGCAATAAAAAAGCAGCTCAAGGGTTAGTCCCTGGTGGGTCCCTGCTGCTATGTTTAACTGTGCCTCAGCAGGCGTGGGAGGATCACAGCTCTGGTTGACCACAAATCGCTGTTCACGTCCAATGCGAGCAGCAGGAAGCACTGCCAATTGAGACGCCGCTTCCCACCTCTCATATTGGCCAGGAATGGCGATCCGTGGCTTACAAAAGCTACAAACTTCTAATACCCCTGGAAGCGCAAGTAAACAGATCAGTGGCGGCCCACTAGGGACTAACCCTGCAGACCAGATCTGGCCCATGGGTCAGAATTTGCCCAGCCCTGATTTAGATGCTACCGAAGTTTAGATGCTTTTAATTTGCAATAAAGGATTTGTGTCTGCTTTCTATTCTTAGATACATTATAGGAGGCATTATTAGTTATATGAATGAAAGATACTTTATTTCTAGTAAAAAATATTGCCCGTGTCAAACATTTTCTTGGAAAGATTTTACTATGACATTTCCTTAACTGCCCCAGAAATCCATACTTCAGGAAGGATAGATTAAAGGGGAGACAGACAAGTTATTCAAGGTACCTCAAAATCCATTTTCAGGGTAACGCCTTTATTACCTTATCATGCATATGTGGTACTACTGGACTATATCTGCCACAAATGTTCTCATCCTAAGTTTTAAATTAGTCTAGACTGAACAAGCCTCACGGGATTTATCCAAATATCTGATGTGATAAGTGGAAGGCCAAGTTACATTTTGTTTATGTTTAATGGGAGAGTTTAATAACAGGATTTTGCAAAACAACAACAACAACTATTGCTTGAGACAAGGATGTGAAAGAAAAGATTAGACCAGGGATTCTCAAACTCGGGGTCATGACCAGTGTTCCCTGTAAGATTTGTGCTTGTGTCAGGAGATATCTGGATGGCAACCAGCTGATTAGCAGAGTGCCCACTGCTGGATTTTTGTTTCTACTGGTAGTGCATGTTCTCGTATGTTTTGGTGCACATAAAAATGCATTCCATATATGGATGGAAAATATTAGCGGAACCAGGTTATCATATGGTGGGGGGGTCACCAATTGTCAGCCTTTATTCCCAAGTTCCACTTTGCCTTCAGCATTTATAGGGTTATAAATATTAAAAATTTGTTTTTAATTTATAAAAGGAGCATTGCACTTACAGGCTTGCTGAAAGGGATTAGACAAAATGTTGTGTTGGAGATCCCCCAGTGGTTCTCAATCTCCTAACAAGATAATTTAGAAATAAACAGAAAAAATATTATTTTAAAAAATGTCTCATTCTGAAAGTATAAACACTTAATCACCTTAATGGGTGATGCTTACTGGTTCTAGTTAACCAGTGGGTTCTGGAGCAACTTCCTGCCTGCTCTGGGCAGGGGGCTACTCCAGTTTCACGGTGCTCACTCCGGACAGGGGCAGTTCTGGACGTCCAGAACAACCCCCGTCCATGACAGCCCAGGCCTGTTGCAGACACAGGCTGCTCCAGGTGTCCAGTTAACCAATTAAATGGAATTTTATATCCCTACTGTTCATAGTTTTAACTGGGTGTGTGGCAAAATAAAATATTTGATCAGGCACTGGAGTGTGTATTGATACGTTTTTCAGGAAGTATGGCTCTTCGCAAGAGGGGGGTTTGCGCAAAAAGGAGCCATGTAGATGGCTCCTTTTTGTGCAAAAATGGAGCCTGATTATGCAAATGAGGTGCAGCGATATTCCACACTTTGCTTCATTTGCATATTTTTTTCCACAAGAGGGGGCAGTGTAGATATAGCCATGGAAATTAGAAGACTTTATGCCTGAAATCTGGAAAAGAACTGAAGGTTCCAAGCATGCTGGAATACGATGTTCTCATTTAAGTATGTCTTGCAGAATTTCCAGCCTTTATGTTTCAACTGGATTAGACACAGACAAAATAAGCTATAAACTTTACTAGCAAACAACACTGCTCACACTTCACCTTCTTTGTGTCATAGAAAATAGATCCTTTTTTGCAGCAGTTAAGAAATCAGCCATGCTTATTTAAAGTTACTATTACAGTTTTAACATTTTTTTAAAAATGTAAGACCAACAACACGTGCATGAATCAGACAAGATCCAGTGAAATTGGAACCAAATACAAAAGCAGTGGATACACTAGAATTCCAAGTTACACTGAACTGATCTTTACTGACACCATTCTAAAAAGATAATAGCAAGAGTTAAGCACAGATTGAAAATCTGGTCTCTGCTACACTGTGCAAGAGGGCTACAAATACTGCTACAATCAAGAGAATAATCATAGAATCATAGGAGTGGAAGGGACTTCAAGAAGTCATCTAATCCAGTCCCCTGCACTCATGGCAACACTCAGTATTATCTAGACTATTCTTGACAGGTGTTTGCCTAACATTCTCTCAAAAATCTCTAATGATGGAGAGTCTACAATCTCCCTGGATCATTTCTTCCAGTGCTAAACCACCCTGACACTATCAGCTTGAGGTCTTGATCCTGTGATGAACTCTACCTGGGTGGTCCCCTGAACTCTTGCACATGCTGTTTCAGGACTGATGCCTCTCTTTTTTAATATCCTGACTGACCTGTTTCTTTCACCATTCCTATTAATGTAAAATAGGAAGGTTTTATTTTGAGAGACGTATTTTTCCTGTCTCTTTCCCTTTAAATAATTTTTAAGATGCATATTTGCTGGTCAATTTGCAATGAGTATAACTCATAGGGTCTTTGCTTTTGCAAAATCTTGATCTGCTTTGATTAACCAAAGTAAAGCAAGAGGTAGGTTGGCATTGGCTCTTACATTATCCAATTCCCCCATAATTTTCAGGACATAATGTGTGAATAAACTAAGCACGGCCATATTGGGCCAGACCAATAGTCCCAGTACCCTGTCTTCTAACAGTGGCCAAAGCCATATGCTTCAGAGGAAATGAAAGAATGGGGAAGTTGTCAAATTATCCATCCTCTGCCATCCAAACCCAGCTTCTGGCAGTGAGAGGGTTAGGGACACCCGAAGCATGGAGGAGTGTGCCTGATCATCTCACTAACAGCCAGTGATGGACCTATCCTCCAAGAACTGATGTATTTTTTTTAAACCAAGTTATACTTTTGGCCTGTACAGCAAGAGAAAACCACAAGTTGACTGCATTATGTGAAGTAGTATTTCCTGATGTTAATTTTAAACCTGCAGCCTATTACTTCATTTGGTGACACTTCCAGGATCTTGTTTTATGAGAAACGGTAAAAAACATTCTCTATTCAACTTTTCCACACCACATGCATAATTTTATTATCTTTCATTTAGAGTCATTTATAGAAGTTTTCTTGTTGATGATTTTTTGTTTGTTTGTTCTCTTAGAGTTCTATCCTGCATTCCATTTTTAAATGGGAAACTGAACCAATTGTTTATAGTACATCAAGATAAACTATAATCAATATGTGAAAGTAAGCTAATGTAAATGGGCTTACTACTTTTACACTATTTTTACTATTATTTCTTTTAATTCGTAACCACATTAACTTGATATTTTATTTCTATTTGATTTTGGAGGGAGGGTGGAAGAAGGCATGAAAATTTATGTTCCAGCAAAGACTGTTTGCCTAGTTTCAGCCCCGAGAAAGTATTTACAGTGGAGTTAACCCCTGAAAGTAGGTGTTTGTAATGAAAATGTTGAGAGCCAGAATTACAGTGAAGATGAACCTATCCCTGAAATGCTGGGATGTTAAATTAAAAATAATGTGTTTTAAGGAATCAAAAAAAGCAAGCTGATATACACCCAAAAGTTAATTATTGGCTGATGGTGAAACACTATCCATTTTCATCATAAAAAATAAAATAAAATATAAATGCTAAAAAAGTACTGCAGTCTGAAGCAAAGAATTCAATGGCAATATTAATCTTTCTATAAGACTCTTAAGTAGGTCATGGCAAGCTTAAAGAATTTTGACAGCAAGCAAAGAAGGATGGGTAACAGGGATGTTAAGAAGCAGGTAATTTGTTAATCATGTAGTCAACATTTTTATCAACTACACAATTAATCGATAAGGAAAAGCAGTGAAAGCACACAGTCCTGGCTCACCCTGGGTCCCAGCATCAACCCCACTACGGCTCTGCATTATTAGGGGGCTGGGGAGCCAGCGTTCAAAGACACTGGCTCAGTCCCAGCTCATGCCAGGTCCCAGCATAAGCCCCTGCTGTGGCTCTGCAACATTTGGGGACTATTAATCGTTTAGTTGACTACTCTCTTAATCCCTAATAGGTAAAGTTATGCAAATCACCTTGCTACTAAAGATGATACACATCATGATTTTGATGAACCTCAACTATAAACGGCTCCAGCCTCTCTGGAAGAGAAGAATATTTTATACAGAAATTACAATATGTGTGTAACGAGTGGTGGCAAACTGAGAGGGCTTTTAGGCCACCCTTACTCTATCTACAATTCTTCCAGTTATTATTTTGCCTTATGTAGTGATTTATGGCTGGTTAGTATTAATTTAAATAACTGATTAAGAGAGACTATATATTTAAATCCTGATTTTAAATATAGTGATCAGTGGAGATGTTAGATAGCGGGTACCGTATTTTCCGGCGTATAAGACGACTGGGTGTATAAGACGCCCCCCTAATTTTCCAGTTAAAACATAGGTTTTGGCCTATACTCGCCGTATAAGACTACCCCCCCCTTCTGAGGCAACACCATTTAATAACATCAGATTTGATTTAAATAATTTTAATTAAAATGGTTTTGACTTGCAGGTACTTAAAATCCTTCAAAATCCTCATCATGTTCATCCTCTGACATCGTAAGTTCATCAATGACATCTTGTGGTACATTTGTAAGACAGTCATCATATGGATCTAATTCCGAATCAGATGTGTGGCTTCAGCTTTGGCTTCCCCTTCATCTTGCCACAAGAAGTCGTCCTCCATACCATCCAAAGAATTTGATATGCCACACTTCTTGAAAGACTTGATTACTATTTCTGCATCAATATCATTCCTGGCTTTTATGACAAAGTTACACAAAACATCCAATTGTGGCGCACGTATGTTTCCTCCTTTTGTGAATGACTTTTCGCCGCTAACCATCCACTCATTCCACTGTTCTCGAATGCGATCTTTAAATGACTTGTTTAGGCACACATCCAGTGGCTGTACCAATGATGTCAATCCTGCAGGAATAACTGTCGCATCTGTGTTTATTCTTGCCAGCCTTTTCTTTGTGCTGGTAGTTAAATGAGCCCTGAACATATCCCACACCAGTAGGCTACGTTCTTGACGAAGTCCACCTGGTCGCCTACTCCATACATTATCAAGCCATAGCTTTACCCCTTCTTCATCCATCCAGCCTTTTTCATTCACATGTACAAAAACTCCAACAGGGAACTTGATTTTCGGCATTGTTTTTCTTTTAATAATAATCATTGGTCTTAGTTTGGCACCATCAGCTGTACATGCTAGTACCACTGTAAAACTGGACTTCTCATGTCCTGTTGTTTTAATTAACACTGTTTTTGCACCTTTTGGATTAACAGTTTTATTTCCAACCATATCAAAATTCATAGGAGTTTCATCCAGATTTCCGATCTGACTTAACGCATAGCCATGTTTCTTGCGCTGTTGTATTACATATCGATGGAAAAGACTTACTTTTCCGTCAAGATATGCAGGTAATTTTTGTGCAATTTTGGTCTTTTGCCTCAGTACCAGATTATGCCTTTCCATGAACCTAGTACACCAGGATACAGTGGCCTTAAATCCTTTGCTGTGATCTGGGTTAGATTTGCCCCACTGAAGTGCAAACATACGTATTTTGTTTCGTGTCACTACATAACCATTTTGACGATGCTCATGCACCATGTCTGCTACGTGCTTTTCAAGTTCTGACCAATGTGGGGTGCCTCTTCTTAATGCACACTTACTACTTGGCATACTCTTTAATGCATCTTCATTTGCTTTCTAGTCTCGAACCATCTTTTCTGTTACTCCATATTGACTTGCAGCAGCACAGTTACTATGTTCCTTGGCAAACTTTACAACTTTCAGCTTGAAACTGGCTTCATATTTCCTTCTTCTTGTTGGAACCATGATGGGGTCTTTTCTACCACCCACTTACAGAACGTGGCTGTCCCCCACGCCGGGCGCCAGGGGGCATGGCCATTCGCCCGCCAGGCGGCGGGGACACTTGCACGCCCGGGGGCGGCCCCCCCCATAACCACGCGCCTGGGGCCGGTGCCCCCTCCAAGGGCCGCACACCCGGGGCCGGCGCTCCCCAGCCAAGCGCCGCGCGCCCGGGGCCGGCGCTCCCCCAGCCAAGCGCCACGCGCCCGGGGCCGGCGCTCCCCCCCGCCGGCGCTCACCGTGCACCATGTGCCCGGGGCTAGCCCCAAGCACTATGTTGGGGACCAGTATCAGCACAGGTACAATCTATGCCCGGCGTATAAGACGCCCCCCGATTTTTGGGGGATGTTTTTTAGTGTAAAGTCGTGTTATACGCCGGAAAATACAGTAATTGAATTGTAACCGCATGAAATTTTAGTGGTTAGACAAATATTTGACAGCTCCCGGAGGCAGGGCTGGCAGCCAGGAAGCCCCCTGCCACTCTGCACTGCTGCCTCTCTATCACAGGCAGCAGAGTGGAGTGGCAGGCAGGCGCCGGTCTCCTTCCTGTTGCCCTGCACTGCTGCCTTTGATGAAGAAGCAGCAGAATGGGGTGGCAGCAGCCCCTCTCCTCTGGGGAGGGCCTGGGGGGGGGTGATGAGCTTTCATGGACAGAGGCTGTTGCACAGCAACAGCCCCTGTCCGTGTGGAGCTTGGACCCCCTTCCCATGGACAAGAGCTTCTGCTGTGGAGCAGCCTCTGTTCACGACAGACCTAGGCTTGCCATGGACAGAGGCTGCTTTGTTGGATTCTGGAGCAGCCTCTGTTCTCAGGGAGCTGGGACCCCTGACTGACAAAGGCGGCAGCACAGGAGGGAACAGGTGGTACCATGGAGCCAGTGCTGGGAGGGACTAGCTTTTAAGCCGGCTACCCCCAGCACTAGCTCCTGCCTGTGACTGGTCCATGCTTTCTGGCATCTCCACTGCAGTAAAAGCTATAGTGCTTCAATGAGAGCTCAACACATCTCAACCCTTTCTTAAAACATCGCAGCACAGATTTAAACTGAGGTCTCAAAATGAAACAGCAGAAAACTTTTAATGATTTTTGTATTTAAAACACTGGTTGGTGGTTGATTTTAAGATCCAAAACTACTATATGAATTTAAGGTCAGTGAAACAAACTCGGAGGCTGCAATTTGATATTTCTCCACAGAACAGGTAAACTACTGGCAGTGGCTCTGCAAGCTACCTCATCCTCGTATCTGAAACCTTATCGGAAGGACTACCTCCCAATACTGTTCATCCTTGGTTTGTCTGACAGAACCAGCAGTAAACAATGCCAATTAGTGCCAAGAGAGTTTGTGATGATGTGGTTCCTCGTCCTGAGAGAACAGAACTCAAACCAAACACATTTCACATACGCCACCCTCAACAGCCAGCAGATTACTAGAACTTCTGGCTTTCAGCCAAGGACTGAAAGGTAAATGTCACTCATTACCAATACCATAGAACATTTAGAACTAGGGATGTTAGCAGGAGCTTATCGATTAGCACTATCAACTAGTTGCATTCCTCCCAGCTGCCACTCTGCAGTGTATAGCCCAAGGAAGCTGGCGCACGAAAGCACTGGGTTGCTCCCTGATCCGCGGGTCTCTTCTTATTCATCATAACGTGTGCACACACACCCAACTGCCACTCTGCATTGTACAGCCCAGGAAAGCTGGTGCACAAAGGTGCTGGGTCAGTCCCTGCTCACTCACCTGTAGCATCCCAGCCCCCTGCAGGATTTCTGTTAGTCAGCCACAGCCTCCCGGCTTGCTCAGTGTCTTGGGGGTTCTGTGTTACTCCTTGCCATTAATTTCCTTTATGTCTTTCTTCATGTCAACATTCTTGATGTGGGCTGCTGGCCCCTACTTGGGCTTTGCTTTGTCAACATTAACCTAATTTTCCGCAAACACTCACCCTCCCTCACACTGGAGCGTCCTCCTGATCTCTCCTACCACATGTCTTTGTTTCACTCTAAGTCAGTGGTTCTTAACTTGGGGGTAATTACCCCTCGAGGGGTAATTTGGCATATTTCAGGGGGTAATACATTTAAAATACAATAAATGTTCAATTTTGTTCAACATAAAGTATGAGAAAATGAAATACAATTACAAACATTAATCATTATTTTTTTTTTTGTCTATTGCCATTTTAAAAAGGAGGAGGGACAATTTTGGTTTATTGGTTAAGCTTAAGGGGTAACAGTGCCAAAGAGGTTAAGAACCACTGGTCTAAGTAATCCTCCCTCCCAGACACTTTGCTGGTATCCTTTCAGTTGACTCATACCACATGTCTTTGTTACCACCAAAGTCTTCCTCCACCCTCACATTTTGGTAGCCATCATCAAGCAGCTACCACGTGCCCTTGTTTTCCTGGGCAAAATACAGCAAAAATGTGGTAGGTGTCCCACCAGTTCGTGACACTTTGCTAGCTTCACAGTTGAAACAGCATTGAAGTGTTTGTTTTATTTTACTGTTGGTGACAGCTACTGGATAGTTAAGATGGGGTGATCAAAAAGGAGTGCTGCCTGGAATTATTTCACACAACCAAGTGCAGACACTGTTAAATGTAAACTGTGTTATGAAGAGCTAAAGTAACTAAGGAGTACCAGAGTCGTGTGCAACCGTCTGAGGCTGAAACATCCAACGGTTTCATTCAAGCCAGAAAGCACCCAGCACATAACATTGACAACATTTGTTTCTGGCAGTTCTTCGAGAAGATGCAGTGCACACAGTGAGGAACAACTGACGGAACTGTTGTGCACTGAGATCACTTCAGATATGTTTCCTGTAAGTTTCATTGAGGGTGCCGGTTTCTCTGTACTGATGAGCTTTGTGGAACCTGAATACCATGTGCCTACGAGACAGACCATGACCCTGCGAGTGGTACAGTGCTATGAAGCCTGTGTGAAGTCTCTCCATGAAAAACTGGACAAAGCTGTGACAGTAGCTTTAACCACTGACTGCTGGATTGCATTATCTACTGAAAGCTACATTACAGTCGCTTGCCATTACATCAAAAACTGGGAGCTGCGATCCACAGTTCTACAAACTGACAGTCTCCCAGTCAAACATACAGCAGAAAATTTTGCTGAATAATTACATGCTGTAGTTGAAAGATGGGGACTGGTAGGCCATGTCCTGGCATGTGTACATGTCAATGCAAGCAATATGCACTAACTTTCCAAGGTTTGTTACATGGGAATCCATTAATTGATTTGCCCATACTTGGCAGCTAGCCATAAATGATGGCTTCTCTAGGAAACAAATTGAGGAAAAACAGTTGCCTCAGCAAGTCAACTAGTTAGGCACTTCCACCACAGCACTGGAAAGAAAACAAACTCAGCTTCAAAACACCATCTGATCCACTCATGTAAACTCTCTGGAATTCAGTCTATGACATGTTTAAAGACTCTCTGAACAAAGGTGGGCAATAACAGCTGTGCTTTCTGATAGCACTGTAATAAGACAAAATGATGCCTGCATCCTTCAGCTGCGCAATGAGTAATGGAAATTAATAGAAGATATGTTACCACTGCTTTCTACTTTAAAGTGCGCTACAATTGTCACATCTGCTGAACAGTCAGAGTCAATTTAAAATTTCAATTTAGCAGTCTTCTCCATACTCGCCTGAAAAGTGAGGCTTCTGCTGAGAATAAAATTGTCAATACCTTCAGAAATGCTGTTAGTACCTCTCTGGAGTGTCGCATGACGCCAAGTGACCCTGACATAACTGTCAAACCAGCACTTATTGCCTCCTTGTTAGATCCATGCCATAAGCACATGTAGTTCCTTTCTTGTACTATCTAGGATGGTGCCACGGCAAAGCTTCTTGAACTTACATCAGGACTGGAAACAGAAGAACCTATGAGTGCTAGGGCTGAACTAATAGGTGCTGAGCCAGATCAGCCAATAGAGTCAGTGTCAAAGAAAAAGACATGGTGATCAGTGTTCTCTGTAAGCTGGGCAGCAGCTCAGCCTCACAGGTGATTAATCAGCCCTGCCCAGTCAGAGGCTCAGGGCTCTATGCAGGTAGCTGACTGACTGGGTGGGGCTGATGAATCACCTGTGAAGCTGGGCTGCCCCACAGCTTATAGGGATACCGACGGTGCTACTTCTAGGTAAAGGTTACACAAAAAGGATATTGAGGAGAATACTGTGGAAAATGAACTGGATAATTACTTCAGGGAGCTTTGCCCTTCATGAAATGCAGTCCTCTGGAGTGGTGGATGATCAATGTCCAATGTTTTCCAAGGTTTGGAAAACTGGCAAAGAGTTACCTGTGCATACCAGGGACCTCTGTGCCTTCAGAACATGTAATTTCTAGCACGGGCATTACTGTTAATCGGCTTCGCTCAAGGCTGAGACCAGACCATGGAAACATGTTAATTTTTCTTAACAAAAATAAAAAGCAGAAAGGAAGTGTAATCTGATGTTTTGTTGTTTTCAGTTTGGACAGCTCAGGGGTACTATGCACAAAGTTTAAAAAGTTAGTTTAATTTTTGCACATAAGACTGGGCTGGTTTTGTTGTTAATGAAGCCATTTGAAAAAGATAATACATAGGTGTGCATGATTCATTGTGAGACTGTGGCACTGGAAAATCTGTAGTGGGGACCCTGGGTACAGGGCACAGCAGGGCCAAGCTGAAACACCAGATACATCAGGAAGGATTGCTGGGTATGAAGAGAGCCCCAAGCGGGGCACAAGCAGAGGCAGCTGTGACCATAGTTCCTGGTGGGGCAATCACTTGGGTGCCTGCACAGGAAGGAATGAAGGGCTGAACATCTAATTAGTGGCAGGCATGGCTGTGGTTCTATTAATAGGGTGCCTCCAAGGCTCCTGTACCTGTACCCTGAAAAAGATGTGACAGGTGAGCTGGGGACAGGTGCAATAGAGGGATGGGTGAGGATCTGTGGCTGAGTTAGGGAGGGAGGCAAATTTTGAAGAATCCATCCCACTCCCAGCCAAGAGAAGTCCCCACTGCAGCGATACCTGGTGGGCAGAGGAGCATTCCAATCCATGCAGCCCCATCTCGGCTAGGGGGGGAGGGCAGGCGGGATGGGAGAAACAGAAGTGAAGTGTGAGCTACAGCCGCACTGGGAGGCAGGGAGAAGGGAGGAGGATTCCCTTTGAGCCCCAGAGGATAGGAAGAGGGATGGGAGAAGAGAGACAAGTTCTGGCTGGAGAAGAATTCGAGTAACCAGAGTATCTTTGTGAAAAGGATTCCAAGTACTTGTAACTTGTCATGTCTGACTCTCAACCCCAGCTCAGCGGCTGCAGTGACACGGTGGCTAGGAGAGATGCTTGTTCACAAACAATTTTTAAACCTCCATGGAAACCACCCGGGTTCCAGAAAAGAGACTGCCATCTAATTGTTTGAGGACAGGCACTGAAAACATTAAGGGCAGATGCCTGATCTTTGAAGAACCAAGAAACTACACTAGAAAACAGAGTACCCCAGTGACTCAAAAGCAACAAGCACTATTAGGGTTAGCATTTGCAGAATGAAGACCTTATTTCCTTTACAAGGTCATTCAAGCATGGAAGCCAATTCCACAGCAATGTGTCAAAGTGCTCCGTTTTCTATGGGTAAAGGAAGAGAGGGGTGTTATGCTGAAAGGGAAGAGCCCCATGGAGCAGGGACCGACCCAGTGCCTTCTCGCGCCGGCTTCCCTGAGCTGTACAATGCAGAATGGCAGCTGGGGAGGTTATGCTGTGAACCAGCAGCAGTCAGACTGAGCTCAGCAACTGCCTACCCTTATCGACTAATCAGGTAGTCGACAGAAAATCTAGCAACTACTCGATTATGAAAATAACTACATTTTAACATCCCTATTAAGAATATCTGTAAACAGACACTGGACAACAACAAAAAAGAAAGAGATTAGCAGTTAAGAATGAAAATTATTCTAAAGTGACTTCATAGAGTATACAGTAAACAAAGTCTTCATACAATTGTGATCTATCACATCAGATCTGCTACAATATTAACAGAACAATTTAATGATGTAGTGGCAGCATGGCTGTTTGCATCTCCATCCATAACATTATCTGAACATGCTATTTTATATTTACAGTCATGAAAAGCAAAAATTTTAAGGGAAACAATATGGTAGCCTAAGGCAACTACATTTGCACAAATCATATTGATGAGACAGAGCAACTAAAAAAATTGGTTTGAGGGGGAAAAGGAAAAGAAAAAAGGTGAGTGCTAATGTTTGTAGAAGAGTTAATTAGCAGCAAGTTCTCGTATCCGAACACACCAGCCAATCAGTGTATTATCCTGAGGGGATGTATAACAAACCGGGGGGAGGAGGGAAGGGAGAAATTAGAGGAATCCTATATAACAGATTTAGGGCAGTATTCTAGGTCAGTGTACCAACGGAATCAAGCAATGCTGAAGGCTGGGCAACAGTGTTACTATAATATCATTGCTATGAACTGATGTTACTATGGTCATGGACTCCATTACAGGAGTGAGATAGAAAACTAGCCCTTCAACGAGTTGATATCACAGAACAACAAAACAACATAGCCTGTTCATTAGGATTCATTTGCACAGTGTGTGAAGACATTGATTTGTATTTCAGCTCTGGTTATAATTTAGGTGCTACTTTTGAAAGAGAAAGGAAAGAAGTTTTCATATAATACTTAAAGGGCTGGTACTTTTCATATCCCCAGAACACAGCTAGCTTGGAAGAGAAAACCTGTTACTTTCTCTAAAGATAAAAGTTTGACTTCCGCTTGTATTCATATTAGTGATTATTCTGTTTATACTGTGTGCAGGACTATATCTGTTACCTCATGTGATACACTGTGTTTTTAGCGCAAACATATCAGTAGAGATGAACAATGCTCTCTATTGGAGATATTCAAGTGACAATCCCATTTTCATATCCCTCTGCATTATCCATTTCAGCACATCTAAGTTCATTCCACCCCTGATTTTCAAACAGCAATTGCTGCTGCTGCCAGTTTCTCTTTCCTCCTCTCACCAAACCCACTGATGCACTACACATTACTGTATGGGTAGTACAAAAAAAAGAGGGATCTAGCATTCTGGCAGGATAGCTAAGGTAAGTGTGGTATAACTGGCTTGTAAGCAGTTTTGAAGGACAAAAAGAAAAATATAATTCACATTGTTTATTAGTTATCTGGTATGCAAAGAGATATATCTTGTCTATTTAAATTATCAATTCTCTGAGGCAGGTTCCTTCTATTACAGGGAGTTCCTGCTATAAGTCGCCCTGGTATACATCTGTTCCACACTAAAGTCGATGACACTTGTAGGAACTGATGTATTCGTTACAAGTTCTCCCATTCCCCGCTCTTAAGTCGTGAAAAGGGGCTCTTGTATATTTCAAAAGAAGGGAGCACGGGGTGCTTGCTCTTGCTACATTTCAAAGGCAGAAGCACCACCAGTTCCCCGCTGCACCACTCTGGGGAGAACCAGCTTTTAAGCAGGCTCCCCCCAGCATGGGCTTCTGCTCCCCACACCCTTGCGGCCTCTCTCTGATAGAGACAGCTGGGGGGAGGGAGGGAGGGAAGAAGCATATACTTATCAGATAGTCGACTAGTTGCTTACATCCCTAGCTCCCCCACCCCCCTTCTGCATATTCCACATGGAGGACTTCCGTTATCAGTGTTCAGTTTGCAGATAGGCAAAGCCAATAAAAGCAAGCAATGGGTACAGCTTATTCCAGTTTCAAGCAACCACAGTGGAGGCTTCTACTCATGGCAAGTTCCCAGCATAGATGACACTGAAGGGCTGCTGTCACTGCTAGCAGAACATGATGAAACCACTGGGCTGAACTTCTTTCTTAGCACATCTAGTGAGCAGAGCTTTACATTTCACTTCTGTTGGGAGGGAGAACAAAGACATGGGGGCATGCTCAAGCCCATATGCTTCTGTGTCATCATTGCCAGGTGTCATCAATATCAACATCACTATCAGTGAAGAAAATAACCTTTCACAAAACAGAAAAAGGTTCCATATAGCACTTAGGCATGAATAGGAATTACTGGGAAGGTTAAATCAAAACAGGACAGATCCTTGCACAAAGCGGACACACAAGTAGATTACTGTCACCATGCTGATCCGTACAAAACTACAGCAGATTGGTAACAAATACAGCTTCCGTACCTAGAAAATGGAGATGGAAACTGGGAGACACAAAACACAGACCAACCTAAGGGAGAGATGACTCTGCAGTAAATTAGATAGAGGGGAAATAGAAACTAATTCAATACGTAAATTCTAGGAAGTCTAAGAAAAGGTTACTCCTCCAGTTATCAGAGACAGAAAAGACTTCTGCAAAACAGCAGATGATAAATTTTGCCTAACACTGCAGCAAAGATAGTTTCATGATGGACAGCAACTTGCCACCAAGTCAGAGATACACAATAACTAACTAACTAGCACAGGAGAAAACCAGTCATACTGTGTAACCCTATCTTGGACAGGCATGATGTCAAATGCACTTGTGCTATTTAATTGCTAGCGTGAAAGAGAATTGCATACACTACTACTACTGTATATAGTGCTTTCCAACAGTAGGTACCAAAGTGCTTTACAAAAGGGGAAACTAATGAGTTTAAATCTTCTACTGGTCCCAGGCCAGTAGAACAGCTGGGACCAGAACCAAGAGTCCCCATGCAGTGCTCTATCCACTAGACCATGCTGCCTAGAACAGTTTCCTCTCCCCCAACCTAATTTCCCCACCTGCAATCAATTTCATTTCCCATTCTGTGAGCCCTTATTCTCTTCAGATGCGGTCCCTTTCATGCCTAGCTATGTCAGAGAGCCTGCAGCTGGAGTAGGGAACCATTTTTGGGTGAACCTACAATGAAGATAGAGTTCCAGTGAGTTTCATACATCAGAGGTAGATATAAAACACTGTATCAACTTTTGAGGGGGAGAGAGATCTGTTTTGAAATGAGAACTTAGAAATCAGATGCCATAAATTTTACTTTTTAACAATTATTTTCAACTACTGTGCAAGGAAATGCCCTGCAAGTGAATATTTTTCATTAAGTTCCCTTCAAGGAGTTTTCATGATAAACAAGAAAGTGCTTCAGGAAATGACTCTGAGGAATAATAGATGCTGGGAGGATGATGGAGAGAAAATGACTGTTACTAGGGATGTTAGATATTGGGTAATTGAATAGTCATGTAACTGCATGAAATCTTTGAATTTACACAAATATTTGATAGTCCCCGAGGGCGGGGATAGCACCCTATCCCTAACCTGGCCCCACTCCAGGGAGAGCCAGATCCCTGTGCAGACCGGCTGCCTGCTGCCTCACGCTACAGCCTCTGATGGAGAGGCAGCCGTGTGGGGTGGCAGCAACCCCGGTCCATGGGGAGCTCGGACCCCCCCGCGGACAGAGCCTGCTGCTGTGAAGAGCCTGCTGCTGCTTCGCGGCAGCCTCCCTTAGCCCCTCCCTGCTTCTGCCTTTGATAAAGGAAGCAGCGAGGGGGGGGGGGCATGTGACATCACAGAGCCAGTGCCGGGGGGAACTGGCTTTTCTAATACAGAGGCAGCAAGGGAGGGAGCAAATGCGTGTAGCTGACAATATTAACCGATAAGCCCAGGCTTACCTGTTAATCGTATAGCTGATTAACATGGCTACATGTTCACATCCCTACTGTTGCAGGTAGTGAAGGAGAGATGGGAAAGGCCAGGACCCAACAAAGATCATATTTGTGAGCGTAATCATTTTTATTTATAATAAACATCATAAAAACAAGTTCTTTGCTATTCAATTCTTGATTCCACACCAGGGCCCTGCAATTTGAAGATGTAATCCTCCTAAAACCCAGAGGGTTCTGCATCAGGATCAGTCTGTCTCTGCAGCTGAGCTCATCTCTCCTGGTAGATCAATTGGACAGATCCTCTTGTATTGATTCTGACAGGTCCCGCTAGGCCCAGTAAACAGCAAAACAAACTATCTTCAATACAAATCCAGCCAGGTTTAAAAAACAAAACAAAACAGAGCACATAGACTTTGTCCTTTTAAAAATACAGTGCTGATAATATTTTGCATTTGTATAAGGCTTTCTTTCTGAGGATTTCAAAGCATTTTATGAACATTAAGGAACTAAAACTGATAGCCCTCCTGTATGAAACAAGTAACCAGCACTTTTAAAGATGAGAAAAGGGAACAGCCCTGAGCTATACGTCAGTGGCATGGATATCCCGGCATGGACAAATTGCATATGCTATTGTGATATTATCTATATTATAACCAGTGTCACAAGACATGCAGTACAAATTAGGGATGTAAAGTCCCAGTTAAAAAGTCAGCCAGTTAAATGGAATGTTAAACATCCATTTATCCAGTTAACTGGGATCCCACGGGATGGGGGGCAGGCCCAACTGGACTGGAGCATCCCACTGCCTGTGCTGCAGGCTGCTGCAGCCCGGCCAGGCCCAGCCCACTGTGGCATGAGCATAGGCTGCTCGGTTGAGGCTGTGGCTGCTGTACTCTTATGCAGGCAGGGAAGGGTCAACTCTGGCAGGGCTAGACCCACCATGCCATGCTGCCGGCAGGGGGCAATTCTGGCCAAGCTGAAACCACTATGCTGCAGCATGGGCAGTGAGCTGCTCCAGCCAGCTGAAGTACAGATGTTAGAGAGTAGTCGAGTACTCGATTGCTTGCTTCTCGGCCCCTTCCCCTCCCAGTTACCTCCGTATCAGAGACAGCAAGGGGGGAAACAAAAGTATGGTCACCGCTGTGCTGCCTGTCCCTCCCCTGTCCTGCTGCTTCTATCAGACGCAGCAGCATTGGGCGGGGGGCAAGGAAGGGTTCTGAGAAGCAACCTCTGCCACGGTGGGCCCAGGCTCTTACTGCACAACCAGGTTTTACTACATTTAAATTGCAAAGCCACGGTGGGGGTAGCTCCTGGACCCAGCGCGAGTTGGGACTGAGGAAGCCTTATCAACAATCGTGTAGTCGATACAATTTTTATCAACTACACAATTAGTGGATTACCTGCCTCTTAACATCCTTAGGCTGGAGCGCCCCCGCCCGTGCCTGGCCCAGTCAGGCTGGAGCACCTGGGCCACCAGTTAACCAGCTACTGGTAAGCTTCACCCAGTTACCCTGGTACAAATACCTTTAACAAATACCAAACATCCCTAGTACAAATACCTTTATACTGAGAGCTATGTGGGCATGACTTTAATCCCCTAGGGAAATAGGATGCCTACTGCTTTTTTGCAATCCTGGCTGGAGCACAACTCACAGGCCCTACAAGGAAGTTTCCATCAGTCATTCCTCCAGCTCCTTATACACACACAATATTTTGGGGCCATCACTTTCTTTCCTGCTCATTTCTCCTACCCAGTGAACTTGGTCCTATAAATCTCCATTTCCTCACGTGTCACTAAAATCTCAACCTCAATACCAACCAGATTTTTGCACATAATTACTAACATATTCCAGATTAAGACAGGATTTTATGACAGGTCTAGTTTCATACAAGCTATATATACATTAAGGCAAGAAAGAGTTTTCTGTATTGAATTTTCTATCCCAAACAAAGTCTGGAATTCTAGTCTAATTCTGTAGGTCATAGTCACATCCCATCAACAAAAGCACTACTCATCCCTGAAAATGATCTTTGGTTGGGGCAAAGGAAGCATGAGAACATTAGATCTACATGCAGGTAAATTTGTAGGGTAGATGTGGGGAAAGGCAAAAGCATATGTGATTTTAACAATTTCATTCATTATTCATTATATTGTAAGAAACGCTCTTGATTAAGTTACCTTGAATAAATTTGCTTTTAGTAAAGCTAGCCATTAGGATCTCTCTCCCTCCTAGCTCCTTGGATTTTTTTTTTTTAATTTTTTTTTGGCTTCAGCAAAATTTCATGCATTTCACAGACACACTGGTTGCTTGACTTAAATAAATATAAAGCAGTTGCTCATTAGCTATATGTTCTGTGCTTATATTGAGCCAGTCTGGTTTCTGTATATCATTTTGCCATCTGTTGGGGTTTTGTTTTGTTTTTTGGTCTTTTTTAGATCCTGCTGCAATGTCCTGAACAAAGGCAGGAAGTATTAGAGCAAAGGCCCCCATCTTCAGCACAGGGATAATAAATATGTCAGGTTGATTTAACTATTTTATTATTACATTCATTAATATAGTAATTCATAATTCATGCACTCCACAATGAATGTAAATAGTCACATGTAATAAATCTGAATTACCACTATGAGTAAACATTACAATTTTCTAAAAATCTTTTTCAACTATTTGTACTAGATGCTGTGAACAAACTATATATATTGCATAAAATGCCATCTTACATGACCCTTTAACTTTCTCAGGTTCTTGGAAGGTTTTTATTTTATGGGGCAAAGTGATTAGTAATCATCTTCTGCGGGGACCAGCTAAAAAGGGAAAGTATCATTCAATTCCCAAATATGTTGAGACAGTATTTGGTCCTGCCATGAAGGCAGGGGACTGGACTCGATGACCTCTCGAGGTCCCTTCCAGTCCTAGTATTCTATGATTCTACGACTTGGCTTCTCTGTTAAAGTTACCAAAAAGGGTGTCAATTTCTGCCAAATAGGGTGATGGATTTGGGACAGTGGTGTGCAATCTGTGGTCCAGAGGCCACATGCAACCCACTGGGGCTTCACCTGTGGCCCATGGACCCCTGTCTGTTCCCCTTTCCCCCACACCTCTCGCATTCTGAGCCACTGGAGCCATGGACTTCCTACCCACCCCCTGCCTCTAGCGCTTTCGGAGCACCACGAATCCACTGCTTCACACTCTGTCACGACTCCTCCCCATCCCTTTCAGAGCTTGGACACCAAGAATCAGCTGTCCACAGCTGTTCAAGCTCGGGAACGGAGGCAGGGACAGAATGTGAGTCAGCCATTGATGGTGCTCCAAAAGTGCCGGGAGGGGAGGGAGGAGTAGGAAGTGTGGGGCTCTGATGCCCAAGTGCACAATAGGTGCATGGGGGGAGAAGGGCTGCAGGGCTCCACATGGAACCCCAAGTGCACTGTAGACTGTGCGATGAAGGAGGGGCACTCATGCAACCCACTCACTCTTCTTGGTTGCCCATTGCTGATTTAGGATACAGACTCATACACACTAGGTATTGGGCTGAAATCACCAACTCATTTCACACAGTTGCACCAAAAAGATTCAGTAGGTAAGCAATTTCTATTACCGTATATACTCGAGTATAAGCGGAGTTTTTCAGCACAATTTTTGTGCTGAAAAATGCCCCCCTCGGCTTATACTCGAGTCAGCATCTCGAGAACTGAGGCGGGCGGGTTCAGCGCGTCTCTGCCGCTGGCCGGGTCTAGCTGGGTCTAGCCCCGGAAGTCGGGGTGAAAGCTGCTCCGGTGCCCCTGGTCTGCTGGAGACCATCTCCAGCAGACCAGGGGCACCGGGCGGGTTCCCGCGCTTCTGAGGCTTTGCCAGAGCAAAGCCTCAGAGGCGCGGGACCCCCCGCGGCTGCGGCTTCAGTCCGGGAGCCTGTGGTCTTCTGGGGACTGAAGCCGTCCCCAGCAGACCACAGGCTCCCGGACTGAAGCCGCAGCCGCCGGGGGTCCCGCGCCTCTGAGGCTTTGCTCTGGCAAAGCCTCAGAAGCACGGGAACCCGCCCGGTGCCCCTGGTCTACTGGAGACGGTCTCCAGCAGACCAGGGGCACCGGAGCAGCTTTCGCCCCGACTTCCGGGGCTAGACCCGGTATCTATCTTCATTTTTTACATTTACCAGTAGCTGCCTCATTTCCTACCCTAGGCTTATACTCGAGTCAATACTTTTTCCCAGTTTTTTGGGGTAAAATTAGGTGCCTCGGCTTATATTCGGGTCGACTTATACTCAAGTATATACGGTACTTTACTTTTGAGCAAAGATTAATTTGAATTAATAACCTATAATGTGTATTTTTTTGAGTTGAGGGTTCAAAATTAAATATTATTCCAGATAAAGGCGAATCACCACTTCATGGCAACATTTTCTGATTTTTTTCGTCATTTTTGAAGTGCATCCAAGAATCTCATATGCTCTTAAATTGATGCCACGAAAAGGATAGAAACATTCACTGAGCAATTGAAGAGGTCTCCACAAACCATTTTTTCCTCCATTTTAGAGAAACCATTTAGTTCAGAGCCCAGGGTGCATGAATTTAAATTAATTTGTGGTAACTTGCATTAATTTACACTTGCCTGTTTAATTTCTTTTGCTGTTTTAGCTACCCTGTCTCCTACATTGATTTGAGACGTTGGCAATACCTAATCTAGTTTTTACCTACCTCATCAATTTGCTCTCTGTATATTCCATCAAATGAGTTCTGTTCTACACTGCACAATCAGTTTCTAATTCATCCAAGACTTTACTCTTTAATCCAAGGTCATTTATTTTCTTCAACAATCTCTTCTGAGGGGACTTGTCAAAAGCTTTTGTAATATTTAAAGAGACAATCCATGAGATTCCATTTATGCACAATTTTGAAGCCTCTATCAGACTTTGGACTTTTGAGTGATAAACTATATTCCTTATTTTCTGAATACTACTCCCTAATCTGTGATTTTTTTCCTTTACAAAATATCCTCCAGTGTAGACGTAAGGAACTACCGAATTAAACTATGTGCATACTGTTGCTTTTCCGCTACTAAACGAAGCTGTTTGGAAAGTCAATTTTTTTTTTAATAGAAAGAAAGAAAGAAAGAAAGAAAGAAAGAAAGAAAGAAAGAAAGAAAGAAAGAAAGAAAGAAAGAAAGAAAGAAAGAAAGAAAGAAAGAAAGAAAGAAAGAAAGAAAGAAAGAAAGAAAGAAAGAAAGAAAGAAAGAAAGAAAGAAAGAAAGAAAGAAAGAAAGAAAGAAAGAAAGTTGCCATCTCACTTGGCAAGTGCAGGACTGTAGGGGAAAGGATACAACTAATTAGTCTCAGAATAATCTAAAAAATGAGATTGAAGAGAAACAATAGAGAGAGGAAGGAGTTTAACAGACATGGATATTCACTGCACTGTAGACCTAAAACACATGTGTTTCATCAATACGACTGCAAACACCAGCTCTTTAAACAAAACAAACAAACATACAAAAGTAATGACAACAAACCCATGAGCCAGGAAAATCATCCCAGATTTAAAATGAGGAAGCTAAATTATGTTGCCTAAAAGTTAGACAACCAGTCTGTGACAGAGCCAAGAATAGATCCCTGGGTTTTGTCTTAACCACAAGAACATTCTTCCTCTCACTGCTTAGATGCACATTTAACTGCCTCTCCTATAATGGGAAGAAATTAAATTAAGAGCAGAATGACAAAGGCTTGTACCTATTCTTTGCCGGGACATATAACTTAAAAAAACATGAACAATTATAAAATATACTGTACCTGCTGTGGAGGACTTACATTTTCCTTCCATTTGGCTTTTTATCAACTACTTAAAATTGGCCTAGAAAGGGGCAGGTGGAAAATTAAGGATTCAGTTTAATTCCCTATTCATCCAGAAGAACAAAACAAGGCAATAACCTAAAAGAATTGCTTTACATTCATCACTTGCCTATTTAGCCTCCTTGCTCCTATCCTGTAGTTTTTCTCTCAGTACCTTATAAATAACCTGAATAAAATTATGGAAACACTGGCTAACGAGGTGTTTGCTACAAACTTGCAATATTGATGATGAAGCCTTTGATTAGCATAAAAGTAACTGTACATTTAAATGTTCACAGCTACTTTTTTTATCAGACTGAACAGCCACTCAGTCCAACAATTATAATCAAGTCTGAGGGAAAGGCTTGCTATCTCGTCTGACAAATTACCCCTCTGGGAAAAATTTACACTTTCTAGGTTTACATCTTAAGTGAATGATAGCAGTTGAGAGAAGGAAGAGACTCAATGGGTTGAAAACCAACTTGCACTTTCACAGTGCTTTTTTCCAATCTCATTTTAAATGTCAATCAGAGATACTTTCCTGTCATGATCTTCCACCCAAACAGATCTCATCAGTAGGAACTCTGTTTAAATCCAGTCACCTGGACACTTTCTTTCCATCCTTGCTGCTAGCAGTCTTCCGTTGGCTATCCATAGACATTGTCTTCTAGGATAGAAACTGGGTGAACAATGTGGTCTTAAAACAGGCTGCCAAACATCTCATATCTCGTGTGGTACTCATACACTTGGCTGCCATGTCAGAGATTCCCACAGCCCAGGCAGATCCTCCTAGGCTATGGACAAGAGCCCCAGTTTCTCTGGAAGGCTGCTAGAGACTGCTATGGCGGAAGTTTTCTGAGTTCTGGAGGAAAAGTGGGAGCTGAGGGTAATTCTGGCAAAGTGGGAAGCAGACTAAAGAGCTAAAAATAAAAAAGTTGAGAACACAGTCCTGAGAAAAAGGATGGGTAAGTAGGGGGGCACGGAGAGAATAAAGCAGGGTATCCAAATGGACAGAATACAAAATATGAGGGATAAAAGGAACAGAGCGGAATGGGGGAGGCTGCCCTAAGTCCTGTATACTTTCAGTACTTTCTAGGTTCTCACTGTCTACGCACTGCAACCCTTATGGCTATGCCGGACTCCCTCTGTACCAGTTACTTCTTCACTTCCACTGGACGTGGGGGAGAAAAAGCACAGGATCATCCTCTCATGTCATGATGCATATGTGGAAGGTGACAGAATTAAGGATGCCCAGCCAACCTATATTTTGCATTTTCTCACTTTTTGGCATTTGACTTTGCAGACTTCATATCATAACACTTTTATATGTCTGAGGTTATAACATAAATAAAACCTTCTTACAGTTAGCACGTATTGGGGGGACACTAGGCATTGGTATGGCTAAAGGGTTACAAAGTCCCACCAGTCTAGCTCTTCAGTCTACAGTTGCCAACTTTCTACGCACACAAAATCAATAATCCTTATCCTTTCTCCTTCCCTAACCCTGTTCCAAGGTCTTGCCCATGCCCCACCACTTTTCTGAGACATTGTTTATTATTATAAAAAAAAATAAACTTAGGCTGGATCAAGGCCCAATATTGGAGTCTGAGATTTCCAAACAATCTCTTGAAGAAATAAGAAAATATATATTGTTTCTTGCTGAAGCTCTGTATATGTTTGTACAGTACTTAAGAGAATGGGACTAGTAACTGGGTTCTCTAGATGCTACCATCACACACACACACACACCTTCAGGTGCTCTGGAAGTTTATTTTGTTGACTTGCTAAAATGCTTGCTATGTGACCAGCTTTGCTTTCTATGTACATGCAACATGAGCAGCACTGCTAACTAAAGAATTTCCAAACTGAGTCAGATAGCATGTAAAGTCTTAAAAAAATCAGATGGTTCATGATGAGTCAATATTGTCCAATTTGGTCACAGAATACAGTCTCTCCTCAATCCTAAACACCTGACGTTTCAGTAACACAAATTCCTACAAAGTTAAGGAAGTAGGGGAGCAGCAGACAACAGGAAATTATGGATTTTTCAACCAAAATAGAAGCTCTGTCTCAAACAACTCTTTGCATCTCTGGGCAGATCTTGAGGGTGATACACATCTCCCAGTACAATCAGGCTGGCTTTAGGTTTTATAGGAAACACCATTATTCAGGCAGAGAGTTGCATAGGAATTTATTTAGAAAAAGTAGATAGACAACACTTTATCTAGTTTGCCATTCCAGTTACTTTTGAGACACAGGCAGACTAACCTACCTCCTACAACAGCAGCAATACTTAAGCCATATCTATGTTAAGATTTTGGTATAGCTACATTGGTGTGACTCTTCGTTGCACACATTCTACTCTGGTGAAAACTGACTTGCACGGGTGCAACACACCCACGTTAATGGTTTTCCACTGGTACAGCTACACCAGTAACGTAGATGAACCTTAGTCTTTGTATGACTAAACTGTATTGCATATCCCACAAGCAGGAGACAATTTCATGATTAAGTGCATTTTTCCTTTTAAAAAAAATCAGTTCTCAATCCACAAATTCTTAAGACTCCCTTCATCTGTTCTGCATGTAGAATAGTAATAGAAATGTAGCCGTGTTAGTCTGGTGTAGCTGCATTTTGCTTCATCTGTTCTGTCTGCTTCTGTCTTATAGAAGCAGACAGAACAGACACATAACAGCATACAGACCCATATTATAGATGTAGTGCCTCATACGGATTCCTAGCTACAATCTCATCCAAACTTTTTGCAAGGGGAGTGAATAAAGACTTACAAAATATCCAGGTTCAAAGAAAGATACAGAGACAACATCAGCTCTGATCATTTAAATTTCAAATAAATATTCTTGTCTGATCCCATACTTAACATACACAATGGCATGCATGTTTCTATCAGTCCATTTCACTCGAGAGAAAAAAAATCTAACAATCAACACTAGAATTTCTTAAAGCCTTAACACTAATTCTTTAGTGATATAGCTAATACTTATGCAAAGCTATTGTTACAACACAACAGAGACTGCTGTAGACAGAGGCACAAAGCTACTGTTTCCTTTAAGAGGGAGTATTTTCATATCCTGTTGTGCACTTATTTTTATACCAAGACTGGATTTCATTTTTAAATACAGGAAAAGTAATTTACAGCCTCATGTTTTCCTGGGCAGACGCTTTTCCCCCTTAGGTCTAGGGAAGCTGCAAGCTTGCTTTCATCATAAAGCAATTCAACAAGCCACATAACTTTCAATAAATTAGAGCCAGCATCCCACAGCTAAGAATTATTCAGTCTGGTGTTAGGTATGACAGTGCCACACAAATCACTGACAAACTTTAGAATGTTGTTTCCTTGATAGTTTCTGAAACCTGAACTTCATGTATATTCTAGCAAAGGATAAAGACAAAAAGCCAAACATACCATTCCACACTGAAATTATGGCCCACTATTCAACCGATATAAAGAGCAGTTCTCTTATCTTCAGTACTATAAAGTTATGATTACAAATTAGGGATACTGTACAGTGGGTAGTAGAATAGTTGACTAACTACAATCATTCCTAGTGGTTCTATAGTCCCTGGGGGCAGAGCCAGCAGCCAGTGCGCTCCAATCCCACTCCCAGGGAGTCCCCTGCCCCCCCTGCACTGCTGCCTCTGTATCAGAGGCAGCAGCGTGGGGGTGGCAGCAGCCCTTGTCTGCAGGGGGTCCAAGCCCCACCATGGACTGAGGCTGCTGGGGTGAGGGGCAGGAGAGGGCAGTTCCAGTAGCAGTCCCTGTCTGTGGGGGGAGGGGGAATGGGTGAGCATGTGGCACCGCAGAGGCAGTGCTGCAGGGGACCAGCTTTTAGACCACTTTTCCCCTGCATCAGGTCCTGCTTCCCCCACCTTGCTGCCTCTGATACAGAGGCAGCAAGGGGAGGAATGTGAGTAGTCAAATAGATTAACTGATAAGCCTAGGCTTATTGTTTAATCAACTAGTCGACTACTTATTCACCTCCCTATTAAAAATGACATATTAGAGTACAGTATAAAGAACACATTTCCACCATTAGGCTCCTTGTTATTAAAATTACCTTCCACCACAGGGAAATGAACAGACAGGCAGATAGATCTAATATCTATATCAATGTATCTAAATAAATATATCTCTATATAAAAACAGCTTACATACCACAAGAAGGAAGTCTGAATTAGTTTTGGGTACATTTTCATGCATGCCTTGCAGATTTAAGACATGGTTTCCTTAATTATTTATAGTACTTCTCATCAAGACTCTCTTGCACATAAGTTTTGCATCATCTATACATGACAAGCTGGTCTTGATTCTGGACACATTTGAAAAAAATCAACTTCATTATGAATTTTTATTTACTTTCTTGATTTTTATTAATCTGAGTCTTAAGAAAGAAATCTACACTCTTTTGTTACTAACATACGATGAAAGAATATCAAAACCTATTTTCCATGTCAAATAGTTGCTACCAATAGGCTTTCCCTTAGGAGAGTTGATACTACGCTTTTGAAAACTGTTAATAGTCATACATTAGTCCGTATTTCTTTTCTGCAGTCTTTTTTTTGCCTAAAGTATTTGTTAATGTCAATCTCTTGATCTTCATTAAAGAGAATGCAAAATATTTTAATAAAAACATGACTGATTATGGTGCTGCTGTTTTATTTCCCAAAGTACTCAACCATGAGACTTCGGACATCTTTTTCTCATTTGCCTGACACCACTGCATGTACAGTAAATGAACATGTGTGATTTTATTACACGTGAAGCTCATCAGGAAAGGGAATGGGGGGAAATCAATAGGGCAATGCAAGAATGAGCTGAACAAATGCACTCTGACCCATTTTCTATGTGAAATAGGTTAGCAAAGTTGTTACAGACAAAAACTCAAACAAATTCTTTAGTAAAGTTTTTCAGCTTTTAAAGTCTACTTGACTTCTTCACCCTCTCTCACGTCCCCCTCCCAAACTACAATCAAGCTATTAATGAAACAATTACAAAACCCTACGTACCTACATTACCCATATACTAATTGCACATGAAGAAGAAGGTTTAAAAGAAGCTTCAGGGGGTAGCCGAGTTAGTCTGTACAGGATAAACTAAAACAAAAACTGGTCTGGTAGCACTTTATAGACTAATAAAACATGTAGATGGTATCAGGAGCTTCTTCAGATGACCGGAGTTTTGAGTTTAGAATGTGCAGACCCAAAATAAGGGGAGAAGGGGGAAGAGAAAAAAAAGGAGCGGGGGGGGGGGGGGGGGAACGGACAAGGAGCAGAGGTTATGAAAATATCAAAGGGAAAAACAGGAAGGCAGCACAGGCAATCAGTAAGCACCTGAAGACTGGACAGTTAAATGAATCAGATAAGGATCAAAGTCAATAGATAGGGAGAATAGTGATAGAAATGTAGCCGTGTTAGTCTGGTGTAGCTGAAACAAAATACAGGACTATGTAAGCTGAAACAAAATACAGGACTATGTCTTTAAAGTGCTACATAGTCCTGTAATAGATAGGGAGGGTACTAACACAAGAATCTACACAAAGAGCTGTTTCCACCTTCATTGAATGTTAAGTTGGTAATGTCCCAGCCATCCCTCATCTGGATTGATGTCATTAGCATGAGAAATGAACTTGCAGATGAATTGTAATTCCAACACTTCTCTGTGTATTTGACTGGTAGAGTTTGTTTGTGACAAGACAGCCACCTGGAGATCTTTTAAAGAGTGATTATGTAGACTGAAGTGCTGTCCAACAGGTTTCTGTATGTTCCCTTTACATATATCTGATTTGTATCCATTGATACTTTCTCGTAGGGACTGTTCAGTTTGTCCAATATATAAAAGAAGGTGAGTGAAACCAATGATTAATGTTAAGAGAATACATAGAAGTAATGGCAATATATAGTCTACAGATGAAATAGTCAATATAAAATGTAACAAGTGACACTGCTTTTGTTCTATCTACACTATCTGAAGAATCCTTGAAAAAGATGGTTGGCTGGATTTCATACACACACAGAAAAGACAGTATGTGTTTTCAAATCTTGCTTTTACGCACTAGTGTCTCTCTTCCAATAGCAAACCAACAAACATGCGGTTAGAAGAGCCACTAAATTTTGTGGAATAGTAATAGAGATGTAGCCGTGTTAGTCTAGTCTAGCTGAAACAAAAAACAGGACTATGTAGCACTTTAAAGACTAACAAGATGGTTTATCAGGTGATGAGCTTTCGTGGGCCTGACCTACTTCCTCAGATCAAATTGTGGAAGAAAATAGGCATGACCATATATACCAAAGGGATACAATAAAAAAAAAGTGAACACATAAAAAGGACATATCAAATTTCAGAACAGAGGGGAGATGGGTGAGGGGGAAGGTAAATGTCTGTGGGCCAATGATATTAGAGGTGATAACTGGGGAAGCTATCTTTGTAATGGGTAAGATAATTAGTGTCTTTGTTAAGACCCCGGCGTAAAGTGTCAAATTTAAGCATGAATGACAGTTCAGAGGTTTCTCTTTCAAGTCTGGTGTTAAAATGTCTTTGAAGCAATATGCAGGTAATCAAGTTGTTGAGACAACGCCCTTTCTGGTTGAAATGGCAATAAACTGTTTTTTGTTTGTGATAGTGTTTAATAGCCGTTTTGTGTGCATTGATTGGCGAAGTGTCTGAGACGTTTGTCCAATGTACATAGCAGACGGACACTGTCGGCACATGATGACAAATTATATTTCTGGATGAGCAGGAATATAAGTTTTGTGGAGAGGCTGGGCATGAGGGATTTGAGGTGCAGGTTCAGGGTGCAGGAGAATGCTCAAGGCTTGGAGTTGTGGCTCAGGCTTAGTTGGGCAACTCCATGCTGAGGCCAGCAGGGAGAGGCTCCCGTCTGCCAGCAGCGGCTGCTCCTTGTGGCCCTGGAAGGTTCAATGATGGAGGAAAGGCATCTCTCCCTGCTGCAGCCCTGAGACCCTGTGCAGGGAATAGGAAACTGTGCAGCCAGGCAGCTTAGGGAGAACTATGAACTGAGCAATGACTAGGGATGTAAAATGTTAACCAGTTAAACAAGAAGCCTCATCCTTAACGGGTGAGGCTTTCCAACTGGAACAGCTTTCCAGTTGCCTCGCATAGGGAGCTGCTCCAGCCCCACGTGGCCCACCAGACCAGGCCCTGTCTGTGTCAGGCCCAGCACCAGGCTGGCTCCCTGGGCTGCAAAGCCCATAGCAAACCCTCCCTGGGAGCAGGGCTAGCTGGCCTGACTCCGGGGAAGCTTTGGGGCAGGCTATGCAGTATAATGCTTATTTAAGTGTTATACGGCAGAGCCCACAGCACACGCAACAAACCACCATGATTTTTAGTAGTTACCTAGTTACATTTTAAACACATTTTTACATCCTAACAATTAGTTAACATCACTTTGGAATTTTACTATGTGGAAGAAAAAGTCTGCCTCCCTCCCTTTTATTTCAGTAGCTTACATTTAACACAGTACATGGCAAGTGGGGACTGCTTCAGCCAATGCTGGTTAACAGTAACCGGGAAGCATCACTTGGTAAGGTTAACCAGTTAATTGTTTACATTCTTGCTCTGCATATACACCAGTTGATCTATAAAAGTATGAATGATGCCTGAAGTTCTTTGCCTTGTACAATGTTTGAATTTTTATAATACTAGTTTTTATGGACCATGTGACGGGTTCACTGGGTGCAAGCAACCCCTCTTGGGTGAGCAGGGGGGTTCAGCGGATCTTCCATCTAGGTCCCGGATTCTGGGTCTCGGGGTCCGATCCTCTCTGATAGGGTTTGTGAGTGCGATCCCACCGATACATTCCCAGTAAGGGTCCCCTGTAAGGGCCTTAGGGTCCTATCCCTGATAAGGTTTTGGGGTTCTACCCCCCAACACAGGTCCTGGGGTCCTATCCCCTGACGCCCGTCCTATAAGGGCGACGGCCCTGGGGCAGTGTTTGAGGCCACTCACATCTGGGAAGTCCGGGTAACATGGCGGGTCGGCTCAGTTGCGATTATGGGGGAGGATAGTGAGGGACCCGGGCCCTCTCTCTCCACCGGGTCCCAGCCCAGGGCCCTAAGTGGAGGGATTAGTGCGTTCCCTCCACGACAGGCGGGGTTGATCCCCGAAACTCACCTGTCACGGATGCCAGAGGCGTACTGCCCCGGGCTCCTTCCACTCCCCATCTAGTGCTGGCCCCCCCGGAGGCCTGACCGGGGCACTCACCAAGTCCGGTTCCTCAGCCCCGTCCTGCCAGCGTCCTAGGAGCTCCCGCGATGCTCCTCTTTTCCTCCAGTGAGGCGGGGTATTCACCCTCCTGAGCGGGGGTCAGTGGCTTCTTCCTCTGCCTCTCCAAGTCTGCTCACCCGGCCGCTTTTCAAACGGCCTGGAGACAGACGCCAAATAATGGCGCCCCGCCCCCTCTGCGTCGCCCCGTGCTGCGATGTCGGCCTGCACGGCCAGGGTCCCGCCCCCTGTGTGCCCCGTCGTTTGCCGGCTCGTTCCCCTCCCCCGGCCTCATGCCAGGGAGTGTCGGCGTGACATGGCCCCGCCCCCCACGTGACCGGGCAGCGTCGCTTCCCTGCTCCTTCCCAGCCCTGCTGAGCCAGGGAGCGGGGCTGCCGCAGCCGGCCACAACACTGGTTCGTCTTCTCCGCCTCGGGGGGGAGGGAAGCCCCCCCCCTCGGTAGTGCGGACCCTCGTGGGTCCGTCACAGACCAGTTTATTGACCCTGGGGAAATGAAGCCAGCTACCATCTAGCCAGCATGTCTCAACTATTCCTATCGCATGGCAAGGCACATGGGAAGTGTACTTTAGTTGCAGTGCCATCCTAGACCTTGAATAACTGCTGCTATCATCACTTTTTTTCCCTGATATTGTTCAGCTCACAACCACCTCCGCATGCAAAACCCATGACAATGAAATTATTGAATACAATATTAAATGGAAAAGCTTAAAAAAAAAGGTTTATTTAGAAAACAACAAGATAAATTCATGGAGGTTACGTTCATCAATGCCTATTAACCAGGATAGGCAGGAATGGTGTCCTTAGCCTCTGTTTGTCAGAAACTGGGAATAGGCAACAGGGGATGGATCACTTTATGATTGCCTGTTCTGGTCATTCCCTGTTAGGCATCTGGCATTGGCCACTGTCGGAAGACAGGATACTGGGCTAGATGGTCCTTTGGTCTGACCCAGTATGGCCATTCTTATTACTGCTATGTTAGGTTTGTAAAGACTAGTCATTAGTTTCTGTAATTATTAGCATGTATAATGAGATGTATAGTCTTCTGCTGATGCACCTGTAGCTATTGTTACAGAAGAAGACAGTTCTGCACATACACAAGAGGCCCAATTCTGAGAGGACCTGAACAACTTCAACTCCTACTGACTTTATTAGGAATTAAGGGTACTTTGCATGTGGTAGGATTGGGCAGGAAAAGGGTAATTTCCCTCTAAAGGATTATAAACTGCCAAATCATTACAAAGTTAACTGGAATTAGGAGAGCTTTAATTCATATGACTTTTCCCCTCAGTTTGTATAATTGATTTAATAATTATAAATGCACTGTTTGAACTAGTGCTTAGTTAAAAAAAAAAAAGCTGTCTAGTAGGACTGTAGGAGCCCTAGTAACATGAGCGAGTTTTTCACCTCTAGGTCATCAAATGTGAAAGCTACAGGATTAACAGTGATTTATCTTTCCTCTCATGATGTTCAACAGCCTGTGCAAAATGAATTGGTGATCTTGAGTCAGTTCCTAACAGACACTCATGTCACAAAAACAACTAGTGACCCCTCAATGGCAGTCTCAAAGAGGCATGTAGACTGAAGTAACCACTTATCCTTAGAGAAGATCTGTCAGGGTTTTGGTATATTGGTAACACAGTGGGAAAGCTTGCACTCTGATGCCGGTGCTTCATCTATCCTGGAGAAAAAAAAAAAGACTTCAGTTTTCCGGGTTCTCACCTCACAACCTTCGCAACCAATCAATTCACTAAGCAAATCCTGTCTACTAAGAAAGTAAGAAACTAACTCGTTAGTCCTGGGATTACTGGATCAAACTGTAGAATTAAGAAGGCCAAGCAACATCAAGGGAGAAGAATAAAAGGTTCAGTTCAAGACCCATTCTGTACATTTTCTGCAGCATTTCCTTGGATTTTCAGAATCATGTGTTCTTCATTGAAAGTCTGGTTAATAAACCAGTGGGCACAGGGCTGACCAGCTCGGAAGCAGCAATGTGTCCCTGGGGCTCCTGGGTGGAAAAACAACATGGAGCAATTTACACTGCTCCTGCCCAGAGCTCTGGCTCCACAGCTCATATTGGCCAGGAACCATGGCCAATGGGAACTGCATGGGTAGTACCTATGGGTGGAGGCAGCACACAGAGCCACCTTGCTGCGCTTCCACCAGGGAGTGCCAGAGATACATCCATGTGGGGAGTCACCCAAGGTGAGTACTGCCCAAATCTGGCACCCTGAACCCCTCTTACACCCTGAGCTCCCTCCCATACCCAAACTCCCTCCTGAAGCCCAAGCCATGTGCCCCATCCTGCACTCTAGACCCCGTGGCCTCAGCCTGGAGCTACCTCCTGTACCCTAAATCCCTCATCCCTGCCCCATCCTGGAGCCCACACCCACATTAGGAGTCTTCATTCTCTCCTGTACTTATTTCAATTCACTCTTAATTAACTGGAATATTTGACTATGCAGCAACCCCATTATCCCAATGTGCCAGATAAAGCTTTTATTATACTTTGAAAATGAAACATACTATCCAAGTGAAAAGGGTCCCCAAGCTGGTCCATAAGGACACTATTCTCTTCTCATTCAATTCCCTGTTTAAAAAAAAAATGGATGCAATACTTATCACCAGGGCTCGACAAATAATGTAATCTGCTCGCCTGTGGCGAATAGATTGCAACCCGGAAGAGCCGGGTTCGGGCGATCTGCGCATGCGCAGATTGCCAAACAGTGTGGCTGGCAAGCAGGGCTCGCCGCAGTTCAGCGAGCCCTGCTTAATCACAAATAAGCCAATTGACAATGGCTAATTAGAGGGACGTGGGGATAGTTTATATGATTATTCTGATTAATAGTCAGGGAATTGACAAGGTATGTGCCAACACATCCCCTTTATATCTTTTTGGATTATATGACAACATTTTCAAGAATGACTAACGTTTGGAGTGCCAATCAGATATCTTTAAGGAGCCTGATTTTTCACACGGGGGGGGGGGGGAGAGGGAGAGAGGAGAGGAGGGGCATTTTAAGATTCCTCAGTGAGATGGGTACCCACTTGACATCTTTGTCCATAAACTCCTACATATTTTCCTGGGCTAGGTATCCTGGAAAAGGTATGCTGCGTCCAAGGAATGCATCCGCTTTTGCAAAAAAAAAAAAAAAATTCCGAAAAGCGGACATGTTCTTTCGCCACCCGGTTAACCTTGGTTCACAAGGAAGAAGGGATGGCTTGAAAGAGAAGGTTTTTCCGAAATTCTGCACCATGTAGATGTGCCAAATTTTGGAAAAGCCTCTTTCGAAAGAAAAGCAGAAAAAGAAAGAAAACTGCGGTTCGCAATTTGCGTATCTTTTCCCAACTTTTCTTTGTAGTGTAGACCTATGCCCTATATGTCCATACTGATTTACCCATATTGCTCAGGTCCTTCAGGGCAGAAGGCTGGGAGTATGGGGGTGCAGGCGTCAAGGCACGGGCTTGGGAACGGGGGAGGCTCAGAGCAGCGAGGCTGAAGGTGTAGGGTTGCAAGAGTCAGAACGGGGGGATGCGCTCAGGGCAGGGGGTTGGGAGGAGTAAGGGCCATAGGGGAGACATGGGGGTGCAGGAGTAAGGGCAGTGGGAGTCTCAGGGCAGGGATTGGGGGTGGCTGATAGCTGCTCCCAAGGGTTGGTCGAGGCAGCAGGACTGCATTGGCCAGCAGTGTTGCTCCACAGTCCAGGCCAGAGCAACAGGGGCCATCCTGCCCAGCTGGTGGCTGCTCCTCAGGGCCGGCCCAGGGCTGTCATGGTAACTTGCTTGCTGCCCCCCATGGTCATTTTGCTGTTATCACAGCCCTCCCTTTCCATTTGATGAGAAACAACCACATTCCTATGGTTACCAGATGGCTAAAAAAAAATACCAGACACACTTGATCTCAGATGGGGGGGAGGATGGCTGGGAGGAGATTGGGGAGTGGAGGCGGGAGGAGGGGAGACCAGCCGGTGGGAAGCAGGGCTGGTCAGGAGGGGGTCAGGAGGAGCGGGGCTGGCCAGGGGAATAGTCGGGGGAGAGAATTGGCCAGCGGGAAGCAGGCCTGACCCGGGCACATGCAGATCCTGGGGTGCTGCACGTCCCGTGCACAGTCCCGGCAAAGCTAGTGCGCCCCTCCCCCCCACCCCCCAGCAGACCAGGCTTTTCTTGCGGACACCTGGGACAGAGCAGCTGGGGCGCTGCCGGTTGGTCCCGCAGCGCCGCTCCTCGGCGCTACTGGACCAACCCGGCAGCACCCCAGCTGCTCTGTCCCAGGCATCCAGATTCAGCTGCTGTTGAAACTGATCAGTGGCTGATTCCAGGAAGCCCGGGGCAGAGAAACTCTGCCTCAGGCTTCCTGTAGTCAGCCGCTGGTCAGTTTCAGCAGCGGCTGAATCTGGACGCCAGTTCCAACTTACGTACAAATTCAACTTAAGAACAAACCTACCGTCCCTATCTTGTACGTAACCCAGGGACTGCCTGTATACTTCAGTGGCACTATGCTGCAATTTTTTGAAGGACTGTAGTACCCTCCTCTACATCTTTCACAGTCCAGTTGCTAAAATATATCATGCTGATGACCTGTATTATATAGATTTGATCAAACCAACTCAGAGCATTAATAATGTGAACAAAGATACCACAGCAATCATAACTGAAAACAGGGGAAAAAAAGCATCTGTGATCACTGGCGCTGAGAAAATGCATACCTACTTGCACTAGTCATTCAGAAAGGAAAAATCAAAACCAAAAAAACAATGATGTGGTCAGTTATCTTAAATCTAAATAGAAAACAGCCTGTGCTTTACAGAAAGAACTACTTCTTATAGCATCATCTCATTTTAGATGTACTTCTGAAGTAACTCTAAGATGTGTTTGTGAGATAGCCGGGAGAGAATGAAAGTCTATAAATTGTTGTTTGAACAAGAAATTGGTGAATCTTTATCACGAATTGGTTATGTGGAAATGGAAAATATCACATGAGTAAAGGAAATAAGAAAAAGCTATACTTACGGTAAATTAAGATTTTTGTAGCATATTATTAGGAACAATCTACTTAGTTTTACATAACATAACGTGTTCCCATTGCCTGAACAGGAATTAATGCTTGATTGTCTCAAAAGCACAGAGATATAATATTGCATAAATCCCCTCTCTTCTTAGGGAATCATCTATACAGAACTCTATTATATTAATTTCACCTTATTACTGCACCCAAAACTAAGTCTTTTGAACACTATTGGTTAGATAGTCACAATCTTCCAACTCAAGAATCTTTAACGTAACATAGTGTTGTCACACTATTGATGGCTGTCCAAAAATCTAGGTTTGTTAAGCAATTGTTCATCAGATAGTCCAATCCTTATTCCACCATGTAGGTCAGCAAAGATACCATAACAATTGTAACTGAAAACAGTAAAAAAACCATACGTGACCACTGGAGCAGAGAAAATGCATACTTGTACTAGTCATTCAAAAAGGAAAAAAAAAAACCCAATGATGCGGTCAGTTATCTTAAACCTAAATAGAAAATAGTTTGTGCTTTACAGAACTACTTGCCACAGCATCATCTCACACAAAGGAAGTTGTAATATTACCGAAAGATCTGTCTTAGGCGTAACATGTTAAAATTCAATTGAGGTGTCTATGGCCTATTCCGGAAGACAATGCAACTAAAAGTCAGAGAGCTGTGTGATTTCCCATAAATTGCCTTTTTTCCTAAGACTCTAAGCACATAACCTTTCAAAAACAGTCAGGATGCTAGATAAATGTAATCTAATAATTGATTTTTGTATGTGTGTGTATGCGAGTTCTTCTCTATCATTCAACCTCTTATTTCAACATTTGATTTTTTTTGTTGACACTCCTGCATTTTCATATTTGCTCAGTATTGTTGCTCCCTCATTTGACCGTTTTGTTATTCTTGAAAAGGACTTTTTTAAATTGTGTGGAATGGGTCTAAAATGCTTAAGGGCTATGCTTGATGGCTGTGTACAAGATATTAATGACTTGTTATGCATACTGTCCTAGTAGCAACCAACTCATTGTTGTGAGAGGATTTCTATATGAAACCAGGGTTAAAAGGCAAAAGGTAAGAGGAAACAGGCAAGAAGTTAAGCACCTGGAAGACACTGTAAGATCTGTACATTTTTTAGTAGGGATGTAAAATCCCGTGTAATTGGCTAATCGGTTAAACATACTATTTAACCCATTAACCGATGCTGAAGTGTTTGTATCGTCACTGCTATTGATTCTCAAGAGAGTACAGTTCTTTATATCTAAGGTTTTTACAGATATAAAGTTAAATATGTCAATAGCTGTTTGAACTTTTCAACCAGAATTAAGTAAATAAAATTGACAATCTAGCACTTCAGGCCTTGTAGAGATAACCACATTAGACTGGAAAGAGGGGGGAACACTTAGCAAAGACAGTGCATGGCACTCCATTTTTAGACAGCCAGCAGACTGCCTAGACCAGCTTTAGTAGAAATGCGTGTATGCCATGTGCAGAATGACCACAGCTTTACAAACTACATTACTGAGAAAGGGAGGAAGGGCACACATTTTACATTATTGCTCTGCAGTTAATTCTTTAGGCCAATTTGATTTCTCTTCTGTCAAACAGAACACTAAGCAAGCATTTATGGGGCTGTCCTTAGTGTTTATGGGGCCTTAAGCAGTACTACTACACTGGTGCTCCTATGCCCAACAGCCCAAAGAGAAATGATGATTTTTAGAGACAAGATTTTATAATCTTCAGCAACACACTAATGAAATATTTTTAAAGCACATTTGAAAACTGAGGTCCTGGAGACTGAGACTATGTCTACACTGGGAAGGTTTGGTGACTAAATTGCTGTTGACATGGAAGACGCCCAAAGTGAAAACCAGTCAAATCAGTTTCTCTGCCTCCCTCCGTCAACATTGCATGGCCACATTGGCAGCCCCCCTTGTCGACAGATAGAGAAAAGCAATGTGGGTAAGCTTCCCTCATAGCTCTGTGAGCTCTCCGGTGCTAAGGAATTTCAAGACAGCAAAGCAGTCTCTCCAGCCCTCCCCCTGCAGCAGCAGAACACAAAATATTCCAATGATTTGTTTTTTGTTTGTTCACAAATGGAGCAGCTCACTCAGCTGTCAGATACTTCGTAGAGCTTTTAAAGGGGAGGAGCACATGGATGCAGTGCAGCAGAGGTCACAAAACACTAAGCACAGTCATCAGGGTAGGCACTGTGGGATACTGGTGGAAGCTAGTTCTCAGGACAAAACAAAACAGCAGAGTCCATATTGGCTCTTTGTCAACTATAAAGGGAAAAGAAAAGACAAAAGTCTCTCGCAGGGGTAAAAGTTTTTTGTCACCAGAACTGGGTATTTTTCCCAACAAAAGTTGCACTGTAGTATAAACGCATTCACTTACTACTTACTAAACATAATGTACTGCATAGTTCAGTACCATTGATCTATTGTAGATTAAATTAACAGTGATCATGCAATTAAATGGAAAACTGATATATTAATACTATAGTAGAGTCCAGTGATGACTACCATGTGCATCATTGATATGTTCTAACTAAGCAATTTGTTGTGGAAATAACATGTCTTTAGTGGAGCTTAGATCCAGCAATGCAGTTTTATACAAGAAATGCTTTACCAGCAAGAAGTTAGCAAAGTGATAGGACAATAATATTTTTTCAGTTATATCAAACACAAAATCTCTTCAAGCCATGTTTACAAGAAACTGAAGTTATGATCTTACCATTCTAAACATTAAGATAGCAGCAGCAAGTAATTCTTGCATAAACCAAATATGTAAAAAAAAAAAAAAAAAAAATCTATCTGTGCTATGCAGAGGAAAGAGACACAGAATATTTCCTTAAATAAATAATCCACTTGGAATAAACATGTTATCGGTTTGCAAGCCCAGCCAAAGAGTTTGCGGGGCCCAAGGCAGCGTGGCTGAGCCGCAGGCCACAAGTGAGTGGACAGGTGGGCGGGGCTGGGACCTGGGCAGCATGAGGCCCTGACGAGTAAGCTGGGAGCGGGGCAGAATGGGGCCCTGATGAGTGAGCGGCCGGTTGGGTGGGGCTAGGAGCTGGGCCGCATGGGGCCCTGAATGCACGGGGCCCAAGGCAAGCGCCTCACTCGCCTTGCCCAAAGTCTGGGCCTGTCTGTTTGAGTGTGTCAAACAGCAATCCACAACAGGAAAGGTTTATGCACAATCCTAGGCTATATTTGTATGTCCGTATAGCTATGACAGATAGCATAGACCCCCCCTACACCAATGGAAGCAAATTATCTATACAGGAACACCACCTCCCTAAATAAAACTGACAGAAACACTTCTCCTCAATGGATGTTTTGTCCACACAGCTATGTTAGCCAGAGGTGTGTTTTTTCCTCACTCATTCTGACCAATAGAGCTATGCTGATACAATTTTTTTTAAGTGTAGACCAAGCCTGACAAGAGGAAAGTTTACACGCCTTGTGTGACTATCCTGGCATTGACACACTTTCCTTACACATGAGGTACGTCTTGCTTTGCTCTGTTATGTTTAGGTATCAAATGAAGCAAACAATGTTTTCAGTCAATGACTGTGACCAAAATGATGTTTGAAATTGCATGTATTTGCAATTTGAGACTGGTGTAAATGCCACTGACAATAATTGGCCAAAGTAATCATTCAAAGATAAGGCAACTGTAATGGTAACATCAACAAGTTTGCACTTTTGAAGCTCTTCATTATCCAAGGGTCGCAAATTACAAACAGCAATTAATTAAGCCTTGACATCTCAGATGGAGTAAAGGATATGTAGATCACTTTACTGCGAGTAATGCTAAAAATAGCATGACAACACACTGGATAGGATGCATATTATGCTCAATTACAATCAATGCATGATTTTCACAAACTACATTTATGATGAATATCTAAATGTTACTTACATAATTACAACTTTGCAGATTTCATTTTACCTCAGTGCCTTAAAGCAATGAATGGTTTTAGCTTTTTAATTAACTACAGAAGAATTAAATATTATTATCCAATCTTCACTTAAATCAATTGCTGCAAACCTGCTATGTATTGTAGGAAGCATGTTTTAGAAATCAGCACACAGTGACTATTCTAGTTAGTAAGCAGGTAGGCAGGCAAGAAAATTAGCATGTTTTCAAGTATGAGCACAGGTGATGAGATATGCATGAGGAATGAGATATACATACACGCAAACACATAAAGCCAAATGAATCCATTACATTTGTGGTCAACTAAGCAAAATAGAAATAAACTCAAGTGAATAAGCCTTGCCAGTTGCCTGGGGACCTCCAACCTCTCGGAAACCTAGTCGTTTTTTTTTTAAACACTCTCTTACAATGGTAGTGAGTGGAATACAAATAAATCTACAGATCCATTTTTAATTTTTCTAGGATGGTTTATTAGTTTTGAGGGTTCTGTCTCAGCATGACAGCTAAAGAATCCACCAATGTTCCCTAGTGAAACCATTTTAGCTGGGAAGCCCAATAATATTTGGGCTTCCCTAGCAACTATACTAAGATTTTATGGTTTTTGCCTTGTTTTCTTAATGTAGAATGTAATGTAGAAGAAACTTTCTCCCCATTTATGCTACATTTTAATTGCCTATGCCACATGCATTTGTTTAAATATCTTACAGTTACTTGTGCTTACTTTCCGAACAGAGCACATAGGGCTGGGCTAGATCTCCTATTAACATTTTGTTTCCATGCAAAATACAGGTAAATAAAACATTTGTTTAAAAAACATTTTCTGAATCAAGAAATTACTCAAATTCACAACTCACAACCAACAAAAACAGACATTACCACATCCATTAAACAAGATATTTGGCGATGTCGGAATCTGGTGCAAGTACAGATTCCACAGGGCCTACTCATCATGAGATTCTTTAACCAAATGAGGGATCACATTACATGAAAGGTGAATCCATTCTTGGCATATTTTGCTGCAGAGACTGGAATACTATTTCAGAACCTATTATTCTTAAACACTATAGCTCAAGGGTGAAAATGAGTTTCAAAGATCTTATGCTATCTCTCTGGATTCATGACCAATAGAAAAAAATTACAAATCATAAGCTGTTAACACTCTCTTTTTTCATTCGCTTGGGATGCACAAAAGAAATCTGAGCATAAGAATAATTTTCAATTCTAAACACATCCAGGCTCCAAGGGGCACTTAAAAGAAAAGGTGTGTTACAAGAAAGCACCATTCTCTATTGTAATATCACAATAAACATTAAAGCAGCTAGTTTGAGCATTCTGACTATACAGTGTTCTTACCGCTATCAGAAAATGAAACTGGTTTTTAACTGCCCAAATTTCCTGTTGTAATGAGCCCTTCTAAAAATGAAACTGATTAATTGTCAAACAAATATTTTCACCTGCAAAGTTAACACAACAATACTAGTATTTAATCCACTCTATATTTTGAGATTTTTTTTGTATGTCAGTCCATTTAAGAACTCCTCCTAAACAGTAAGAACTAGGACCACCAAATTTAGTATATGGCTCTGTCTTATCATAACTTAAAGCAAGGTAAGGGTTTGGTTGTGCCAGGAAAATGGGATGTGCCGCAATGGGATTGGTTCTCAGAAAACCATACAGAAAAAAGACTGAAACACCAGCCAGCTGAAAGGAGCTGACTGGGTATGCACACACACCACCCCCTTGTCTGGGACTGATCCAACCCCAAGTCTCCCACCCCCCAGCGCCCTTAAGGGAGGGCAGAGGGGATTAAGTTCCCCTCCCAAAAAAATGGTACAGGAACATTGCTGGCTCTTCCCCTTCATCAGGGAGCGAGGGGTAAGTGCACACTTTGGGGACGTTGACACTGCATGGCTATTTCATGAAGTATCCCAGAATAGCTACCCTGCGGCTACACAAGCCACCCGTTATTTCAAAATATTTTTTGAAATAATGGACATGCTATTTCACCATCCCGATAAAACTCGTTGCATGAAGGATAAGGGATAGCTCGAAACAGTGTGTTATTTGGCACTGTGTAGATGCACCAAATTTCAAAATAAGCTATTTTGAAATAGATTCAAAATAAGAAACGCAATTTGCATAGCTCAAATTGCATATCTTATTTCGCATTTAGAGTGCTGTGTAGATGCATGCTTTGCTGAATTCCTCACTCGGCTGGAGGTTGTAGGGGGCAGATGAACCTGGACCTGCCCCAGTTGGGAGACGTTCACCCCTCCCCAGCTGTGCCTGCTGGAGTTACAGTGGCCATGGAGAGGCGTTCTCACCTGGCCCCAAGCTGCTGCAGTGAGAGAGGGCTGAGGCACAGACCTCTTTCCTTGGGGAAGGCTGCATACCGAATTCCTCGTCTCCAGTCTCACTCAAGAGCAATCATTTAAAAGAAGGGTGTACATTTTCATTTTATTTTCCAAAAAACAAAAATTAATGGAATTAAGGAATCAAGTTACACTGGGTAAATCTTCTAATTAAACATATAATAGAGACTCAGAGGATAGCTGTGTTAGTTTATACTACTCGTATATAATAGAGATTAAGTCAAACAAAAAAACCCTAAAGCAGAAGTGCTTTTTTTTTTTAAACTAATGAAGAGTTCATCCTTAAAGAATTAATGGCGGATATTCTTTTATTAGAGAGACAAGGCAGGTGAGGTAAAGTCTTTTATTAGACCAACTTCTATTGATTGAAGGTAGGGATGTTAGAGTTTAATTCAACAGTTGTGTATCTGTATCAAATTTTAGCAGTTATACAACTATTCGATAGTTCCTGGGGATGGGCAGATGGGCGTGTCATTTCTCATGCAGACAAATGGAGACAGATAGCAAATCTAATTAAGGAAAGAACTGGAGACACTTGGGTGATTCACACCAAGGGGCATCAGAAAAATCCCTCAGAGGAAGCACACTGGAACAACAGAGCTGATGCCTTAGCCAAAGCTGCTGCTATCAGTGACCATACCAAAGACACAGACCAGGTGGAACAAACAGAGGCAGTAACTACTCAGGGAAAACCTTTAGGCCACGGAATAGATGCCTTAGAGTTAGGTACTTTTCAAGATGGGGATACAGAAATTCAGTCCTTAGCCAGGAAAAGGAAAGATCACACAGGAAAATCCAGGATGGAGCAGGTTGAAGATGTCTGGTGGGCAGAGGGTGCAGGCAGTGAAAGGCACTGGATAGTCCCCAACCAGATACAGGGGGACCTGATTCAATTTGTGCATGATCAGGGACATAAAGGGAAACAAGACAAAAAAGTACATTGGGGAAAACCTCTGGTAGTATGGGAATTAGGCCAACCAGTAATGTACAGAAAGCTTTCAGCAAAACAGCATTCTCTGACACACACCCTCTGCATGACTGTGAATTGGGCTAGCCCCAGTGTTGACCAGGTAGAAATCCTGAATAGGAAAAATGGGAAACTCTGGCAGAAATGGTTTCATTCTTCACAAATCAAAGAGTGGAAAGATAAACCACCTGACCTGCAAGGAATAGCATAACTGACTTCTCCATCCTGCCAGCCACCCTTCTTGATTAGCAAGAAGGAACAGCTTGGGGCTGTTAAAAAAAACAAAACAAAATACATGTCAGCTAGGCTTGTCAGTGCCTACCCTGATGCTGAAGCAGGAACAGGCCAAAAAAGTACTGGACTTATTATGGCCATTCTTATATAGGCCACTATTTCATGTTCACTCTGTAATAATAATTCCCGATTCTCCCCGTATATACGGGGGGAGTGTGGAGTTTGTTTTCTCTTTTCTGCCCTTTCACAGATCCTGAACAAGAGCCATGACAGCCCACTGTTGCCCCAGCACTCTCCTGGCCCTAAGTATCTGGAGTCTGATGCTACACAAGCTCTATGCTGGACCTGTGATCCCCCTGAACCTACGAAGGTGCCATTTCAGGAAGCAGGGAGCAACCCCCTGGCCCTGCAGTGTCACTATCAATTCCATGCTATTGGCAACTCCTCAGGGTACTCCTGGGAAAGTGGCCAATTGTACACAGGTTGCCACCGGAGAGTCACTCAAGTTTTGCTATGAAACTAAGACCACACCGGACTCCATCCCCTTATTCTGTAAGCCGTTGTGGTCTCGAAAGAGACACCTGCCATCTGATGCCACTAATGACAGCCTTCCAGGTGGTGAAAGATACTGAATAATCCTGGTTTCTTCAGAAGTTTGGGTACCAGCCATGCCCTTGCATGTCATCATTTTCACTGGCACCCAGACACCTCCATTACCTGCAGCAGAGCTGCAGCTGTCTCTAATCACACCCACCAGCAAGAATATCACATGGTTCCTTGTAAACTGGGAACCACTGAACTGGACTGTAGCGGGGCATGACCTGATTCAGCAAGGTCCCCCAAATGGGATTGTGGAGACCAAGCATTGGAGGAACATGATTGTTTCTTCCCACAACTGGGAAATAAAATCTCACTGTTCCTTTGAAGTTATCTAGAAAGATGGGTTTGTTATTGTCTATTGTGAAAGCATGTGTGCGTGTAAAAACAAGATTGTACTAATTACATTTGTAAGTATTGTACTATTGTATTAATTAATGGACATTGGATCCAACTCATGGTGCCTTACATTAATCACCATTTCTGTGATATAACTACAATTGTTAGATATAACCACAATTGTTAGCTGCGACTGTGCCTATATGGAATGTATAGCATCTCAAAGCCTACCCTGAGTTATACAAGGAGATCTCTCACATTGCACTGGGAATGGGTCTCAATGTTATTAAGGTACTATTAAATCATCTCTCCTTACAACATGAGCTTCAGAAGCTCCAAACTCTGGAGATCTCTAGGCTAGCAGCTACAGCTGCAGACACAGGCCATCACTCCTGGTGGGAGACATTGCTTGGGTGGTGCCCCACTGCAACTGGTCTTTTAAATATTATGCTTCACCCCCTTGTGGTGATCATTGGTTTCCAAATTATACTAGTAATTGGTCTGATTCTACTGGTTTGCTGGATCCAACGACTGATGCGACGGCTACAATGGATTGAAGACCAAACTCACTATCATGGACTAAGGATGTGATGGGGATACTTGCTCAGCGCAAGCACCCCATCAACGGGGGGACTTGTTACCCACCACCTCTGTGATTCTTGGGGAACCAGAACATGGTCGCCTGTCAGCCTTGTGCTCTTGGGGAGTCAGGGAGTGACATTCATGGAAAACCATCCCCCTCCCTCAGGCCTCTGCTAGAATCAAAGACAAAGCAAAGAAAAGGCCGGGGGAAGACACACCTAAACTGCTTCAGACAAGGGTGATACAATTAAGGAAACACCCCAGCCTCATTTACATTAAAGATGGAACAGAGGGACATCTCATTAGCATACAGAATGGAGAGCAGCTCTTCCAAGGCAGGAACTGCACTGAACTATGGGACACCGAAAGCAGAGAAGCACTGCCTGATGGGAAATCCCTGCTCCAGATGCTAATGAACCTAGGCCTGCTCACACCCAAATTAGTCATTATCAGACCAATTCTAGTAACGATCCTATTGACATCTAAAATACTGAAACTGCCAAGTTGCATTGTGAGCTCGTTCAAGGAACATCACCCATAACCAGGGGTGATCAGTCTCTATTGTCTCTCCTCTTTCTCTTTGAACTATCCCTATAAAACTCCTATCCTTGCCCCAAGAAAACTGTTCTGATACCTGGACTTAAACTGCATCAGTTCCATTGAGACTTCTTCATCTCCTGTCTGATCGTGCTGGGGGCTCTGTCCTGCTTTTCTCCTGCCCTCTGGACCCCCGGCTACCATCATCATCTGGGAACCCCGATCAGTGCAAGCTCCGTGGAGTGGTGAGGTCTCTCTCTCTCTCTCTCTCTCTCTTTCTCTCTCTCTCTCTCTCTCAACTATCTCTCTAAGCATAGCCTCCTGACCCTGCCCTGTGTAAACTGTTACATGGTTACCTAACATTTGTAAGCAGCTTCAATTTAGATTTAATATTGTAATTGTTAGATTTAATATTGTAACTGTTTGATATCTATTCACTACTCAGAAATAAATCACTTTCATTGTTAAGCTGGTTGCTTCTCTCTCTTTCTTTCTCTTTTGCTCACTCTTCCTTAAGGGGTGTTGTTTTGGCTTCCCCATTCGCTCTGCAACAACGCTTCTTGTACCCAAGCAAAAGATCCCTGTAGTGCCCAAAATCCTGTGGGGTTTGCTCATCGTGTGGTTTACCTGTGAATGACTGTGGTGTGAAAGTGGGGATAAGGGGTGCTGAACCTGGGGGCTTATGAGGATGGCAGCTTAAAGTGCTGTTTAATCCAGCCCACGGAGTCCAAAGGCACATGAGGGTGCAGTGTGGCATTGCTGTGAAACCCAGCCAGCTGAGTCCAGGGACATATGAGGGGGTCAGCTTGTGAGTGCTGAGTACCCAGTCCTCTCAGACGTGCTCTGATTAGTGGGTGTGAGTGTCTGTGTGTGTTGCTAAGGTGGGAAGAACCCCATCCTGAGGAACCTAGTTCCTGCAGGAGAGCTCCAGTGGGAGGGGGAATTGGCAGCAGGGAGAATTCAGCTCCATATGAGAGCCCAAGTAAGCACCAACAGCACACTGATAGAACTGTCAACCTTCCCCCAGTCCCATAAGGGTAACCCTGATAAATGAGCATACCCCAGGGTATTGGGCAAATCTGGTAACACCGGCTCCATGCCTCGGGAACCCCCTGTTGCCGCCTTCCTATCTCTATTTAAAAAATCAGCTCTCCACACAGACCAGCTCCCACCTGCTGCTCCTGTCCCCAGGGCACCAGATCACCCTGTAAACCGAGGCTGCTCCCTGTCCACTGACTCATAGAACACTAGAACTGGAAGGGACCTCGAGAGGTCATCGAGTCCAGTCCCCTGCCCTCGTTGCACAAGGGATAAGAGATAGCTTGAAATAGCACATTATTTGGAGCTGTATAGATGGTTTAAACCAAAAAACCTAAGGTTATCGGTGTGTAGTCATCCCTAGTGGAAGATGAAAGCTTTCAGGTTAAACAGAGCTCTTCACAGGGCTGGGGAAGTTCATCTATTAGATCAGTGGTTCCCAACCTTTTCAAGCATACAGACCCCTTTTCAATCTATTAAAATTTCACAGACCCCCTTCCCTTGAGGGACAAAAAAAAAAGAAAAGTATGGAAAGTAAAAGAAAAGTAAGGACTGGGCCCATGGGGGGAGGGGTGGGGGCGGTCCATGGACCTCCTGCAGTACCATTGCAGACCAGCAGGGGTCCACAGACCACAGGCTGGGAACCACTGTATTAGATGATATTAACTCACCTATCATGTCCCTTTCATATTATGGGGTCTACCTGGCTACAACACTGCAAACATTCTTTCCTTTCGTGACCTAGTCAAGCACAAAACATTTTTTTAATTTCAAATTTAACATGTAGGTGACTATAGCATTATTGGGCATGTCGATGACACACATACATTTACAGGTCTGTGATTTATTTCCACATATTGCTGAAATGTCACAGAGAGAACCATTATCCCATACAATAGCTTAAGGGGAAGGTACATTCAGCTACAAACCAAAATCCCATGTGGAATAATCCAAGCTCTCTCTGCTGTTTGTTCTTAATATTTCTGAGCACTGCACAATCCTTATTATCCAAAACAAAATACAGGACTATGTAGCACTTTAAAGACTAACAAGATGGTTTATTAGATGATGAGCTTTCGTGGGCCAGACCCACTTCCTCAGATCAAATAAAAATTATTTGATCTGAGGAAGTGGGTCTGGCCCACGAAAGCTCATCATCTAATAAACCATCTTGTTAGTCTTTAAAGTGCTACATAGTCCTGTATTTTGTTTCAGCTACACCAGACTAACACGGCTACATTTCTATCACTATTCTTATTATCCAAGGCCTCATCCACCAACCTTATGGAAGGAAGTTATCAATGACACATTTTGCAGCTAATATAACTCAAAGAGGAAGATACAGCCACAGCAAGCAGACATAGGAGAAGAATCCGTGTTTAAATACGGCATATACCATCTCATCCATTTTGCTACTCTGCCTTTCAAAAGAAAGAGTCAAAATGATGTGTTATCTAAACCATGTTAACCCAAGCATGCATCTTTGTTCCTCTCTACTGGCAATGATGAATGTAGGGGTTTACAAATCTGCTTCTGGCCCCCAAAGCTGATTTGTATTACCCATTAGCTTGGGCAGTAGAAGCTTATTTTAATTATAGAGATTCTACCTTCAATCCCTGTAGATGATCCAAACCAGGGTGGTGTTATATAGTATGAGATGCAGGATACAACACTCTACTGCTAGTTAACAATTATGTAGCCCAGTGACAACGTGATTGTGGTCTCATCTCCTGGGGGTTGTGCCTAACAGAGGGTAATAAATTGCCTCTGTTTTTGTTGGAATGGTAGAAACCTATGCTTTGGGCCAGGTGATGGGACCAAACCTGAGTGGTCCTCTACAGAGGGAAACACGTATTTATATTTTATTTTATACTTGCATGATTTTATATTGAGAAAATAGTTTAGATCTCAATTTTGATGTTGTGATACACTGTTTTATTACTATTCTTTCATTGTTTATATTTTGGTTAATGAAAACTAGCTCTTTGAGAACCCAGATACGCATATAAGAAGTTTTGTTTCAAGACAGAACAGCATCTGTAGAAAATGGCACACCTTTGGCCATGCAAACATCAGAGAGGTACAAACTTATTGTAATAAATGTATCCTTCCAGAAAAAAAACTGTTCTCTTAGAGGTGTAAAATGAGCACTAATTAAGGAGCTACAAGCATCAGGATATTGCTAATGACCTTCACAACCTTTTTCTTACCAGTGTGAATCCCACACAACTCAGCAAGCATATATAAAGCTGTTCTCATCTAACGGAAAGTCTCAGTTCTACCTCCCACATTATAAACTGCCCACAACTCTAAGCACGAATTAGCAGATACAGCCGAGAGGCCAAGAAATTCATGGACCATGAAGACTGAACTACCTCTGTTACGCTTAAAGGAAGTTACCTCCCAATCAGTGGTGAGTTATGGCAAGAGGGCAGTATATGTGGGAGGCATTTGTTTATATGGCCTCATAACACTAGACTATAGAACATACTCCTTCTAAAGTATTTTACAATTATAGGATCTAGCAATACCATGTATGTCTGATGTACTATTGAAGTAATGTATTGTTTGTTAAGGAGCAACACTGAACAAGTGAAAGTATGAAGACTTTCTTGAAACTGTCCAAAACCAAATATTTAAAGAGTTAGGCTATGTCTACACTTACACAGATTTTGCATGATCAGTTTCATCTGAGATAGGGAATAGGTTAAAAAAAGCCCTGGTTTATGTTCTCACTTACTTCTACAGGCATTAGATGGTGTTCACATTTGCAGCATTCTCATCAGGAACAGTTCTCTCCCTTTTGAGAGTAAGTCTTACGGAAATGGGGTGAGGATGGCCACAGGGCATCCTGAGTCCCCACACAACCTCCTCTCCCCAAACACTGATCAACTCCAGTAGCTCAGCGTTGCTCCATGCAGGAGATCAACTGCTCTGTGAAGTAGCCATTACCACCAGGCCAGATAACTAAGCACTTGAAAGAAAACAGGAAGGGAATTTCAGAGTTCCTACGGCTTTAGAGGGGAAGGGGCAAATAGCTGTTTACCTGGAGTCACAACAGCAGAACTGCTGGCCAGGGTAGTCACCTATCCTCTGGAGGCTATAAACTATGTTAACAGGAAGATCATGTGTTTGCTTGTACATCACCTCAAAAATCTCACCAGTAACAACAGTATGCTTCTTGTGGAGCTGGTTTTCTGTTTGCTGTAAAACTTCCAAGTTTCATTGCAAAAAGTCGATGGCAAGTGTAAAGTCTCTAGTAATTTTTGCACAAAAAGGGGGTCTCAGATTGAGTTAACTACTTCTACTGAACTATCTGTTTAATTTGTATTTATCTTTGACACTCTGAGTACCTTCCCCAGATCTAAGGAACAGCTCTGTGTAGCTTGAAAGCTTGTCTCTTTTCCCCACCTTATCTCTCCAATACTTCACAGAATACATTTATAACAGTTCTACACATAAAGATTAATATAACTAAATGCACAAGGCTGATGTTTCTTAATCACATAACTGAAGTTTTAATCAAGACAGATAGTAACAACTAGTTCACATTTACCCTATTTAATAATGTGATGCAAGTCATTTGTAGCGTTATTTCTAACTGACAGTTCAGCAAATCCAAGCCAAGACCAGAAAGTTAAGCCATATTATTTCTGGCTTTCATTTCAGCAGAAACAAGGAAGTTTCAATAGATCCAATTTTGTCCTCAATTATACACATCTTCAAAGGTACAATTGAGTGTAGAATTCAGCCCTTCAAGTGAACCTTAATGATTCTGATCATGATGTTCCAGCAGGACTAGAACTCAGTTCCCTCCCTATAACTTGTTAGCATTTTTATGAGTAGGAAGTAGATTTTCAACAGTGTGTTGTTAGTTATTTCATTCAAATGCTTTCTGTAATTTAAAAGTCAAGACAAGAGAAGTCTACCATGCTAAACTAGGCGAGTTAAAACCTAAACTGCCCCTCTAGGTTGTGATTGGAGAAGGCTAGTATCATATTCTTTGCCCTCACTAATGTGCTAGAAGCTGTTAGGTAAATCTAACTAGGAGACATGGACAATTACAATAAGGTTATAAAAGCAACAAGAGGGAAATCAGGGAAGAGGAATCTGCTGGACATCTTAGACGACTATACTGAAATACAAGGAGAACAGGGAACAAACGGTAAGAACTGAAAGGATTAGTAAATTAGATAAATTACAAGATAATTGGTGTCACAGAGACTTGGTGAAATGTTTCATGACTAGAATACTGATACATAGGAGCTCAGGAAGAGCCAGCAGAATACAAAGGGAGGAGGTGTTTCATTACACATCATGAATATTTACATTTGTTCTGCAGTCCAGAGGAAGATGAGAGGCAGATCAGTAGAAAGTCTATGGACAAAAATAAAAAGGGGGAAAATAGGAGTGATATCCTGATAAGTGTCTATTTGCAGACTACCAAATCAGGAAGAAGATGAGGAGAAGGCATTTCTAGAGCAAACAGCAAAAATCTCCAAAACACTAGATCTTGGGTATGTCTAGACAGCACTCTAAAATCAAAATAAGATACGCAAATTTCGTATCTTATTTCAATTTTATTTCAAAATAGGCTATTTTGAAATTTGGCATGTCTACAAGGTGCCAAATTTTAAAATAAAGCACTATCTCGAGACATCCCTTATTCCTCGTGGAATGAGGTTTACAGGGATGCCAAAATAGTGTGTCCGTTATTTCAAAAGTTATTTAGAAATAGCAGACGTGTTCCTTGGATGCGGGGTACCCCTTGATAGCAATGGGGAACTTGACTGCCCAGACATCTGTTGGAAAAGTAATTTTGATCAACATGGAGCAACTGGTAGCAAAATTGAAGGCAGAAGACTATTTAGGTGAAAGTAATCATGAAATAATCGATTTCAGGATTCTAAGGAAAGGAGGATATGAAAGCACTAACACAGAAAAACACTACATAAGGTCCCATGGGAAGTAAATTTAAGGGGGAAAGGAGTTCAGGAAATCTGGCAGTATCTCAAGGAGACACTATTAAAGGCCCAATGCAAACTATCCTAAACAAAGGAAAGAAAGATTGAGAAAATAATTAGAGGCCAGTATGGCTCCACTGGGAGTTCTTTAATGACCTGAAGGGGGAAAAAAAAGTAATCCAACAAAATAGGAAACAAACTCCGTAGACAAATTGCTAGGGAGTACAAAAGAACATCACACACAGGACCATCCTTACAATTTATGGGGCCTTACGTGAGTCACTTAAGGCTGCCACCACTGTCCCCGCATCAACCCCTGCAGAACTTCTGCATAGTCTCAGGACTTCTTCCCTCTCCCTCTCCCCTCCCCCCACAACTAAAATGATAAAATATTTAGAAAACTTGACCTATGAAAAAAGGTTAAAAAAAATCAGAAAGACCTATTAATGGTCATCAAATATGATACTAGCTATTATAAAGAGGACTGCTCTCAATGTCCACTGGAGATGGGACAAGAAGTAATGGGCTTAATCTGCAGCAAAATCTAACTGAAATCTCACTTAGGAAAAGCTTTCTAACCATAAAGGAATAAGCTCTGGAATAGGGATGTTAATGATTAAATGGTTAACCCACTGAGGCTTACCAGTTATGGTTAACCAGTGGGGGCAGGAGCAGCCCCCAAACATGTGGGCCCAGCCCCAGTGTGCCACTCACAGGGCGCTCCAGCCCAGCCAAAGCATTCCCCGGTTAACTAATTAAATGGGACTTTACATCCCTACTCGGGAATAGGCCACCACGGAGATTATGAAATCACCGTCACTGGATATTTTTAAGAAAAGTTGGACAAACATCCGTCAGGTATAGTGTAGATATGCTCAGTCCTGCATCAGCACAGGGGACTGGACTTAGTGACTTCTCAAGATCCCTTCCAGCTCTACACTGCTATGATTCTATACTGCAACAATAGACTTCTAAATCCTAGACAAGCCAAACAGACGTCCATTTCTTCCTTCCCCCCCACGAATAATCTGTAAACACTTCTAGCGTGAGAGGTTAGGATAAATCACATCAAAAGCCAGTTTAAAAAAAACATGCACTGTACTTCAGTTTAAAATAGTCTTCTCACTTATGAAGAGAGATCGCCAGGGGAAGCAAGGAGCAGAATGAGAGCAATGCACATATTAGGAGAGATCTGGATACATTAGGGGGAGCCTCTCTGACAGCTGGGAAGAAAATTAATCAATGGAGGCTCCCAAGAGAAAGAAGTGAAAAGCCAGAGCAGATACCGTTTGCAGTGGAAGGTGTGCCAGTGGCTGGAGGCATACACAATTTATTTTAGTTTTCTGTCTAGCAGAGTACTATACATTTGATAAATTAACTCTAGAAAACCAGCTCTAAAGTTGTTTAATGAGTACAGCTCATTTCAGCTAGCAGACAATAGTTGTAAGTGAAGTTTAAAGTACTAGAGAGAAAACATTAGTCTCAACTCTCATTAGCACTAACAGGCATTGTGCAACTGGAGAGACATGCAGAGAGTAGAGAATAATGCCCTAAGTTTCCAAGGTATAATTGAAAAAAAACTTATTTTACAAAAGATGGCAGAGCTCCCATTAAATACAAACTCTGTGCCTCAGTCCACAGGAAAATGTTAAGAAATGAAAATGAAAAGACAGACTGAATTCCTCAAACATCTTTAGGCTAATAAAAGAAAAAGACACAAGCTGAGCTCAGCATTTTGAATTTTATGGTCACTGTTTTAAGTTATTTTAAGAGCCACGTTTACATATAAATATCAAATCACCAGATTTCAAATTCAGGTCCCTTTGCAGGTTATTTATCACTCCCCGTGAATAATCCCCTTTAACTTCAGGACATGTAGACAAGGGTAAACAGGGTTACGGCTTTAGAACATCTGAGTAATGTAGGATGAGTCCATTATCTTAGATGTATTTACCAGAAAACCGCAAGTTGCAGATTAATACCTCTGGCCTATTCACTAACATTTTATATATATGTGACTCAAATCCTATGTTAAAAGTACACATACCACATCCACATTACTTTAAAAAAGATAACTATAGCATAAATGTTTCAAATACTGCCCTAAAATATCTCCTCCCTAATTACTGATGTGCCTTCTCCTTACATGCTGATCTAAGCTACTACTATATTGTTATACTCCTTGTGGAATTCCGTGCCACTGTGCAATGCAGAATTTGCACAAAAATTAATGTTGTGTGTGCAGAATTTCCTTCCCCTCATCCAACAAAAATGGGCTGCAGAGCTCCTGGCTTCCAGTAGGCACCATGGGACCCCCTGGGGCCTGGCTCTCATATAGAAGACAGTGCCAGAAGGGAGGGGAGGAGAGAAGGAGGAAGCTGGAGGGTTTCTGGAAGCTGCATTTCTCAGCACTCTCTGAAGGCATGAGGCAGCATGCAGCAAACTCCACATTAGCCACACAAGCCTGGGATTCAACACTAGCTGCTTTTCCTTTTGGAGAGTGGGAGACATGAGTGTCTGGACTGAAGAGAATCCATGGACTGGGGGAAGAGGAGGCTTCAGGTGTCTGGACTGGGGAGGGTGCCCCAAATTGGACTCTAGAACAGTGGGACGGCTAAAGAAACCAGAACTAGGTTGTCATAGTTTCTTTAATTCATTCTCTCTCTTTCTCTCTTTCCACACACATACTCATACTTGCTGGCAGATAATTTGAAATAAATTACCAAAATAAATGAAATGGGTGTGATTACACAGTGCTATTTTGACAAATAAAATATGTATATTTTTCTAGAATTGTAATAATATTTTTGGCAAAGAATTCCCCCAGACCTGATTGTAAAATGAGATTTACCTTTCTCTAAAGCAGCTCTGAATTAACACCTTCTGGATTCAGCTTTCACAAGTTATAATAATAATCTTCCAAATACCCCACACCAGTGGTAGACAACCTGCAGCCCACCAGGGTAATCTGATTGCAGGCTGAGACACATTTTGCTGATGTTGATCATCCATGGGGAAGGCATCCCGCAGATCCCAGTGGCTACAATTCACCATTCCCGGCTAATAAGAGCTGTGGGAAGAGAGCCAGTACATGCCAGTGGCCCTGTCTCCTGCAGGCACTGTCCTCCAGCTCCCATTAGCCGAAAACAGCAAGCCACAGCCACTGGCAGCTTGGGGGGGAAGAGGGGAGCAGTGCTTACAAAATGTGTCTCAGCCTGCTATCAGATGGCTCTGATGGGTCACAGGCAGCCTGCAGGTTGCACGTCACTGCCCCACACTATGACAAAAATGCAGTCACATTACTTCTTTACCCATGTAGGTTGTGCAATTAGACATCAGTTGGCAGGCACAAGGGTATGACCTCACACAGAGTCAGGACTAAACCATTTGACAACTGCAATTTCATTACAAAAAGTGATTCAAAAGAATCAGTCAGCCCTACCTTTCCCCATTTTATTTACAGAAATGTTCAAAAACAAAATTCTACTACAGGCAGTCCCCGACTTACGCGGATCCGTAGTTACGAACGGGGCTTTTCTCACCCCGGAGGACTCGGGTGGCGGGACCGCCCAGCAGACCAGGGAGACGCGGCACAAAGCCTCAGAGGACGCAGGCAGCGGGACCGCCCAGACGCACCGCGGTACCGCTGCCCGCGTCCTCCGCGGCTTTGCTCCGCGTCTCCCTGGTCTGCTGGGGGGTTCTGCTGGGGGGGGCCGCCCCCGCCCCCAGCAGACATGGGAGACGCGGAGCAAAGCCGCGGAGAATGTGGGCGGGACCGCGGCACATCTCGGCGGTCCCGCCGCCCGCGTCTCCCTGGTCTGCTGGGGGGGGGGGGGTGCAGCTAGTGCGCCCCCCCCCCCCCAGCAGACCAGGCTTTTCTCCGCGACGCCTGGGGTAGAGCAGCTGGGGTGCTGCCTGGTTGGTCCAGTGACAGTATGTATGTAAATACACCAGCAACACCATCACAGGACCTAACCAGATCAGCCATACTGTCACTGGTACATTCTCCTGCACATCTACCAACGTAATATATGCCATTGTGTGCCAACAATGCCCCACTGCTATATACATCGGCCAAACTGGACAGTCCCTACGTAAAAGAATCAATGGACACAAATCTGATATTAGGAATGGCAACATACAAAAACCTGTAGGGGAACACTTCAATCTTCCTGGACACACAATTGCAGATCTAAAAGCAGCCATCCTGCAGCAAAAAAACTTCAGGACCAGACTTCAAAGAGAAACTGCTGAGCTACAGTTCATCTTTAAGTTTGACACAATCAACTCTGGATTAAACAAAGACTGTGAATGGCTTGCTAACTACAAAAGCAGCTTCTGCTCTCTTGGAATTCACACCTCCAGATCAGCTGCTAGAAGTGGGCCTCATCCTCCTTGATTGGATCCACCTCGTCATCTCCAGCCTGATCCTGGCCTGCATACTTATACCTGCCTCTGGAAATTTCCACTACATGCATCTGATGAAGTGGGTCTTTGCCCACGAAAGCTTATGCTCCTACACTTCAGTTAACGTATGGCGAAAACTCAAAGTCAAACCAGGGGAAGAGATCTTCGGTTTTGGTTGTGATGCTCACACCATTCATAACCGCTACCAACAGCAGCTTACTGTCTTCCAATTGTTTTGGAAGCCTTTGCTGAGAAAGTTTACAAATACTTTCATTTTTACCCTGTTTGTGTGGAAGAATTGTCTACCTTGAGTATTTTAAATTTGCTAGAGCAAGGCAGCACACGATTGCCTTCTCTGGGACCAGCACAAGACAGAATTTTGTTGAATTTGATGGGCACAAGGCTTACTTTCTCTCTCAATACACATGCCCAACACTGTTCAGAAAAGTCTTCAGTGACCCTTGCACAAAACAGGATCTTGCTTTGCCTAGCAAGTGAACAGCCCTGGCCCCCTGGAAAGAGGCAGAGGTACCAAGGCTGCCCATGGGGGCAAGGGTGGTGCTGCTGCTCCAGCTGCAGCTCCTCTAGGAGGGTGGTGGAGGCAGTGACTCATCCCAGGCGGTCATGGCTGCAATGCCAACCTCTCCAATCCGACGGCTCCTGGTGGGATGGTTATCCAGCTCCCTCAGCCAGTCAGTGTGCCTGATCCTCAGCAGTTCCTTGGAAAGGACAGGGTCAAGGATGGGCTGCTCGCTTGCCCACTCCCAGCCCCTACTCATGGGGAGAGGTGGGTTCAGTCCATGGTTCCTGCTCCCCCCGCCCCCCCGGCATCTACTCAGAGAGGGCAGAACCAGGCTGCAGTTTCCAGGAGCCCTGTTATTTCCTGGGGGCAGGGCTGCACTGTCCAAACTCAGGGGTGGTCCAGGGAGGGGGGGGGCAGTTCTGGGGCCCATCGCCAGCCTGGCTTCCCCCCCTCATCTAGCTCTGTGGTTGAGGGACGGGGGAAGGGTTTGGAGAAGGGAGGGCACTTACATGATCCAATGGCTGGCAAGACAGTGACCCCTGCCCCAGCTGGCAACTGTCTTGCTGGTATGGCTACCCCTAGAGTCATTCTGTAGTAGAGCTCTCCTCCCATCAGTCCCCTCCCTATCCATGTTATGCAACATAATAGAAGTCCAGGCACATCCCCTTTTCCTGGCACAGCCAAACCCTGACTGTGTTTTTACTTAGGATAAGAGGAAGCTGCATACTAAATGTGGTGTTTCTAGCTCTTTCCATTTAGGGGGAGTTCCTGAATAAATGTACTCACAGGTGGATGGAGAGACAGACGCACATTTCCAAAATATATAAAAAACTACTAGTAGTCGAGTTTGGAAAAGAGGAGACTGAGGGGGGATATGATAGAGGTATATAAAAGCATGAGTGGTGTGGAGAGGGTGAATAAAGAAAAGTTATTCATTAGTTCCCATAACAGAAGAACTAGAGGACACCAAATGAAATTAATGGGTAGCAGGTTTAAAACTAATAAGCGAAAGTTCTTCTTCACACAGCACATAGTCAACCTGTGGAACTCTTTGCCAGAGGAGGCTGTGAAGGCTAGAACTATAACAGAGTTTAAGGAGAAGCTAGATAAAGTCATGGAGCTTAGGTCCATAAAAGGCTATTAGCCAGGGGGTAGGAATGGTGTCCCTGGCCTCTGTTTGTCAGAGGCTGGAGATGGATGGCACAAGACAAATCGCTTGATCATTGTCTTCGGTTCACCCCCTCCGGAGCACCTAGTGCTGGCCACTGTTGGCAGACAGGCTACTGGGCTAGATGGACCTTTGGTCTGACCCAGTACGGCCATTCTTACGTTATGTTCTTATGAGCAGCACCTTAAAGACTAACAAAACATGTAGATGGTATCATGAGGTTTCGTGGGTATAACCCTGTACCCACGAAAGCTCATGATACCATCTACATGTTTTGTTAGTCTTTAAGGTGCTGCTAGACTATTCGTTGTTTTTTAAGTTTTTCCAGTTACAGGCTAACTCGGCTACCCCTCTGAAGTTTCCAAAATATATAGACAGATGATAAGGCTCCATCTGGTAAAAAAAACAGGAAATACCGGACATCTGAAATGTCCGGTATTTCCTGTTTCCATCGGATGGAAGCCCGGAAGGGACAATTTTCCCCTGCCGCATCTGGCAGGGGTGGAGGAGTGAGGAGCACGGCAGAGGCGTAGTGAAGAGGGGCAGGAGGGAGCACTTGCCAGGCACCACACTAGGGGGGGCGCTAGGCTGGGGTAAGAGTGGAGCGCACACTGCTCTGGCCCATGTGACCAGCTGGCCACGTGATGCCTCCTTCAACAGTGCCAGCAATGGCCAACCCGCGGCTCGCAAGCCGCATGCAGCTCTTGCAGCCCAAAAGTGTGAAACCGCTCCTGTGCCCACCCCCCCCCAATGGCCTCTGTCCCCCGCTGGCTCCCCCACCCCCGCCTCCTCCCTTTTTTTTCCCCTTGACAGAATTTTTTTCCTGGTGGGTTTTTTTTGGGGCGGAGAGCAGGGGGGTTCGGTATTTTTGTTAATCCATCTGGCAACTCTAGTCACTCTTTATGTCTTTGATAATACTGCAAAGCCTGTTCCCTTAGGGATGCAAGACAGTAGCTGAGCACTCAGGTTTTTTAAATGAAAGCATCAGTCCTTGAGGTGATGTTTGTGGTCACCCAGGGAAGTAACCTTTATACAAAGACACAGTGAATGGCTGAAGTCGAAAGAAGGATAACCAAGTAATAGATGCACAGAATATCTACCAACAAAAGGAAGTAAGACATACATTAGAGAAGCACTTAGAGAAAAAGTTAGGTTGAGCTATATCAGTCTATCTATGTAATCGTCCTTTTTCACAGAAAGCTTTTTGCATGAAAGAAAACTGGGCCCCAAACCAATAGTTTTTCCTCCCGCACACAGGCACAGATATGACTGTTTATGGCACAGTAAGACACAGGTTTCCCCAAAGCGATGTTATATCCACAGTGGAGCCTATGTAACTCATTGGTGATGTGCTTTCAACAAATAAAGTAGCCTTAGTTTTAGGTTTCAGAATACAGGGAAAGATTTACAAAAAATATAAAAAAAAAAAAAATGAAAGGAAACCCTCTTGTAAAATAGATAACTAGATCTAGTGTCTGTCTTTTATTGAGAATTCTTTTTTCTCATATTGTCATTCCTCTTCTGCTTTGTTTTTTGTTTAAGGAAGTTAGATCATAATCTATTTCTGAATAGGCACTTGGATGGCGTTTACCAAAGAGAGAGAGAGAGAACTGTTACAGTTTTAACTTTTCATTGTTATGAAATAGTTTCCTTAGGTTACTTAATTTTCCATAGTTGCAGTTTATACAGAAGATGTTTTCCTTCACTTTTTTTTTAATCACTCAAATAAGGTTTAGTTTATTTGCATTCTTTCCAGGACTGCCTACCTCAGCTCTCTTAAAATAGGATGGTCAGTAGGTACCAGAACACCATAATTTCACAATTTCAGTCAATTTAGTTCTCTTTACATGTTCGTGACTAAGCCAACTATGAATAGAAATGTTCCTTTATAAATGTGCACCTTTTCTCTTCCCTCCCCAAACAAACCTCCAAGGACAACACTCTGGGATTTTAGCCAAAAACTGCACAATGCAGTTTCTATATACAGTAAACTTCCAATAATCCGGCACATTTAGGATCCTGGGGGTGCCGGATTATCAGATATGCCGGACTATCAGAAGGGGGGGCTTTGAGGGGTCTGGAGTGGGGTGGGAGGGGATGCCACCCCAGACTCCTCATAGCCCCCCCTTACGATAGTCCGGCTCTGCCCCAGGCGTCCCTCATTCAGCTGCTGCTGGTCAGTTTCAGCAGCAGCTGAATCGGGGATGCCTGCAATAGAGCAGCTAGGGTGCTACCGGGTTGGTCCCGCAGCGCCAAGGGGCAGCGCTACGGCACCAACCCAGCAGCACTCCAGCTGCTCTTGGGGACGCCTGGGTCAGAGCAGCTGGGGTCCTGCCGGGTTGTTCCCGCAGCGCCAAAGGATGGCACTGCGGGACCAACCCGGCAGGACCCCAGCTGCTCTTCCCCAGGGATCCCCAAGAGCAGCTGGGGTGCTGACGGGTTGGTCCCGCAGCCCCGAGGGGCAGCACTACGAGACCAACCCAGCAGCACCCCAGCTGCTCTGCTCCCGGCTTCCCAGATTCAGCTGCTGGTCAGTTTCAGCAGCAGCTGAATGGTGGAAGCCTGTCCGGCTGCCCCAGCACTTCCGGGTTCCTGATGGTGCCGGACCATCAGGAGTCCCGGAGCATTGGATGCCTGACTAATGGAGTTTTACTCTACATCACGCTTTGTTTGCACTTAGAAAATATTCAGTGTGAAGTCTTCAAAGTTCATGTGTAACCTGAATTAATTAAATCATAGCAGACTTCAAATGCATAATTCTACCACAAAGCATAGTTACAAGTAATTACTAATTCACACTTTTAAGCCACTTTGTTAGAATTCAGATTTAAAAGCACAATTCATTTTGCATTTATGAGCCATGTACTGTGTTTCATGTCCCAGCTTAATACAAACACGGGATCTTCAGTGGAAGCTGCTAATAGTTCAATGTATCCTCCCCATCAGAAGTGAAGACAATTCAGAGAAGTCCAAAGGCAGGATCCCTGAATGACTCCTGATTCCTTCTGCTGGAAAAAAAAAATATTTCCCCACTATGCAGACTGAGACTTAGCATTAATAAGCTCTTACAAATCAGAGCCAACTAATAGATTTTCATTATACTTTTCTACAGATATCAAGTCATGTTATAGTTAAAACTCTTTCCCCATCCCCAGGTTCAAAACTACATGCACTACCAGACCTGAAGAGAAAGAATATGGGGGAAAGAGCAAGACTGCATGGAAAAGGCAGATGAATTGTAGAATGCTAATTTACTGAAAGCCATTTTCACTGGTGCCAGAGAGGTGGAGATTAGAGCTAACAGGAAAAGATGTTTTGTTGTGGTAATTAAAAAATATTGTATATTAATTTTGACTTTTAATTTTTATAATTAGTTTAGATTGCAAGATGAAACATCATTTCAAACAAAAACCCCAGAATTTTTCATTTCAACAATTTCAAAACTGTTCTCCAAAAATGTATCAAAATCAACCATTTGCCAAAAAGTAGTTTTGATTTTCAGGAATTTATATTTTCCAAAAAAAAAAAAAAAAAAAAAAAATCCCAATCAGCTCAAGTAAAGGCTCCCCCAGCTCTCTTTTTTGGGGGGGATGGCTGGCAGGGAAGTCAAAATCCATATTTAAAAACACCAAGAAAACTGCTGCAAAGAGAATTAAGCACTACAACATCTACTTTTATGATCTTAAAATTTACCAACACGAAGGCCAACAAAAAAACCTAATTTAAATACTGAGCCAATATTTTAAAAGGGTTTACTATGGTGAATATTCAAATATAGTCAAGACTATTGACATATTCCATTCCAAAAATGGAAATTGACTATAGTAAATGCTACCATATTTTTTAAGTTACACTTATAGCGCATGCACATTGTTGTATAGACGACTGTACTTTACTTTGCAATGCTATTGCAGTCATGTTGGCCCCAGGATATTAGAAAGACAAGACAGGCGAGGGACTTTTATTGGACCAACTTCTGATGGAGAAAGAGACAAGCTTTTGAGTTACATGAAGGGTACGTCTAAACTACGTTCTATTTTTGAAATAGGATATGCAAATTCCCAATCTCACTTTTGAAAGCGGATCTTTCTAAAGTGAAAGTAGTCCGGACACATTTTTTTTCGGGAAAAACCCCCTTTCTCGAAAAAACCATGTAAACCTCATTTTTTAAGGAAGAGCATTTTTTTCTGAAAACAAACAAACAAACAAAAAAATGCATCCAGGCTACTTTCACTTTTGAAAGATCTGCTATCGAAAGTGAGATCGGAAGAACATGCAAATTACTGCAGAATGTGCATTTCCTCTTTCGAAAATAGAATGTAGTCTAGACATAGCCCAAGTTTTCTGTCAATTTTGAAACTGCCTACAAACTTTATATAGCCAAAATTGTTGTTTGGCAAATAAGTGCTTTGCTGACTTCATGCCGGGTTGATTCAAGTTTGCAAATTAAGTATGTGCTTGACTTTATGTACATGAGTCGTACATGGAATTTTCTCATGTGCATAAAATTAAGCATGCTATTAATACTTTGCTGGAGTGCAAGATCAAGAGCCTGCAAGATCAAGCCCTAATGGCCTGATCCAAAGCCCAGTGAAGACAACAGAAGGCTATTGACTTCAATGGGGTTTAAGTCCTTGTTGAATTTAAGTATCAAGTCCCATCTACAGCTCCATATGCACCAGTAAACACTGTTCCACCTACATGAATCTTACTCTCCTGATAAAATGCTCCTTTCTTTCTGACAGTGACCCTTTATTTCCACAGTTTTGTTTCCTTGTGCATTACGTACCGGGAATACACGACAATTCCAACTGGTAAATTTTTATAAACTTCTTGGTATTATATGATTTTATTAAAAAAAACAAACACCCCCCCATGCTACATCAGGCCATTTCTCAGATCTCACAAGCTTTGCACTGTGCTAGTGACAGAAATGAAATAAAACTGAATAACAGTAACAGTTTTCAACTTGATTGTTTTACAAAATATTACTGTGTATAACTATGTGCCTCGTCGTAAGTATTCACCTAAACCAGGCATGGGAAATAAAACTGCAGCCATACACCAGAGTTAGCTCCTGGTGAGCTGCTGTTATATTTACCCACACCTCCGACGATATGGGTTATCGCAGGTTCCATTGGCCGGGAGCTGCGATCTCCCGCACCTGAAGAGGGGCAGGTAATTATGGTTGGGTGGAGCCCTGCCTGGTACTATCCCTGGCAGACCAGATACGACCCGCGGGCCGATACCCACCCCTGACTTAAAATCTGAAAGATACTAGAAATGACCTTTACCCTGCAAGCCAGATACACCCAGACACTAATCTGCTTTGGCCATCAGTACGCAATTAGGAAGTGACATGATATTCTGATTATTGTTCTACAAAATTGCATTTATTTTATGCAAATTTACTTGCAGTAAATGTAATTATATCAGGTAGTTTTCAATATGCAAATATTTCTGTCAGGTAAATGCCAGCAAGGAAATGTGTGAAATATTGCATTTTTTAAAAGCTTGCCTGAATATAACTCCTACAACAGAAGACAAATTAGCCAAGAAAAGGTAGGAAACATTTTGCAAGACAGTAAGACTTTTACAGTAGAACAGCAGAATAAAATAAAAGTACATAATAAATAAAAGGTTAACGCACCATAAACATAAATATTTAGTAATGGTGGGGAAAGTTACTAAGTTTCCCTCTACCAATGTCAATGTAACAGTCAGTAAATTTGAAGGAGAGAAAATATGGTGAAAAAAACAATCAAAGTCTGCATATAACTAATAATTCCTTGAAATAAGAGACTTCTAGCGATCTCACATTGTAAACCAAGCATGCACAAGACCATGATTTGATTAGTTCCTCTTTCTGGAAGGGGATTAGTGTATCACATATACTACACAAAAACAAAGAGACTGAATGTTTTAAGGTGCACCATGCAGAACTGAAGTGACTAATATTAAAAATGTACTATGTGGTCTCTATTAGGGATGTGAAAGGCTAACCAGTTATCTGGGTAAGCAGTAATCATCACCCTTAACGTGTGATACTTATTTGTTCCAAGTATCAGAGGGGTAGCCGTGTTAGTCTGAATCTGCAAAAGCGGCGAGGAGTCCTGTGGCACCTTATAGACTAACTGAAGTGTAGGAACATAAGCTTTCGTGGGCAAAGACCCACTTCATCAGATGCATGTGAACTTATTTGTTCCAGTTAATCATTTTCCAGTGGAGGCTGGAGCTGCTCTGGACAGCTGCTCTCCACCGGGGACTCCCCACAGACAGGGTGGCTCCAGTTGTCTGGAGCAGCCCCTATCCGCAGTGAGCCCAGGCCTGCCATGGATAGGGCCGGGTTGGAGCAGCCCCTGCCTGTGGTAGCGAGGGGCCACTTCAGCCTGGCCTCAGCAGACAGGGGCACCCCCTTTATTCGGCTAACTGGTTAAACGTTATGTTTAACCAGTTAATCTATTAAATGGGATTTTACATCCCTAGTCCCTAAAATAGATAGTTTTGTTTTTTTTAAATGTACTTTTATGTCAATGGACAGAGTCTGACCAACAGAGTGTACACTTTGTGCTAAAACAATACTCTCAGATTGAAAAGGCTGAAAGTAAGATAGTGAAATCCTGCCAAATTCCACAGTTGTCAGACAGATAAAATTCTTACCAAGTCGTTCTGCAGAGGGAAAGGCACATTAGCCCTTCTTGGTTATAGACAGTTTAAGTAGGACACATCAGTTGGACCCAAATTCTAATCACAATGTGACAATCTATATAAGGTTCCCTGCCCATTTTTGCCTTCCATAAATAAATAAAATAAATAAATAATGTGGATGAATGTTTGGGAAGGAGACAGAATTCATTAAACTGAAGACTCAGTCTGGAAAACACTCATTTTAGAAACTTCAATCATTTATGCAGGTGTATTAAGAATGGGGAAAAATATGATTTCAAATTTGGGACACAGCTGAATCATTCCGTGTACATCATCTTTCAGCTCCGAACATCCATTATGTATGAAGTACGATGCCATAAATGTTCATGTCAGTTTGTAGCCTAAGGAATGGCATAGTCCATGCCCCAAAGCATCTGACAATTACTGTAGCATGACAATACAGTATCCCAATGAGCTATGCCCAGGCAGTACAGTATTTAGACTACAAATTCTCCCTGTTTCTGGATAAACTTTGCTCCTAAAGTATTTCTGAATAATCTCTATTTTAAACTAAAAAACTCTTTAATCCATTACAGTGTGCCCTTCATTCATGAAAGCAACCTTTGCTTGTCTAAATTTGTGAGGAAACCTTGAGGATGCTGAGGTATACAACTCTCTCTTTTGCTTTTTCTATTTATTCCCAGAGGCTTAGTGTCATTCATATACAGAGCATTTAATCACCAAATCCCTGAACTTTACTATTTTCTATCCAAGGATGATCTCCCAGATCAGTGGTTCCCAACCTTTTTTATAACATGGACCAGCAAACCCATTCAGAAGCTTTTGGTGGACCTATAACATTTTATCTGCATATTCATTGTACAAATAATGAATATGCAAATACAATGTTGCCAGTCTGCCAAAAGCCCTGGCCCCAGAGCCTCCAGTGCCAGCCCTATCCCCTAGAACTCTCTACTCCTCCACTATGCCCCAGCACCAGCCACTAACCCCAGAGTCTCCTACACCCCATCCCCCATGCTCGCCTCCCGTTCTTAGAGACTCCCAGGGGTATGTGCTGAATTGTTCCCTGGTGGGGTCCAGGTGGCTAGTGTACGGCTTCATTAGCCATGGCATTAGTGGGTAGGCCACGACCCCAATGATGCAGAGTAGCATCTGTACATCACCCACGCGTAAGTCCCGCTGAGGGAAGAATGTGCCAGCCTCCAACTTGGGGTAGAGGCTAGAATTCCTGAATATGCGGGCATTGTGTGCCCGGCCCGACCACCCAACAAAAATGTCCAGAGACTGTCCCCAATGGTCGACCAGGGCCTGGCAGCACGATGGAGAAATAGCTCTTTCTGTTTATGGCTCAATGCTGTGGTGCATGGATCGGAATGTGGGTCCCATCGATCGCTCCTCCGCAGTGCGGAAAGCCCAGGGCAGCAAATCTGGCCACGATGGGGTCAAGGTCTCCCAGGTGAAAGACCCTGCGCAGCAGGATGGAGTTGATGGCCCTCACCACCTGCAGAAGGAGACAATGAGACACACAATGAGAGGGGATGCCTGAGCCCTGGGGAGGTTCCCGTCCGCCTTCTCCCCCTGCCCAAACACCCCAGGAGCCACCCCCTATGAGGCCACCCATTCAGCAACAGGGCTGTGAGAGGGTGGGACAGAACAACCCTCTTCCCCCTGGGGACGGGCCTTCACCCTGCCCCCACTCTACTCCCCGCCGGCCTTTCCCGAGGGTCTTCCTTTTCCAGCACTCCCTCCCCTTCCCCCGTGCAGGGACTGCAGCCCAAGAATGCCTTACCTCCATGAGGAGGACCCCGACAGTGGACTTCCCCACTCCGAACTGGTGACCCACCAACTGGTAGCTGTCGGGGGTGGCGAGCTTCCATATGGCAATAGCAACCTGCTTCTCCAAGGGGATGGCGGGCCACAGGTGGGTGTCACGCCTCCGGAGGCCAGGAGCGAACCAGGCACACAACTCCAAGAAGGTGGCCTTCCACATGCGGAAGTGGATGAGCCACTACTGGTCGTCCCATTGCTCCATCACCAGCCAGTCCCACCAGTCAGAACTGGTCTCCAGCCTCCAAAATTATCTCTCAACCATGGGGTGCGGGGGCAAGGGCATTGCTACCGCATACAGGCAGAGGGATTCACTGCAGTAAATGTTAGTTCGAACCAAGAGGTTTGGTTCTAACTAATGCGTCCTGGCGTGCACTTTCACTTTCGAAACAGCTGTTGAGCAGAGTAACGCACCAGCAAGATCATACTAATGAAGCGCAGGATATTTAAATCCCCACTTCATTAGCAATTTCGGTCACCTACATTTGCACATCCCTAGTTCGAACTAGGGAGCAAGTGTAGACGTATCCTAATTTACTTTTATCAAAGCCTATGGGGGAAAGGAAGAAAGGGAGGGGGGAGAAAGAGAGAGAGACAGACAGAGAGAAAACAAGGGGAAAGCATAGCTTGGGCTTCTTCTGAGATTTCACGCACTGCAGAGAGTTCTTCCACTGAAACATATTCTACCTTTTCCCTGTAAAAGGTGGCATTCATTTCCTATCGTTTCCCTTTCACATGCAACTGTTATGCCAAGGAAGGCAGCTTTGTGTTTCTATCCGCTGAACTGTATATCCTTCAAATATTTCTAGAACCAATTCCATGACTTTTGCCATTCTTTCAGGAAAAGGCACAAGCCTTCCACTTGTCTGATAAAGCAACTTATATGTTTATACACTAAAGGCTGTAAATAATTGGAGAAGTTTGCACACTAGCTAAAAATATCTTGAAGTCCTGATGGGGAAGAGACTTCACTTTTCCACTGTTTTCCTGAACAGAATTAAGTGTTCTTTCTTTGACTGGCTGAAAAAAACAGAAGAAATGTCTAGCCTTATAAAATCTCTCCCTTCACGCCGTCACCACAACCGGAATTAAGCAGGAAAAAACCATTCCTATCCTCTGAATTCCTCCTATTCTGCCAGAAACTTCTCCACGTTTTTAAATGCAGGAACTTCAATGGACATCATCAGGCATTTCCCTTCAGGGAAGAAAGAATTCACAGGTACTGACCTGCAGGACACTGATAGAATAAACCTGAATGTATCTGATAAAAGAAGTGATGGCAGCTTCCTTTCTTTAAAAAAAGCTTCCCACACATCTTGCATTGAGCTTCAGTAGTTCCAACGAAAATGTGTGAATTCTGAAAAATCCTCCAGTCCTTCAAAAAAAGTCAGAGTCCCTGCTGTAGGCCAGCTTTTTATTATCTGTATGCTACTCTACCAGATCACATTTGCCTGCCAGGTTAATTACCTTGGGGATTTGAACCTAAAATGTGTTTCCTTCTAATACTAAGTTCCCTAACCAGTATGAAAAAGTATGGATTTTCATAACTTTAAAAACTGATTATATGGCCTTAGGGACAGTAGCGTGGCTCCTGGGGAGAGTAGCACAACTTTCACATTATTTACTATTTTCATCGATAGTATTGCCTTTCTTACTTGACCTTTTCCAAAACAATAACATATTTACGAGGATGTACTATCCAGTAACATCAACAATAGTGTAGCTGGGGTCTAATCAGTGCTTTATATAGTATATTTTACCTTTTATTTTATATAATCTCCATTAGTCCAATTCTAATATCTTGTTGCCTTTTTGTTTTTATTACAATTTCTGCTGTGCACTGGGCTGACTGATGAATAAACCTGTGACATTCCAATCTTATGCAAATTCCAAAATTAAATCATTTGTCTTTATGTGGGGCACATTTTAAATTAAACTACACTGAGCTATGTCTGATTAAAATCTTTTTTTAATTTTAGTAGTCTGTCTTGGAATTTAACTTCCAAATATTGTCATGAAGGACATTATCTTCTACAATCCTCCTGTATACGCCAGAGTAATCCTGTTAAACATAATTCTCTTTTGTACCACTGAAAAAATGGTCAATGATACAGCCACTTAATCTGATCCTCAGTCAGACAAGGCAACCTAAAGAAATCTATTGTAAGACGTAGCAGCAATCTTTATGGAATTCAGAAAGAAACTACTGAACCTTTGTACAAAACAGCAACTAATAAATAGAGAATCACAAATTCGATTCCTAATCTTCACCAAGTTGCCTTATAATCATGCAACTGAGAAATAGAACAATTAAGATTTGAGGGAGGGTGTAGATTTTGAGAGCACCTTAATGGCTTAGACGTGGAAATCTCACAGGATTTAGTCACTTTGATACTTTATAAATGTTCCCTATGACAGGCATGAGGTTGCATCCAGTGACTGCAGAGAGAGAGAGGATAAACTGGAACAAAGTGCCAAGAATGACTCCTAAAGGATATACTGTCTCCATTTCTGCGTCTATTTCAATATATGGTACCCATCAGCTTTTCTACAGGTGCATGAATTAATGTACAGGCAGTCCCCGGGTTACGTACAAGATAGGGACTGTAGGTTTGTTCTTAAGTTGAATTTGTATGTAAGTCGGAACTGGTACATATTGTAGGGGAAACTCTAGCCAAACATTTCTCCAGAGCTCAGTTTTATTCTCCCACACCTCACTTCCCTCAGTCTTTTATTCTCAAGCTGAGGTGTCTGCTGAGAAAAGCCGCTCCGCGTCTCCCTGGTCTGCTGGGGGGGGGGGGGGCGCTAGCTTCGCGTCTCCCTGGTCTGCTGAGGGGAAGCAGCTAGTGCGGGGTTGCCTCACCCCGTTTGTAAGTAGGGATCCGAAGTAAGTCGGATCCATGTAACCCGGGGACTGCCTGTACTTTCATTTTCCTTAATTACTGTTTCAAATTTATTTGACTGCTAATTGTAACAAACAACTAATCTCCCCTGGGCAGAATAATGTATACCAATAAAGACTAATTATCAGCTTTGTTAAAGGATATCCTTTGACTGAAGAAATGAAATAGGCACTTCTCAAATGGATTTCCCCCTCCAAATAAAATATCTTATGGAAAGACAAGATTCACTGGAACTTACATTTCTCTTAGCATCAATCCACTATTCTAGATGCAAGTCAAAGTCATAACAGTCAATAGTTTTCTCTGATGCAGTGAAATTGAGACCACTCCCTTTTCTTTTATTCATTAAGCAGAAAAACTGTTCTTCATACACACCTGTTGAATTAACCAAAGTATCCTACCCTTCCCCCTTCCTAAAATTAGAATTCTCAGAACAAAATAAAAATTTCTTATAATATGGAATTGAAGAAGCAACACGACCATTGCATTGATTAAGGTTATTGTAACATGTTAGCCCCACTACATGCTTCCTCTTTTATTTTACTTCAAGTTAAGAAAAAAAAATCACTGGTTAAAGCCCTGATCCTGCAAAGATTAAACACGGTTAACTTTTCTCAGTTCTCCCAGTGGGTATAAAAATCGACAGAGCCAGATAAGTACCAAGAAGTTAACTACTTCAAGACAGGCTCAACAAGGAAAATAACAGAACACCATTGGTCATCACCCAGAGCCCCCAGCTCAAACCCCTCCAGGGCATCACTGACAACCTACAACCTATCCTGGAAAAGGATCGCTCATTCTCAGATCTTGGGAGACAGGCCAATCCTTGCCTACAGAGAATACCCCAACCTTAAGCAAATATTTACCAGCAGTCACACACCAAACCTCAGATGCACCCACCCAGGATCCTACCCCTGCAACAAACCCCATTGCCAACATATCTATATACAAGTGACACCATCACAGAGCCTAACCACAACATCAGAGGCCCATACAATTGCACATACTTTAATGTGATATTTGTCATCAAGTACCAGCAATGCCCCTCTGCCACGTGCACTGGTCAAACCAGACAGTCTCTGCAACAAAGGATAAATGGACACAAATCAGACATCAGGAATGGTAACACACAAACCTCTAGGGGAACCTTTTAACCTACCTGGACATTCAATAATGGATTTAAAAGTATCCATTCTTCTACAAAGGAATTTTACCACCTAATTACAGAGAGAGACTGCTGAACTGCAATTAATTAACAAATTTGACACTGTCTACCTGGACTTGAATTAAGATATTAACTCATTAAAGTACTACCAAGGCAATTTCTCCTACTTATGACATTCACATTTTCACATCAAAAGCTATAAATGGGACACATCCAGCCTACTTCATTAGCTTCATTAACATGGGTCCTAGAGTTGACAGGTAACTACTTTTGTTGTTATATATACCTTGGAGTCTGTTATTTCCACTCCAATTCATCTGATGAACTGTGTTTTACCCACAAAATCTCATGATCCTGCATATTTGTTAGTCTCTAAGATGCCACAGGACTACTTGCTGTTTTTAAAATTACAGACTAACACAGCTATCCCTCTGAGACTTATTACCACAACATAAAGACATATCTAAGTGTTCGCAGGATTGGGATACTTAAACACAGAAGAGTAGATGAGCACAAGGAAAGTTTGTCCAGGGCCATGGATTTATCTAAGGAAAACTCACAAAAAATTTAATTTTGTCTTTCTCCTACAATGGCACATTATTATGGAGAAATGCATAATAATATGTGCTAAAGCAGTAACCATCCACCAACCTCAAAAGAAGGGTAACAATGCAATAATAGCCACTATAAATAAAGGAAACCTGTAACGTGTGACTCCCATATTTTTATGGAAATGTGTTTATTCTCAATATGAATATGCATAACTCAAATATTCTTCATGCAAAACAGTTGATGTAACTTATCATTCAAGAGCCTGTGAACCCCTGAATGTGTATATTTTATTTTTGTGCATGTATCATTCTTGTATGCAAAATTAGAAATATGAGGTCTAAACCTGCTTATTAATTTAAAATTTCTAGTGAGATACAGTAGTGGTACTTAACGGAATTAATGGCCCCGAGCTCAAGACAATGATATGTAAATGGTTTTGTTTGTCCTGTAAATCGAAACTGTGGCTGGTCGTACAAAGACATGTGATACTATCTGATACTGAATTCATCTTGAATTTGGGATTTTTCGCTTGAGATGGGAGAAGATAAAACAAAGTATTCCCATCATGGGGAAATTCTACTTAAGGGACGGAAAGCTATCAACGATCATCTACAACTGGCTTTTGAAAACTCCTTCCCCACCCTACGAGAATACACAAGAAGCTATTAGACCCAGGCCAGTAAAAGGATCCGTTCTGACTTGTTTAGTTGGCGTGTTTTATTTTTTTAAATTTTAGATTAGTAACTTGCTTTGTTCAGTCTGTTTTCACCTGCAATCATTTAAATACTACTTTTTATACAGAATAAAAACACATATCTCAATGTAATTGATAAAGGGGGCAAACATCCTCATGAGCTTACTCTGTGTAAAACCTTTATACAGCATGAGACGGATTTACTTGGCATTTCGGTCCCTTTTGAGGGTTGTTCTCTTGCATGCTTTCAAATCCCCATAACCAAGCCCTCCCAGAGTCGAGATGTTATCAGAGTCTCTGTTACTCAGCTAGGGCAGCTATTACTCCAAGTCTGTGCTTTTGCTGGGAAAGACCAGTGCTTCTGGCTCAGCAGGACAGGATTGCGGGGTGCTTCAGTCGGCAGATAGGCAGGCTCAGAGGCATAATTAGCACACCAGATTGACAGTCACAAGGGGACCTCTGTGATCCAACTCATGACATACGGATCACTCAAAAACAACTACTAAGCAGCTCTCTCAGACTATAATCAGCCAATGATAGAATCAGTTTCACAACTTGATGCTTTATCCACATGGAAAATGGCAAAGTAGAGCTTGATGTATTAGCCTTTTCCTGAAACTGCAAAATACTTCAAGGAAGGCCTAAGCTTCCTCAACAGAGTCAAATTAGATTGATCTGTCTGATAGGGTCTACCAGAAAAATAAAAAAGACTATTTCTACATGGTGAAAATATTGATGGACAAAAGAGGAAAGAGGTTGGCTGTTTTAGGTGGATCACGGTCACAGCCCAGGGTTGATCTGGAGAGCACCCTTATTCTGGAAGCTCAAAATTAAACTCTTCAGAAGGAAGAAAAAAGCACCTACTTGCTCAGTCTTCCAGCCCAAGTGAAGCCATGAAAAGAGAGGATTAGAAAGTCAAAATTTAGGGAGATACCTCAGTGGTCCCCTTTCAAAAACTTTCCATAAGGGCTTGAAGAATCACATTATGAACACCTTTCCCTAGGTTGCCTTGTAACTAGGTAATTGAGTGCCCACAAAGGAGGGAGAAACATTGGGAGGTAGCCAAAAACTGCTACAAATGATGGAATGCATGATACATCTGATACTTGAATTCAAGAAAGCTGCTTTTTAGCCCTTTAGGGAGAAAAGAACCTTTCTCTTGGCAGAGGGTTCAAACATTGGATGAAATCTCAAGTGGCAAAAGAATTGACCTCAACTTCCCAAGCCATGCAGTACATTTCAAAATACAAACATCTAGAGAGACTGGGGGAAGCCAAACAAGTTTCCCGGGGGAGGAGGGAGGGAACAGTCCCTTACAAAAGTTCTCACATGGCTCAGAAGAAACACCATCTTCTCCATGGAGGGCATGTGACTAGTTCAGCTAACTATGCCAGCAAAGCAAAGAATTCAAAGTAACCACCTCTCCCTCTCCCACCAAAAAGGAAAAGGGGGTGGTGGCTGTGGAAAACTGCCTTCATTCCAGTGGATTACACAGACACACTGCAGGTGTAACTCTTGTTCCTCTGGTTCATCTAAACCAGCCAGAAAGAGCAATTACGTCTTGTTTTTGCTACAAGTGGCCAATCATCACTACCACCACAGCCTATACCTTTACATTAGGTTTGCTCCCTGCTAGGAAAACTAATGTGAAGTACAGAGGAAAGGTACAATTCAATTGGCACCATCACAGATTCACAGTTTAATTCTTGACAAAGCCAGAATTAGCCTTCTCCATTGAAACAAAACTTTCATTGACGATTTGACATACTCACTCCCTTTCACTTAAGAGAAGCTATTGATCTGTGTTCCATACTCTCTCGTGTCCCATGGCAGCAATCTGTCTTGTTTGGTGCTGTTTTGCAGAGCACAGCAACATTCTGGGTACATGTCAAGTAAATCTTGTTCTACTTTTTAAAGTCATTTTTGATAAATTTGTCTTGTCAGTGTCTGAAAACAAAAGGGAATGAATAAAGAATACTTTTAACTATTCATACACTTTACTGGGACTCTAAACTCACAATAATTCCCTAGGAAAGAAACATACACATTATTAGAAACTCAATGAAGCTCTCTACTAAATATACCATATCACTCAACAACAACCAACAATAACAAAAAAAGCAAGCTAACAACTTTGAGTTGAGCCACAGAGTAACACTGAAAATATTATAATCACTGGTTCGCCCTCGTTGTTTTGAGTTCTGGACACTATCAGAAAAGTGATATATCAGAAAGAAAGTGATCTCGGCTAGGTGACAAGTAAAGTAAGGAGCATGAAAAAAACTGCCCTATGAAAGGCAGCTTTAAAAGATCTTTTCCATCTATAAAGAAGAGTCTTAATAAGAAGGTACATTGTAAAGGTATTGAAAGCTATGAATAGTACAGAAGAAAATAGGTCAGGTATTTCATTTACTAGGAACTGTCACTGAAACTGAAAGGCAGCAAATTTAGAACTGACAAAAGGAAGTACCTGACTGTACAACAAACAATTAGTGTAGAATTGCTACAAGATATCACTGAAGCCAAGAACTTGGCAGAACATAAAAAGGGGTTGGACATTTGAGAATAATGAAAGCATCCAGAGTTACTTTAGTAAGAACTAAAAATAAAAATGTTTGGAAGAATTATATAAAGCCTCATGCTTCGGAGCATAAGCCAATCACTAATTGCGGGGAGTTAGGAAGAACCTTTTGCTAAATGCAGCTTATTGTATAACTGCCTATAACAGGGCTTTTTGCACCTTCCTCTGAAGCAACTGTTCCTTTTCTCTGTTAGAGATAAACCTTTGGTTTGATTCAAGACATCAGTTCCCATGTTCCCATAGAAGGATCATGGCATTTTCTAACTAGAGATAATACCTTGAAAATGGAATAATTACGCACACTAAGGAAAATAAGGGAAAAACTTGTTCAGGAATGTTAAAGAGTATCTGAAATAAGACCAGCTTTACTTCAAAAGCCAGCAATAATTTCATCACCAGTTTAGCTTTTTGTCACATGCTTTTTCACTTCAACCTCTCAAGTACATTTGCTTCTCTGCCTTCTGCAGGTAGAGAATCCTGTTTCTCATTTTCAGCTAGTGGTTCTTTTAGTGCCAAGGAAAACATATTTCCCATTATAAAAACAGAAATTTGGATCTAGCTAATTCTTGGATTATTAATATTTTTGCATATGAGAGGAGAAAAAAACCCAGTAATTTGTCTTATCTATGTAACTAAAACCTCTAGCAATTCTATAGCATTCACTAAACAAACTCTGTTTATTAGCCAACTGTTTTCTAATTAATAAAAGGATGAACATTTTGTATGCTGTCATTTAACGTAATATAATGGATAGTCCTGTGAACTTTCATAGCTGCTAATAAACACAGAATAAGTGGGATTATAAACATGGACCTTCCTAAGCTTTTGTTTTTACCACTTCCGCCTCTCACTTGCTGCTTACAGTCAAGTGAAACTGTGCTTAGTTTTTTCTACATATTTACATTAAAAGGGGAGCAGACTGTGTGTAAAAGGCTAAGGGGGTGACTAATTTTGTGAATGTGTGTTAACTCCTACTGTACTTAATTCTTCCAGATTTTGGTTAATTTAAAAGAATTTATTTCTATCCAAATACATGAGCTTTTAGCCCTGAAACAAAACAAAGGAATTATCCCACCCCTCCCCCCCACTATTTTTAAAGACCTTGATCAGCAAAAATAGATGTTACATTTACAGTGATGCAACAGGAATACATTAACTCCCAGGAGTGTCTGTACATCTGTTTACACACTGGATCAAAACAAAACCTTCCCCACCCTTTTACCCTCTTCCATGGACTGTGGCTTTCAGGCTACCAGTAACTCTATTCCAAGGGTTAAGGGGAGACGAGGGAGGCTAGGAAAGATGCCCATAAGTACATACAGTTTCTTGCTTCAGCTACCCCAGACTAACACGGCTACATTTCTATCACTATTCTTGATAAGTACGGGACTTCAATGGAGGGGCCTGTGCCTTCCCCACTTAATGCCACAGAAGGAAGAGTTCTTCAGCATCACTGTTCTACTTCTGGTTGATTATCACAACAGAATATGACATACACAACGCTCTCTACTAACTCTCACGTGACAAGAAATTTACTTTGTACAGCAGAGGTGGCCAACCTGCAGTTCTCAAGCCGCATGCGGCTCTTTAGTTAAGGAAATGCGGCTCCTGCTGCCTCTGAGCTGCGCGCCCAAACTGCTCATAGCCGGCCACTCTGCGCACATGCCCAGCACCTGGAGGGAGATGCGTGTGGCAGCAGCGGTGGCTCCGGGACCCAGGCATTAGTTTAGAGCAGGGGGAGGTAGGGTGCCTGGATCTGTGGAAGAGAAAGGGGATTGGATTAGAGGGGGAAGGGTGCCTGGCTCTGGGGGAGGGGTGAGTGCATTGGGTTAGAGGGGGGGGGGAGGGAGAGGGCTTTAAATTCAAAGTCTTCATGAATGCAGAATAAGGCAGCCAACACAGATGTCATATTTAAATTCCAGGGCAAAAAAAGAATCAGTGTGTACCTGGTTAACACTGCGTTTCTTTAAAGAAAATTCAAAGGCTATTATCAGAGGGGTAGCCGTGTTAAGTCTCAATCTGCATAAACAATGAGAAGTCCTGAGGCACCTTATAGACTAACAGATTTATTGGAGCACAAGCTTTCATGGGCAAAGACCCACTTTGTCAGATGCAAAGGCTATTGTTTGCCAGGCTGAAGAAATTATTCTGAGATACGAGTCTCTCTCTCTTATTGTTTTTGAAACTCTCATATTTGCAGTCTGGGACAGACCTGAATTTTTAGAACTATAAAGAAGCCATAATCTTCATAAGTAAAAAAAAACCATACCAAAGATCAACAAGCTGGAGTGAAACAGGCACTTCAAATTGTGCTAATTTACTTCTCTGTTCAGTTTAATTTAAAAAAACTCACAGAACATAATAGAGCAGTAGTGTTAAATTTAAAATAAATGGTGGGGATGCTTTTTTTTTTAAAGTGTGAGAATATTACTGTATTTTTAAAGTTTTTTTTTTTTTAATTTGTTGTTTGTTCCTTGTCAAGTTCTCTGAAGATCTGTGGACTGGCCATGAATTTTTTAAGTGACTAGAGACTTTTTTATTAGTTTTTGTCCAAAGTGATCTGTAATGTTATTTTTATCATTACGTTTTGTGTATTATATTTATCTATCTTTCTATATAGAGATATATAAAAATAAATATATAATATGTGGCTCTTCACAGTCTATCCACCGCTACTTTGGTTCTTCATCTCTAACTGGTTGGCCACCCCTATTCTACAGCCTCATGACATAAATGTTCGTACAGTGGCATAAATGTTCACTGCTACTTCTATGTTAACCTTGAATTCCTCAGTGTTGACCCTGAGCAGAGAACAAGAACAAGTGGCTAAGGAAATACTACACAGCAGCCCTGTGTGTGGTGATCTGCCCTCAAGTTTGTCTTAGATCTCCACAGTTACAGAGTTCACTAAGACATGCAGTTTCAGATGCCTCCACGGGATATACAAATCCCAGGATTTAGACAATCACAATCCAGTCCCAGCAATTTTTAGTTTTAGTACAGTTGTACACAGATATACAATGCATTCATTTTCATAGCAGCTGGTTTAGAATAATGTGAGTATTTAACAATAGAGGTAGAGGATAGAGATAGAGATAGGCTTTCTGTAGTGCTTTATAACAGATGTTCCACAAAGTGACAGCAACAGAACCGATAACTGGGTCAAAAACATTCAGTACAACCTGTATCAAGATATATTAACTGTTTGGAAGACTAAAAATCACGGCTGATGTACAACAATACAAAACTATGAACTTTTTGTTTGAAAAAGATTCTCCCCTTACAGCAAACAACTAAAAAATTAGATTCCACCGCGGGACAAAAAAGTGACCTTGAACAATGACTACACTAAAATATAAGAAAGCATCCAACCCTGACATGCAGAAGGGCCAACATGACCTACCAAGTTTCACTCACTGTAATGTCCATGATTCTGTGAAAACCATAATTAAAGTCACCACAATATTTTTAACAGTGAAAATACTCTTTCATTTTCTAATACATGCAGGTCTGGTTACAAATGCAAAATTCAGTTCTCTAGGTAAACACAAAGGAGAAGTCAATGCAAAAAACAGTTAAGAAAACCTTCAAACATATAATGAAGTCATAGAGATATTATGGATTTATAATGATCTGAAATGAAAGCATTTCATTCAGCAAGCTTTAAAGGTTAAGTTTCTGAAGTTAAATCAGTTCAAATGCTCACATGTAACATGTCCAGATTAGTAATAATATGAGATACCAATGCTAGTTTCCATAGCAACTTTGAAGAGCATGATTTTCGTTAACAGATGGGGAAATATTACAACGTTTTTCTCTCACTTAATTCTTCCTTAAGAGACTCTTGTATCACCTTTGTCAGAGCAGGAATCACATCCACATAAGAATTAACTTCACAGTTTTGTCAGCAGTATTACTTAAAGAAACAGTTTAAAATGAGATCAGATTAGCTAAGGGACTAATACTTTTACTGCAGATCACTCATTTTGCCAATTTAATTCTTAAAAATCTCTGTGTTGGAAGAATTTTTAGGGAACCACATAGCTTGAAAATGTAGTTGAATTCTATTATAGAGCATATTCATGATTGTATCATTAACAAAATATGTTTATTTCCCATGAGTGTACATCTCAAGGCACTTAATAGTGTTTGTGATGCTTTACAGGGCTGTGAGACACCTCACCATCACCCACCCTTGGTGAGAGAAAAGTTTGTCTGTGCTTATTGTGGATTAGCTGCCTGAAACCACCAGCCCTTCAACTTCTCAGCGCTCACAGAATTTTGGGCCTGCCATTCCCAAATGAACAGCACACACCAGCTTGTGAGATTTGACCACTTGATTTAACATCATAAAACTCAGACCAGGGATGGGCAACCACAAATAGCGAGTGGGCTGCAGCAGCCTGCAGCCCACTGGGGTTCCACCTGCAGCCCGGTACCCCCTCTATTCACCCTCCCCAGCGCATGTCTCACACACTGGGGCACTCGAGACCGATACTTATCTGCTCCTCCCTCTTCCTCCCACTCCTCCCTCTTCCTCCCAGAACTTTTGGAACATGTGAATCCCAAGTCATGCTTGGTCCCTGCTCCTCCCCTCCCTCAGAGATGTGGAATGCCACAAACAGCTGATTCATGGCATTCCATCTCTGGGAGGGAAGGGAAGAAGCAGGGACAGAACATGAATCAGGTAATTCACAGCTCCTCGGAAGTGCTAGGTGGGAGGGGGAGGCATAACTAGTGCAGGGTCCCAATGCCCCAGTGTGCGAGAGACTTGTGGTGAGAGGGGCTCGTAGGTGTTCCCCAGTGGACTGCATGTGGCCCACAGGTTTTCCACCACTGACTTATACTTACAGTGAAAAACAAAAATAAGTGTGTTATGAAAGACTAGAGAGTCAAGGGACAGCATGCAAGAATACTGGAAACAAATGGTTACATTGACAACAATCATAATACATCTTTTAGAGACTTAATAGGCGAACCCTTCCTCATATTAAGTAGTTTATCTCAAGCAAAATTCTCTCCAGCATTTTCAACCCCACCTGGATGTTATGTAGTCTGACTGAACTATAATCATTTATATAATTGACAATTGCTACTATTATGCAATTGCAACAAATCTTGTACAAAGTATATCATGTAAGGTGTCAATGAAAAAGTTACAATTTACTAATTAGCCTGGTTAAATCCACATATCAGGGGTTCTCAAACTTGTGATACCGCAACCACCCTCTCAGTTGCTTGGACCGCCCTCTCCATTGCTGCAACCACCCTCTCAGTTGCTTGCGACCCCCCTCTAAGCTGTTCGCAACCCCCGCAGGTGGTCGGGGCCCACAGTTTGAGAAACGCTACCATATATCATTACTGTATCTGAAGTTATGAATATTTGCCATGTTTCTGTATCTCAAATGTGTTTGTTCCTGGGGTAACAAAGTAATTTACATCCAGTCTTGCCTACCCATTGTGAATGGCCTTGTAACAGGGTCAGCACTCACTCATGCAAGTGCCTCCCTTTGGCCAAGCATGGGTTCCTGTACTGCCTCAGTTTTAAAAGCCTTGTGGCTACTCAGCCCACTGGCCAAGTCACACTTTGTGCAATCACAAACCCCTTTCGGGATACACCTCTAACACAGGTCTATCCTGATGCCCTCTGTAGAGTATTTGAGTCCAGTCCAAACTCTATGTATAGTGAATACAGGAAGTCCCCGGGTTACATCAATCCGACTTATGTCGGATACCTAGTTACAAACGGGGGGAGGGGGGGGCGGCAGCTAGTGCGGGGTGCCCGGAGGCCGCAGCCCGGCGCAGGGCCGGGTGTTTAATGGCCGGGTGTTTAATTTGAAGGGATTCCCCTTCAAATCTCCCCGCCTGCCCCCCCTCTCCCAAGGTCTCCCTCTTACCACAATGCACCAGGCGCGCTGGGCTCCTTCAGCGCCGCCTGAATGGAAATGCCGCCGCCGGGGAGCAGCTAGTGCGGGGTGCCTCCCTCACTGTCGCCGCCTCTAGCAGCGCGGGGGGGCGCTTCCCCCCAGCAGACCAGGGAGATGCAGAGCTAGCGCCCCTCCCCTCCCACCAGCAGACCAGGGAGATGTGGAGCGGCTTTTCACGCCGCGGAGGATGCGGGCGGTGGGACCAACCCAGCCGCGCCACAGCTGCTCTGCCCCGGGCTTCCTGGAATCAGCCACTGGTCAGTTTCAACAGCGGCTGAATCAGGACGCCTGGGGCAGAGCAGCTGGGGTGCTGCTGGGTTGCTCCAGTAGCGCCGAGGCGCGGCCCTGCGGGACCAACCCGGCAGCACTCCAGCTGCTCTGCCCCAGGCATCTCCGATTCAGCCGCTGCTGGTCAGTTTCAACAGCAGCTGAATCTGGACACCTGGGACAGAACAGCTGGGGCGCTGCCGGGTTGGTCCCACCGCCCGCATCCTCCGCGGCGAGAAAAGCCGCTCCACGTCTCCCTGGTCTGCTGGGGGGAAGCGCCCCACGCGCCCCCGGAGGTGGCGACAGTGGGGGAGGCACCCCGCACTAGCTGCGCCCCGGCGGCGGCATTTCCATTCAGGCGGCGCTGAGGGAGCCCGGCGTGCCTGGTGCATTGTGGGACTGGGCTGGGAGTCCCATTCGTGGGAGGAGGCAGAGGGAGGGCGAGGAGTGAGCCAGTAAGAGGGAGACCTGGGGGAGGGGCAGGCGGGGAGATTCAAAGGGGAATCTGCCTCCGCTGTTAAACACCCGGCCCTGCGCCGGGATGCGGCCTCAGGGTGCTGCAGCGGCTGGTCGGGGCGCACGGGGCACACTTGGCCCCAGCCCCAGAGACCGGCCGTGAGGTGGGCGGGGGAAGGGGCTGCGAAGCGCTGCCGGGGCTGCTTTAAAAAACTCCCCGCACCGAGGCCGACTTACATCCAAATTCAACTTAGCATACCAGTTCCGACTTACATACAAATTCAACTTAAGAACAGTTCCGACTTACATACAAATTCAACTTAAGAACAGTTCCGACTTACATACAAATTCAACTTAAGAACAGTTCCGACTTACATACAAATTCAACTTAAGAACAAACCTACAGTCCCAATTTTGTACGTAACCCGGGGACTTCCTGTACAAAACAAGAAGGAGCCAGCTCAAGGATTCCAAACCAACCAGACACAGATATTACAACTAATACACAGCCTGATGACCTGTTAAATATACACATCGTGTAGTTAGAAAACCAGTATATGCAGGCACTTAACAGACCGATCAATATTGATTTTTGAAGGTAGCATGATACAGTACATTTTATAAATATTAGGGACGTAAAGCCTAAAGGGAAACAAATAGAATAAATTTGAGGGGGTAGTCATGTTAGTCTGTTTTAGTTAAAAAGAAAAGAAAAGAAAAGAAAAAGAGTAAAAACAAAGTGCCTATGGCACTTGAAAGACTAATGAATTTATTTAAGCTTTCCTGGGCTGGAGCTCACTGTCAGATTCATACACTTGACAAATTGGGCTCTCACCCTCGGCAGCTTATCCCCAAATAAATGCCTTAGGGTACGTCTACACAGCAAAATTATTTTGAAGTCATGTCGAAATACTATCAATCTGGATGATTTCTTACTCCAACTCCTGTAACCCTCACTGTTCGAGGAATAAGGGAAGTCAGAAGAAGAGTGCTCTATTTCAAATAAGTGCTGTGTCAACACTCCCAATTTCGAAATAAGCTATTTCAAAACAAGCCATGCAATTGAAGTAGTTCAATTTGCGTAGCTTATTTTGAGTTAAGCCCTGCTGTGTAGACACACTCTTAGGCTACGTCTACACTGCCTCTTTTTTGAGGAAGACGCAATACAAATGAAGCGCTCATTAGCAACTTCTCACGTTCATTTCTATATTCTCTTCTGATGCTTTTTGTGCAAGAGGTTTTTGCACAAAAATAAGCAAAGTAGACGGGTCCGTTTTGCACAAAAACACCCTTTTGCCCAAGATCATTATGCTTCAAAAAAGGAGGTATACAGATCTAGCGCATAAGGTGTTTTTTGCGCAAAATGGACCCATCTACACTGCTTGCTTTTGCGCAAAAACCTCTTGTGCCAAAAGCCTCGGGCAGAGAATATGCAAAAGAAGCACGAGAAGTTGTTAATGAGCGCTTCATTAGCATACTCTCTGCCGCCACAGGGGCAGTGTAAACATAGCCTTAGTCTTTAAAGTGTCACAGGACTTCTTGTTTTTAATATAACAGAATGCTCAACAATAGCGCACTCCTCAACTACTAGGTGATGTTATATGTAACATACCTTACCTGAGTACGTATACAACAAATGGAACATGGCAGAGCATTAAAGGATTTTAATATGAGCACATCTGATCCATCTGTCTGGGAAGGAATCTCTGTGGCCAGTCCATATTTGGCCCAGAAGCCAGGCAAGTTAATAGCAGTCCTGCAACACACTATGTACAAGATGTGTACCTGACAGGCAATTTCCCCGAAACTGAGTCAACCACTGCCACTGACTACCCCTGGAGTTGGTTCTCCTTCTGCCTGGGATTTAAGTGGCAGCAGCTACATGTCCACTGTCCCCAGCTGCAGCATGAAAGATGTTATGAGACTATACAAGCCAGCATTGTCCCTGGAAGATATTTGTACTGATCTCCTTTCAAAAGGCTTGCTTATTCCAGACCGTGGCACAGGCAGTACAGCAAGGCATCAGCGAGCAGAAGCGGGGGACAAGACGCTGCTACGTTGACCCTATGTGAAAGAGGAAGAGCGCCAACCTGACCCAAAATATAGAAGGACAAGTTGTTTTCCTACCAGATCCAGACTGGACACTTCTACCACCAGGTTTGAGTCTGGTTGCAGGACTCTCTATTGTACATGGTTTATATTGATGCAAATCAAGTTTACTTGGTAAGAATGTAATTGGTGTCTCCAAGAATTTCTCCAGGCTGAATATATGTAGAGCCCTGCAAATCCATGGCTATCCGCTTTATATCCACAGGTGTAGTTGCAGATATCCGTGTCTCGTTTTTGTGGAGATGAATGTGGATACGGATACAAATTTTGAATCTGCACAGAACTCTAAATGTGTGCACAGAATGGTGGTAATCATGGCCCAAATTAAGACTTACATATTGGCTGTGGACCAGAGTGACGATCTGAAGGCTATGGAAGAGTAGTAGTTATTTTGGAATATATATTTTTATTACACTAGCACATATAGGCCCATATAGATCATGATCTAATTGAGCTAGGTGCTGAAAAATACATGAAACAGGGGTGTCCAACCTTGCAATACAGAGTCCTTGTACTCCTTCAAGACTGAAAATTGCAGCCTTGAGGGGATTATTGGCATGATGTATTTGTTTATGACTCTAAAGTGTATCCCCTGAGCTGTGCATGGTGAATTTTAAATCAAAGTGTTTGAACTAGTCTTATCAGTCCGGATAGGAAGTAGGAGGCACTACTTCCCTAATGGTATTACATCATTTCCACAGCAGGTGCAGGATCAGCTCTTACAAAAGTCAGGAGCACAAGTCTGAACAGCTGCTGTTCCTCCTACAGCTGCAAGAGAGTGGCAGTAATACGGGTATGGTTTTTCACAGACAGCCTATGTGCAGTTTGTAGGCGGTGAGATTTTATATATCTGGGAGAGAGGAAACATATACAAAGAAGCAAACGTGGCAGTATCACTAGTACTGGCTGGCCACCTGCCTAGCAATTATCAGTCCATCAGTGCTTCCTCTTCCCCTTCCAGGTATTTTCTAGCCTAGCTTCCATTTTTATCCCATGCACGACCCACCCCAAACAATCCTGCTCATGCTGCACTGTCATTAACATTAACTGTCCTTCCCTTTGGAATCTCTGAAGATCTGCTGCATGGTAAGCCCAGAGCACCCAGCAGGAGGGCAAAAGAGAATGTTAGGACAGTAAGAGAACAATTGGAGATGTGGGAAAGGGAAGAAAGACTTGAGCTGAGGCTGGTCCAGTACTGCACAGGCTACCAGGGTGGGTATGGAGAGTCAACCCGGTGCTTTTGCACCAAAGCAGATGCACTTGAAGGCAGTGTAGTCTAATGGATCTAGCACTCTCCTGGGTTCTTTTCTCAGCTCTGTTGCTGGCCAGCTAGATGACAGGAGGCAAGTCATAGTCCCTTTTTGTGCCTCAGTTTCTCCATTTGTGAAACAGGAAAAATGATCCCAACCTCCTTCATAATGCACTTTGAGATGTCCTAAAGAAAAGCACAATATAAAAGTTGGAAGGCGTGGGGGAAGGATTTCTATTTACTGCTCTGTTGCCTGACACTGCTGCCCTGGATGCTCCAGTGACAATGCAGTCACTTGTCTCCCCCCAGTACTCTGCCTCTGTGTGCTGAGGAGCTGAAAAAGCAGTGCCAGGGGAAGTTTTCAAGTGCCAGTGCCTGGCAACAAAACCACTGGGCTCTCCCATCTCCATTTTAGCCCCACATCTACTCAACACTCCTTCCTCCCCACCTATAACTCCCACGGGATTCCTAATGATGCTCCACTCCCAAATTCCTGTGCTCAGCCTGCTCCTCCATATGTTGTTTTTCCTTGACACACAGCCTGCCTTCCTGGTCACTAGGCATGCATGCAGAGCACAGCTAGGAAGCCAGAAATAAAGCTGGTTGGGAAACTTCAAACCCACCCCTCTCAGCTCCACCCCTCCGCCCACGCAAAAAAAAAAAGAGAGAGAGAGAGAGCGAGTCAAACAGAAATACTGGAGTTTTGTCAAAGTTTTTCTTCCAGTCATAGGGCTCCTAGGCGCTATGGTAACATACATCACACAATGCTCATGGAGCCAGTCTGACAGCATCAGAAAACAGAATTAGCTATCAAATTTCCGCAGTCCTGAGGTTAATCTTGGCAACACTCATTAAAGTTATGATAAATAAGAAGACTATTTCTAGGTAATTAATTTTAAACATGGCCAACATTGGGGATGTTAACAGATTGTGTGTTGTTGTTTCTGGGGACTGTGGTTGTTTAGCCAGAGGAACACAAACATAAAAAAAGAGGCAACATTTCTAAAAGTGAGAGAAAAGCACTACAAAAGTCGCTATTTTTCAAAAAGAAAATTTCACAGAAAATGCAATTGTCCCATGAAGACTTGAGCCAAATTTGGAGAGTAAGGCCAGATCTATACTTAAAACTTAGGTCACAAAAAAGGTAAGGTCCTCAGGGGTGTGAAAAATCCATCCCCATAAGCACTGTAGCCATGCCAACTGAACCCCAGGCATGGCCTAAGCTAGGTTGATGGAAGAATGCTTCTGCCATCTAGCTGCCGTCATTTGGGGAGGTAGTATTCCAACGGTGATGGGAAATCCCTTTTCATTTTTGTAGGTTGTTTCTACGCTATGTTGACTATGTTGATATGCCTGCACAGTTACAGCACTGTAGCTTGGACAGTGCTTGTAGCATAGGCATGACATGAGTCAAGCATTAAAGACTGAAAAAGAGAAGATTTTAGTACTGTTTTAAGTGCAACTCACAATGCAACTTCAACCATATACAGGCAGTCCCCGGGTTACGTACAAGATAGGGACTGTAGGTTTGTTCTTAAGTTGAATTTGTATGTAAGTCGGAACTGGTACATATTGTAGGGGAAACTCTAGCCAAACATTTCTCCAGAGCTCAGTTTTATTCTCCAACACCTCACTTCCCTCAGTCCTCTATTCTCAAGCTGAGGTGTCTGCTGAGAAAAGCTGCTCCGCGTCTCCCTGGTCTGCTGTGGGGGGCGCTAGCTTTGCGTCTCCCTGGTCTGCTGGGGGGAAGCAGCTAGTGCGGGATTGCCTCACCCCGTTTGTAAGTAGGGATCCGATGGAAGTTGGATCCATGTAACCCGGGGACTGCCTGTACTGTATTACCAATATAAAAAATGAAGAAGTAAATATTCCTTACACAGAAACAGCTTATGCTAGCTGTGCATTGTTGAGAAGCAGATGTAGTATTGAGAAATTTTATCCTTTTGGATTTATCGCTGAATTCAGAAGTTGCATATAATAATCTAAGCAGTTTTACTACCTCTTGCAGTCTTGCAGCCTGGCTATAAATACTATTTTTCAAACCATGAGAAGACAAGGTAAATAAGTGTTTTTCATTTGGTATAGAACAAATAATTCAAGAAACTGCAATTTTATCTTGCAACTCAGCCAGGAACATTTCTCCCCACTTAATGACAAGCTTTGAATTTTGATTGACAGGAATGGGCAAACACAGGCTTTGGTTTTGTGTAGGTACTGAGATCAATCTGTTTACCATGAAGTCTTCTTTTTAAAATGAGGTATTTCTAATTACGAACTTTAAAGAAGCTTAGATGCTAGAAATAACTCAAGTAATAGAACTGCTTCTTCCATGTTTACTGCAGGGGGGTTATTTGGGGTCTGTTTAAACACAGACACAAAATGAATTACTGTCCATTCTCATTGAATACAAGTTGTCACAATGCATGAACAGAACAGTGATTTATTCATGCAGTCAAGGAAGGTTAGATCCCCTCCTGTGTAACAGCTTGAGAACTGAGACCACTCTCTCTGGACAACTTAAATAATATCAATAGTTCACTTATGACATTTATACATCATGGTTAACATGGCATAACAAAATAAACTGTAGAACCTTTAAGCCAAAATAATGTTTTCCCCCAATAATAGCAATAACTAAGGAATGGCAGAAAGAGCATTGATCCTGTTTCTCTCTGACGACATGGGGCAAACTATTTAATGATGCTATTTGACATTAGAAAATAAAATTGACTTTTTTTTATTATTAACATACTCAAAAATAAATCCTAATCTTGTAAGGCTTTCTAAACAACTGAATATAGTACCAGTGTTGAAGGAAAATCAGGGTATCTCAGGATACTATACAATGTCACTAGTCTAAACATCAGACTGATTTAAAAGAGAAAACATGAACAGTAGCTGAGTTCTCATTCTTTTTTGCTTTAAATGTAGTTTGAGGCCCTGAAGTCACTGCTTTATCTACAAACAAAGCACTTGGGTTCTATTTTTACTGTTTACAGAAAAGCAAATCCCTCAGCACCTTTCCACCTCTTCCTAAGAAGACATATGTCTCTGATTCCAAGAAGGCTAATTCCCATGCCTCCTCTAGAGATGTTAGATACTCTAATAGTTATCTATGAAGGGTAAATCAAGACAAGCAGTTTACTTGTAATCTTAAAGCCAAACACTACTCCTAGCCTGCAAACATAAATGACTAGTATATATCCATCTACTTTTCAGTCACATTCCCAACACAACTGTACTATGAATGAATGAAACCTATTAAAAAGAGGCTACACTGTGAAAGGGTTTCTATGGGTTTAGGTTTCCCAGATGGTCCCTTACTGAGGTAGCAGTCCTGGGAAATCTGTAAGGGTTCTCAGCATACACTGCCAGCTGTCCAGTGTTATGAGCTCAGGATCATCCCGGATGTCCCAGGTTGATGGGTTTTTTTTTTTAAACCTCAGAGGTGGCAACTCTATGTGCAACTTACACAAGCTTCTAAGAATCAATAATTCACACTTAGCCACTTAAGAAAGAATGTTCTTAATTGGAATAGCTGCAGTATACATTAGGTTATCAAACTCAAAAAACATCGTTGCTCATGAAGAAGAATCCTTTAACAGCCCACAATACTGGAAGTCTTCTCTGTACCAGATGACATTATTTGTTCAAGGATAAAAATTTCAGCCTTGGGATTAGGTTTATCTGTTTTCACTGCTTGATTTTGCAGCTGTACCTGCCCTGCACTCAAAGCAGCTCTACAACCCCCAATTTATCTGGATCAGATTAATTAACAACTTACTGTTTTATTGTTGTGGTTTCATTATATGGTTGATTCCTCTACAAAGAGGGATGGGAAGATTGGAAATTAGGTTCTTGGCTCCAAGTGCACCTCTTGCATTATATGAATAAAAATGTAAACAGTCCAGATTTGTAAAGCACACACATTTCTACTGAAGAACTGGAAAGAGGCAGTTCTTAGACATTGTATCTGTATTAAATAAAGTCATTACCAAAATTCTGTACCAGAGGAGTAGCTGTGTTAATCTGTGTCAGCAAAAACAACGAGGAATCCCGTGGCATCTTAAAGACAAATAGATTTATTTGGGTAAATGCTTATATCCAAATAAATCTGTTAGTCTTTAAGGTGTCACAGGATTTCTCATTGTTTTTACTAAAACTTTGTACTAAAGCTGTGTGTCCTGATAATTAATTCAGCAGTATGAAATATAAAACCTAGTTCATTGTCATTATGCATACTTTTACCCAGAGACTTTCTTTTCCTGTCAAAGCCTTGACGAGTCTCCATTTCCTCCTCATCATATTCAAATACATGCACACTCATACATCTGGATGAGATGTGACTGATGATGAGGTGGCAGAGTGCTCTTCAGAAACCACCAACATCAGTCTTCAAAGAGTGGGAAGGGTGATAGTTAGCCACCAAAGAACCTTTTCTTCTTGCCACAGTTCTTCAACTTCTGGTCACAGTACTCCCACAAATATCCCTGCCATACCAGCTTGGAGAACATGGGCCACAGAAATAATCGCTTAAACTCGAAGTACTTTACACAAGTTGGAAAGAGGCTCAGTGAGATAAAGTGACTTGGATAAGGTCACACAGTATGTCAGGGTATGTCTACACTACCACCCTAGTTCGAACTAGGGTGGTAATGTAGGCAACCGGAGTTGCAAATGAATCCCGGGATTTGAATTTCCCGGGCTTCATTTGCATAAAGCCGGGCGCCGCCATTTTTAAATGTCCACTAGTGCTGACTCTGTGCCGCGCGGCTGCACGCGGCACGGACTAGGTAGTTCGGACTAGGCTTCCTAGTCCGAACTACCATTACTCCTCATAGGTAGGAGTAACGTAGGAGTAACGATAGTTCGGACTAGGAAGCCTAGTCTGAACTACCTAGTCTGTGCCGCGTGCAGCCGCGCGGCACGGAGTCCGCACTAGCGGACATTTAAAAATGGCGGCGCCCGGCTTTATGCAAATGAAGCCCGGGAAATTCAAATCCCGGGCTTCATTTGCAACTCCGGTTGCCTACATTAACCACCCTAGTTCGAACTAGGGTGGTAGTATAGACATACCCTCAGTGACATAATGCAGAACGACCACAAGTCTCCAGCCTCCTTGTTCTGTGCTCTGGCCACTATACACAGTGGGCTCTCAAGTGAAAAGACTGGCATGTGACAGTGTGGTGTATATCCACAATGCCTGTTATGATTTGCATTTTGTTTTGCTTTTCAATTTTGCATGTCGATGAGACAAGAACAATTGCTAAACTGGATGTTTTGAAAGTTTAAAGACTGTATCTGCACTACAGTAATGGATGGCCACTGTTATATTGACCAGCAGTGCTTACCATCAAGATCTCATGCAGACAAATGCATTATAGGAAGTTCGAATGGCTGAAGTAGCCGAAGAGTGCAGATGCCACTGGAGCAATGTAATTTCTTCTTACAAAAAAAATCAAAGTTGAGACGCCAGAAGATGAACTAATATTCTACATTTGCACACTGAACACAAAAACAGAAGCAGGTGGTCAAGTAGCTAAGCTGGTGTAGCATTTGGAGAGTAGCCAAATGGCCTGGATTCAATCCTCACTGAGGTCACTAGTGTCTCCCGCAATGCACAGCTGTATTATGGTTACTTCAAACTTTTAAAACATGTTTGTGACAAGAGAGAACTCAAAGCAGATTAAACTGCATATTTAAATTCACAAAGGTTAACTCTAGAATAGACAGCAAAAATTACAATTCCAGCAATTAGATGTTCTCCACAGTCACTACCAGTGAAAAATCTACTCTGCTAATATTATGGGCATTTGTTACACTGCTTCTACATGATTACTGAAAATGCACATTCTCATCTCATATCACATTCTCCCCAAAGGTCCTTTGTGATAGTATACCAAGGGTGTACTTAGATACACACCCACACACCCGTTTACTAAATAAAACTGCTTACTAGCTTTATAATCTTCTAAAACACTCTTTCTAAATAGGAATCTAGTGACTGTGTGACCTCAAAAATCCTACAGGCTGAGGACAATCAACTCTTGCTCAGCTTGCCTATTTGTTAGATTTTATATCCTAAGCACCCCATCCTACTTCATTTAATTTTATAATTCATACTTTTGGCATACAGGACGTGCCATTCTCCTATATTTCACAGTTTTGAAACTAGGCAAGAAAGGCATCACTGCAATGTATGAGTATTCTAATTTTTTTCACACTGAACAGAACGTGTTGCTGGTAACAAACTAATCACATTTCATTGGGATTATTTGCACCACTTTAAAGCTGACCTGAAAATCACTTTCCATTAGCACTAGGGTCCCAAATGAACCCACTACTCAGGTTAAGAGGCAGTCAGTATAGTAACAAAAAATCATTTTCCCCTTCACTTTTTAGATCCTGTGCCATCAATGTCAACAATGTGCCTTTGTCCTGTATATGTAAGGCAAACTCTAGATTCTGCAGTGTCAATTAAATATTGTCTATTCCACATAATGCAAATCAGACATCCAATGAAGAAACAATTGAGTATACTATCTCCTTGCCTCTCTTCATTTTGCCAGTCTTCGGGAACAATATAGTAGTCCTTATTTTCCAGGTGACTTTTGAGAATTGAGACTTTTGCATTGTAAAGTATGAAAGAACCAGAAAAAGATTGCAAGTCCTGTCAGCTTCACAAAACAAGGGTCATGTCTTTTTCTCCTTTGATCAATGCTAAGCGCACTACCAGCACTTAAAAAAAAAAAAGGAATTCTTGATTGGAGTTATCACATAGAAAACTAAAAATGACACTGTAACTGTACCTTCAATATAAATGAACACATGAGCTTCTTAAACCTGTTGGGCAAAATGTGCAAATTTGGGAACCTCACTCACAGCTTAGCACAGCACCATGAAAATCAGAACTGAATCAAGTATTCAAACAAAAATAAAACATAGTCAAGGACTGAATAGGTTTCAATGATGCCTAGGTAGCATTCTAAAAATTTATATTTTCTTTTTAAAAAAGAAATTTTCGGTGGTAGATTGTTTGGAAATTAACACTTGAGATGCATTTCCACCAATGCCACAAAATCTTTCGCAATTGTCACCCTGTCTAAATTACATCCCCACGCTGGATGGGCATTAGAGGAAGGATGGCAGGAGAAGAGAGGAAGGCAGACAAGAAATACAATGCAGAACCAGGAAGCAGCAGGCAGCATGAAAAGGCTGAGAACTGCTGGGACAGAGCCCGCAAGAAAGACTGTCCCTGGAAGAAGACCCATCTAGTGGGAAGTACAGAACCTGAGGCTGAGGAGCCCCAAAGAAAGCAGAGGTTGGGGAAGGAGCAAGTGCAAAGAGAAATCCCCCAGGAGAAAGGGTTAGACATAGAAGATCTCCCATTCTGGTTAGGTGCAGAAACCAGGAGATAGGAGCAAGGAAGGAAGGAAGGAAGGAAGGAAGGAAGGAAGGAAGAAGACCACAAGGTGAGTCTCAGATCCAGCAAGCTCCAAATGCTTGGCCAGGCTTGTAGGGCTTTGTCTCGTCTCTTAATTGCAGAGAATTAAGGGAGAATATACGTTTCTGTGATGTTTGAAGAAGAGTGAATCTGAACAAGCAGGTTCAGGTTCAGGTTCACTTCTGTGAATGCCCCTTCGATCCTGGAACCCCTCCCCAAAGCCCAGGAGGTACAGTATGTCAGAACCTATGTCAGCCACCATCTCATACTCCACCGTTCTCATTCCACACCTCCCAGTGTCCTGCACCACATCCTGTAACTTCTCTGAATCCCTATAGTCCTTGTTCCAGTGCCCCTGCCAGACTCCTCTCTTCCTTGCATTGAATTCCCCAATAAGCTCCTCATAAACACTCCTATTCAATGTCCAAACATAACCGCGTGCCACTCCTGTGACCCCTTCACCATCTAGCCCTACCTATGTATCTTTCTTTAGACACCAATCCCTGCCCCAATCATTCCCCCACCAATTTCACTGTGTGTGTTCCTGACCCTTCACATTTCCATGTCCAATTCATGCTCTCCACCACCTCTGTCTCAGTTCTGTAGCTGCTGCAGCAAGCCTGAAACCAATACAAGGTCAATTTATATTATAGGTATTGATATGTTCATTAATTGGTAATATTACCAGTTTACTTTTTATATTTGCAGCTTAAGTCCCATACTAATCCTTCTAAAATATGTATAGGCAATTCCCCTTAGCAATGCCAAGGAAACAAAAGTAGAGTTTCTATGTGAAGTCAATTTGTAAATGAAACGAACAAAAATTAATAGTGTAATCATAAAACTCTTGGATATATTGGCAGATTAATATAAATGTTTAAGATCTTTTTTCAAATTTACCAAGCTTTCTATAAAAATCCTACCTGAGATAAAATGCTGCATGCAAAGTTCTAGGAAGATCAATTTATTTGGGGGGGAAACTGGTATAGGAAACCCTCATTGATGGTGGAGGATACAGTCTTAAGATCACTGCAAATGGTGAAACCCGTGAATACTGGGAGCAGGGCATGTTCACAACACAAACAACCACATTTTCCATATAAAATGATGTAATGATGCAATAGGCTGATATTTACATGTAATAATGGAATAAACACATGTATTAATTTAAAATTTTCCAGAACAGCCTCACTACAGCTTCAATTTCCTTTTTTACTTTCAGGCTCCATTATTAGAGCACATTGGAAAAGCATCATCACGCTGGGTCATGTGCTTGGGCTGGGGTGGTGCAGCGGACTGCGAATACATGAAACCAAGGAACGGCGAAGCCATGAGTGGCAAGGGCTTCCTGTATTTGGACTAATTTTTAAAAAGAGTTGAAGGGGGAAATGGGAAACTTGCTTCAACAAAAGCAAGCCACAAAAGCCTGCCAGTTAAAAACATAACATGCACTTCATGACAGTTGAAAAACTAAGAGGTTACAATATGGGCTATATAGCCTTCTCTTTCCAACGCCCAATTTAGAAGAGTACACATAGTTCAGCAGTGCATTATACCCACCAAATGTATTACAACATTTTATAGTAATAGTAAATAGTAAAATCTGCAGACTTAGCATGATGTGCCTTTCAATTTCTAGGCCACGGGTAGGCAAAGGGCCCTCGATGGGCTGGATCCAGCCTGCCAAGTCAGTGGTGCTCCCTCATCTCATCCCAATCAGAGCCTGGGGGAGGAGGAACTTTGCGCACTCCCTGCCTCCAGGCCAATTAGGGCCTAGGGGGTGGGAGGGGAAAACGCACAAAGTCTCTCTTTTCCTGTCGCCGCCCTGCCAAGGGTGTGCAGCAGCTAGAGAGACACTCAGCCCTTTTTAAAACAGCCAGCATGTCTCTCTAGACACCACATGCTCTTGCAGGGGCAAAGAGACTGAGCATACTCCCTCGCCCCGAAGCCCTGATTGGCCTGGGAGTGAGGGAGTGTCAGGGCAGCTGTGAGCCGAATACACAGACTAGGCAGACCAGATCTGGCCCACAGAGGGCCCTTAGCCCACCCCGGGCTAGAGACACACACCGGTTATTTTAAAACTGCCGGCGTGTCTCTCTAGCTGCCGCATGCTCTTGCAGGGGCAAGGGGACTTTGTGCGCTCCCCCACCCACAGGCACGGATTGGCCTGGGAGCAGGGGGACCATGCGAGGTCTCCTCCCGCTAGGCGCCTAGAGTGAACTGCCAGCTGTTTTGAAACAGCTGGCATTTCTCTCTAAAGGGTGGGGTAAGGGAGGCAGGGGGAGACTTCTCACGCTCCCCCACCCCAGGCCAATCAGAGTGTGTGTGGGGGGGAAAGCACAAGAAGTCTCCTGGCCCCACCCCTTCTGCCTGAGGCCTCGCCCCTCCAGGGTGGCCCGGGACTACTGAAGAAATTTCTGAAGTGGCCATCTTTTAAAAATTATTGACCACCCTGTTCTAGGGGCTGGTATGATGTACCACAGACTGCAAGAACCCTCTTTCGTATCAGGTAAGTCAGCTTCCATTAAAATCATGACTCTAAAACAATTAAAAATTGCATAAAGATCCTCATCAATGCCATGGTTGAAAAATATTTACTTTGATAATGAATTGTCTATTCATAGGTATCTTGAGATGAAGTTTTCTGCAGAAGGTCACAAATCCACTTCTAATATTTGCAACAAAAAGATGTAGTGATCCACATGGTCAGGCTGCTTTGTATTAGACAAATATTTAAAATGGCTCAAGTTATTCCTTTCTAAAACAATTGCAACTCTATGCTCCTTAAATTACCCCCCTCTTCCTTTTCACAGAGAGTAGTTTAGCTGTGAAAAGAAAATGCCCATTTTTGCAGGTTCATCATCCAAAGCAATGCAGACATGCTGAGCTGATTTCTTTAAGCACGCTGGAGGAAAGCAAAAACAACACTAGCTACTCTTAACCCTGTCACTGTGTAACATTAAAATGTTTCAGATATCCAATGGGCAAACTTCCAAGGAAAAATAATAAACAAAAAAATTTTTTTTAAATTATATTCTTTAAAATTCAGTTAGTTACACAAATTCTCATTTAAAATGTATTTTAGCCCTCTACTATGATTTCTGCATTTTGGTCTATTTTATCATAGTTTTTTTCTCTTTTCTACATCTGGCTGATCACTTTTTGATGGAGCTCAACAGCAGGGAAGATCATCAAGTTGAAATCTCAGTGTGATAATGGGTTGGAAGCAGGTTCAGCAGCTGGGACTGGTAGAGCAAGAGGGTTGAGATAATACTTAACAGGGCAATGGTACCAATTTCCATCATCATGATAATACTCACACCCCACCAACCAAAACAAAAACGTATTCACAAATGTTTGCCTTATAAAGAAATTTTAAATGCAGCGCAAAGAGATGGTTTTGAATATATGGGAAGAGAAACTGACAATTATTCTAATTAAATGGAAAGAAAACAGTATTTTAAGAAGATAAAAATAGGTGCAATTATGAATCTTTGTAATCTTAGTTCTAAAATGATATTTTATACCGATATTAAAGACATCTAGTAACTTCAATGGCTCAAAGGCAATTCAAATATTATGCTGGATTCAATGTAATTTTTCCTGTTCTAAAATTTGCTTAGTTTAAACACAAGTTAAATGGTTTTTATGTACTCCTTAAAAATATATCCACAGAAGAACACATCCCTGGTGGCAAATCTGAGAAAATTGAGTCAAGTACAAATATCTATCCCAGATAAAACTTAAAAAACAACAAATAGTCTTGTAGTACATTAGAGACTAACAAAATATATAGGCGGTATCACAAGCTTTTGTGAGCACAAACACACTTCTTCAGATGACGTTTCTTCTGAAGAATCGCATGCATCTGACGAAGTGGGTCTTTGCCAACGAAAGCTTATGCTCCAATAAATCTGTTAGTCTATAAGGTGCCACAGAACTTCTCATCGTTTCATCTGAAGAAGTCAGTTGTACCTCCGAAAGCTCATGATACCAACTATATGTTTTGTTAGTCTTTAAGGTGCTACTAGACTATTCATTGTTTAAGTTTTTTATGAATTTTTCATGTGCCACAGAAGGTTCACATAGATACCTAGTATCTGACAAACAGGTACGTGATAGATTTACACCCCAGATTGTCACAAATAATACCAATTACTATAAATAAATATTTGTAATACCAATTACAAATAAAAAATAATTACCAATTACTAAGTGTTCATGTAGTTGAGAATATGCTACACACAAAAGTTGTCACTGGGGAACTCAGCTGAGATTTTTTGTTATTTTGCTAGGTGGAGGAGCTATTTTAATTACCTACATCCTCATGAAATCTTATTACAAGCTCTCAACACTCTTTTACTCTGACCACATTCCCAAAGAGAACCCCATCTTTCCTCTACAAAAATGATTGACAGCATGGTTAATACATTCACTTCCAGTGAAAAAAATTGCAATGCTTTCCCTTGGTAGAAAAAAAATGAGGGAAAATAGTATTCAGAGTAACCCTCTATTCACCTGCAATATACTTAAAAGTGATTTGTAATGTAGCCAATTACTGTACTTGAACTATAGTAAGATCACGTAACTATCCCACATGGAGGAAAAGAGAGAACTCCAGCTCCCACTGAATTTTAAGAATCCCACTCAACTAAATTAGCATAAATTGACTCCAAGCAAACAAAACAAACAAACAAACAAAAACCCCAAATACACTTTTCAAAAAAAATTAGTGAAAGGTGCTGGGCAAAGAAACTTCAGCCCTTTGGGCTTTCCATAGCTTCAGCAACAGCAGACCAAACTCGCCCTTCTCCCACCGCCCTGTGACCAACTCAAACTCAAAGCTCTGGTGAGTCTTTATGGGCAAGAAAGGTGGTTTTGTTTCCATGTGGTTATGTAATCATTCTATCTCTATTGAGAACCTTGACGAAGGTGATGCTTTAGTATCAAGGATGGCGGTGGTTTTCATCATGTGGGCATTTTGTGATTCAAGGACCTCTTGAGGCCAACCATTAGAGGGCATAGGCAGCACATAGAGTTTTTCAGGTGTAACTGCTATCAGGCAGATTTGAACCTGGGACCTCTGGAGCTTCATATAGGAGCATCTACCCCAGTGGTCTCCAACCTTTTTACACCCAAGTTCACTTTTTAAATGACAGACCAAGCCAAGATCTACCGCTCCGCCCCTTCCTTGAAGCTCCGCCCTCTCTATTCTCCTCCTCTCCATCACTTGCTATCCCCCATCCTTATACTGCTGCTTTTTTAAAAAGGTTTTTCCAACATTTAGAAGAGGTTTTTCAACATTTGGAAGTGGTGCTCAGCCAGGGTGCACCACGCTCCACGTGGGCTGGTGCAGAGAAGAAGCTGCCTGGCCAGCTGGCTGTGGCCTTCAGCCCGGAGGAGGCTGAACCGCGCTCCAGCTGATCGGGCAGCTTCCCCTCTGCGCCTGCCCACATGGAGCTTGGTGCACCCTGGCTGAGCGCCATGGGCAGCTGTCCGGGAAGCTGCTTCTCTTCACTCCCGCCCGGCTGCACTGCGCTCAGCACGGGAGGCTTGCTCCAGCACAGCAAGAGCTAGATGCAGCCTCCCGGGGCTGAGCGCAGGGCAACTGGGCGGGAGTGAAGAGAAGTGGCTGCCTGGCCAGCTGCTCAGCCAGGGTGCACCAAGCTCCACATGGACAGGCACAGAGGAGAAGCCGCCGATCAACTGGAGCGCGGGGCAGCCTCTTTCAGCTGAAAGCCACAGTCAGCTGGCTGGGGTGTTTCAGCCCTCCTGACCTCCCAGCTCCCACCATTCCTCGCAGCTACTCACCTGTGTTGTTGCTCGGTGAGTAGCTGCTCCTCAAATGAGGAAATCAGTTCAGAGAGGGCTCAAGAGCTACTCTTAGAGCCCCTGAGATCTACCGGTAGATCGCGATCTACTGGTTGGTGACCACGGCTCTACCCTTTAAGCTAAAAGCCAACTGCCTGTCAGCCATGCTGTAAAGGTCTCTTGGTGTTATCTGCTGCCATGGTCTAAGTGTCACTGCATGACACACTGAACCACACTAGGTATGTGGGTTACACAGGGATTCCATGGGTCAGAGACATGCATAATAATTCACTAAAGAGTGGCATCTGCGATCTCTGCCAGGAGCCCATTGGTCATCCTAATAATTACCAATGTACGTACAGATAATACTTAAGGAATTGTGTGACTATATTGCAAATCTTGTTCTTAAGTCTGGCAAGCAGGAGCTGACATGTCTCAGACAAGTTCCATTCAGACAGAGTTTAACAGACTCTTATCACCCTGTCTGGTCATTGTATATTGTACCTCTCCGCACAGCGTGCCCGAGGGAGACAACACTAATGAACACACTGTGAAGTCTATAAGGAAGGAGAATGCAGCTACAACCAACCAGCAGGAAGGCATCCTGTTTATGAACAAGGACAACGGATATATCTGAGGATGCAAAGACACAAAAGGCATCTTTCTCAAAGAAGGGAGGCTGACAGTATGACTTGTGTCATAGGCGGAAGTTAATAGACGAAGCCTGGCTGTAAAAAGCTAGAAAGACATTGGATGAAAGCATATAATTAAGTCAGCCCAGGTTTTAGAATCTATATTATGGCTTTATTGTATACTAGAGATTTACCCAGCATTGCTTGGGTCCTTAACTGAAGTAATTTGTTTTTCTTCATTAAAATCTTTGCTCTGGGGCAGGGCTGGGGATGAGGGGTTCAGAATGCAGGGTGCCCCAGGAAGAAAGGACTAACCTAGCAGCCTTCTATTACCACAGCAGCTTGGGGCCCAGGTGAGAAGTACCTGTCCGTGGCTGCTGAAGATACAGCAGGCACAGCCAAGGAAGCAGTACATGTCTCTAGTCCAGGACACGTCCTCGTTCGTCTCCCCCCGGCACTCCCCAGCCAGAATGATGAATGGAGTAAACTGTGCACTTTCACCTCGCTCCCTGAAGAAGGGGACCAGCCAGCAATGTTCCCTAACAGGCACCTGGGAAGTAGGAGGCTCGGGGCTGGGTCACTCCCAGACAGGGAGGAGGCACCCCCACCCAGCCCCTTTCACCTGCCTGTCTGGTTTTATGCATCCCCATACAAATTGGGAGGGTGAGGGACGCTTCATGGTTTTAATAGTAAAGTTAGCACTGATTCCACTGACATTTTCTGAGCTGTTTTCCTTCCATTTTACAATGGGGAGCAGCAGACAATAAAAAAGCCAAGCGAGTGTAGACTGGCTGGGCTTTATGGAATGCAGTCAACCAAAATCTGTCCCTCGAAAAGTGAACTGAGTTACTGGTCCAATATACAGAAATAATGTAGGCAATAAGGCCCTGTGAGGGAGAAGGTTGGGAATTAAAGTTCCCAATAGAATTACTAGTAGAATGTACTAAGGAAATGAGAAGCATATACAGTCAAATTCATTTAGGGCTAAGAGTTCAAATCAGGTTCTGATCATCATTTTTCTTTTAAATAATTTTGTAATAGTCTTTATACTGAACTAAATTTTTTTTAGTTCACTTTTGTATATGTACAAACTCAATAGGTTAAATCCCTGCTTGGATTTTTGCCAACATCTCAAAAAATGTTGAATAAGTCTAAAATAGAAGTGGTGTTAATAAAACAAGCAGTTCCCTGCAGAGGCTGTGTCTATACTACCAGGTCATTTTGAAATAAGTTATTTTGAAATAATAACTCCCAAAATAACTATTTTGAGATAAGCTTATTCCTCTTCACAAGCCAGAGTTTTTATTTTGAAATAACAAAATAAGATAGGCTTGGTAGTGTGGATGCTCATTTTGAAATAACTCCCCAGTGTAGACATGCCCAGAAATAGTTAGGCATGCCTTAATTGCCCCATGATTGTAGTGTAATTTGTTTTCTGTGTGTCAAAAGAAACAAAAAGATACTATCCACTTTGCTATCACGAGTCATGTCATTTATTTTTAATCCACAAATAAGCCAAGAAATCTTGATTTCCTCCCAGAGAGAGAAAGATTATAGATTACCCATACATCTGGGGGGAGGGTTGTTGTTATTATTTGTTTTCAGAGAAAGGACAAGTTACAAGTACTAATCATACTAATAATTCATAATAAATTCCATACATCTCCATTCTTCCACAAAGGTTTTGGGCCAGCTTCCACTGAAAATCATGGAACAACTAAGAGAATTAAGGTCGTCTAGACTAACACTGTGGGCTAGCAACAGCCCAACATACTGTGAAAAAATAGGAGTTACCCCAACTTCAGTTCCTAGATCTTGGGCCCAGAGGTCTGGAAATGCTGTAGAAGGAATGTATTTAGACAAGGGGATTGAGGGAATTAGAGAAGGGAGTGTCTTATTGCAATCTACAAATCCTTTGCCAGACAATATAGTTTATTGATAGGCTCAAGGAGAATTGCCACAAGCCATCCATAACAGAGAAAGGGCATGGGGTATTTACAATTATAGTAGAGGAAGAGTTGAAAATAGGTAGAAAGATCCCAGAACTATGGAGTTAATAGGGGGCAATAATAATCCCTCACAAGGTTTACCTTAGATGCAATTCTATCTTCTGAGATTCAAGGTCTTTTCATTTCTACTGCATGCTCAGCAAAAATCCAAAATAATTAGAAAGCAATGGGGGAAAACTATTAACTCCACCTTCCATGTTCAAAAGACTAGAACAGCTCATTTAAAAATCTTTCAACTCAGGATACACTGGTGAAATGTGGACAGCTGAAAGGTGCTGTGAGTATTAAATCTATGCTAACTTCACTTTGACTTGACTCTGCCCAATTTATTTGCATTGTTTCTATGAACTCTTGCTATTGCTGACAGGTTGTCAGACCTTTAAGGTGGGGATTTATGTGGGTATATTTCAACATAACTTTACTCTGCATTAAGAGTAAATACAATACATTTCCACATCATTAAAATTAAACAGATTCACGTTTTAATTTTTCAAGTTACTTGTTAGCTTCCCATTTTATCAGCCACGATCCTGTTACAGTCAAACCTGTTTTAGTGACCAACAAGCACCAGTTGCAAAGTTAGTATTAAAAATAAGAGTTAAGAAAGAGTTGTGTTCAGAATACCAGAAGGCACTTTGAGACACCCAATATTTGACTGTGCCGGAGCATCAGTGTTCCCTCTAAGATGCATGGCTGCACAGCTTCACAGGTGATTCATCAGCCCCACCCAGTCAGAGGCTCAGGGCTCCATGCACAGAACTGACTGACTGAGCCAGGCTGATTAATCACCTGTGAAGCTGTGCTACAGCACAGCTTAGAGGGAACACCGTCTGGCAGGGAGGCTGATTCGGGAATGGGCTGCTGACTGGTAAGTCTCTTGGCCCGACCTTGCCTCTGGCATCCCAGTCCCTCCTTTCCCCAACCCTCTACCCCCTATTTCACATACCCAACTCCTCTGCTCCCATATCCACTCCCATATCTGGCTCCCCACTCCCCTGCCCCAGATTAGTTCCCTCCTGCTCTAGCTCACAGCCCAAATCCCTGCACCCCCTGCTGTACCCAGTCCCCTACCCTAAATCACAATCCCATCCCCTGCACCCCAGTCCAGTGTCCCAGGTCACAACTGCCTCCTTCACCCAAACTCCTTCTGTTACCCCAAGCTCCCTTCTGCACCCAACCTCCATCCCAGATCCCCATACTGCCTTCATTAATATCATGAGATAGTGTAGTCCTCAACCACTTTCCAAATTCTTGGAGTGGCCCCCCATCAAAAATTATTGCCCACCCCTGCTCTAGAATGTCTTTTTATTTCCACCCCACAAGAGTAGGCATATTACTCTTGGGGTACCAACTAAACTCATACTGGGTAATTACATTATGACTATTTTGTTTTGTCTGCATGTTCAGACTAATATGGTATTCTGAATTTCCTAAACCATTCTCTCCCATGGTGCTGAATTGAGCTGTGCAAAAGTGTCCATGTTTTACCCAAGAGTGGATTGTATATCTATAATGGGAGATGGAAACCCCCCTTTGTACTTTGAAAGTGTTTTTGGATTTTGCATGAAAGACTTCATATAAGGATTATACATTAAAGGGTATTATATAGTTTAATTCAAGATATATTGTACGGGGAGTTAGGAGAACCAAACACATGCACACCTAACATTCCAGTGCAGCTCCGTAACTACAAGCTTATTTAGTACATTTAACCAGCATGTGAGAATTTTTGGTGCAAATGCTTGTTGGCCCTCAATGGGTTCAATGACATTGCTTTGCTCCTTTACCACTGCTAATCTTAAACCATGTGACCTTTATCAACCCGCCACCCCCTTTTTACTGATGAATCCAGACCACTGGGTATGATGCACTGTGTCATCTAGTGGCACTGAGACCACTTACATAGAAAATAATGAATCTACCCTTCAGCCTTAGCTAATAACCAGCTGGCTTTTGGCTTATGCACTAAACTCCAGAAGTCCTAGGATCAATTCCACCAACAGACAACCAGGGTTTGCCAGTGTTACACAGGCTGCCATTCCTGATCTCTACAAGGTGCTAAGCTACTACTAGAATCCAGTCATTATATGGAGCTGTGAGATTATTCTAAGAGGACAAGTAACAATACATATTCATGCATACTGAAATTCTTTTGAGAAAAATCTCATAGGCTTGCATAATGATGCTAGTGTTCTGAAGTTTAGCTCTATTTTTATTAAACAAGAGCAGGGGGAAAAAACTGGTATTTGTTTAGGAGGAAGAAAAAACATACAAATAAAGACATAGGCCAAAATTTCACCTCTGTTAGTGATAGGAATGTGGATGTTTAACAGGTTACAGTTAACCGGTGGGGGCTAGAGCAGCCTCTCCTGCAGTAGGCAGAGGCCTTCTCCAGCCTTGAAGGGGGCCCACCACCTATAGGGGTTGTTCCAGCATCCAGGCCAGCCAACCAGCATGAGGGAGGGCTGCTCCCACCAAGCTGGTGTTGCTCCCCCCCCCCCCCCACCAATATCCTTTAAACTGGTTAACCGGTTAAACAAAAAGGCTATGTCTAGATTGTATCCCTTTTTCGGAAAAGGGATGCAAATTAGACGTATCGCAATTGCTAATGAAGCGGGGATTTAAATCTCCCCCGCTTCATTAGCATAAAAATGGCCGTCACTTTTTTTCGGCTCGGAGCTTTGCCGGAAAAAAGCGCCAGTCTAGACGCGGATCTTTCGGAAAATAAAGCCTTTTCCCAAAGATCCCTTATCCCTCTTAAAATAATGCTGTCAAGTAAGTTTGTCAAGATCTGATTTAGCTTTTGTAAAAATCTTAAGTATCCTCAGCAGAATCTAAACAATACTGAGAGAATTCAGTATTCAGCTGAAGAAAAACAAAGTAAGGTCATAAAGCAGCTATGCCTTCAAAGATCAGCTTATTTGTACAGTACTGTACTTTGAAATTGAGACTCATGTGTTACTGAAGATTTGCAAGAAAAAATTACTCAATTTTTTCATTTTTCTTCTCCAATGGATTGAAATACATTTTATATGATTATTTTCTTAAACGCATAAGCAGTCTTAACTACACACTTGATTAGAACTGAATAACTTGTCTATCTTTTTCTTTTATGTAATTGTGGGGAAAAAAAACTTAAATCTATAAAGAAGTTCAAGCCACAAGCTTATGAAATTCAATTCCTGAATAATTAAGTGTTCTCCATCTGCAGTTACTTTTGTAATTAAAATGACTAGTCTCCTGAGAATCTAACAATTATGCTAAAAATATTTTACTGAGTATTCAGCTGAGGAAAAAATACAGTAAGTCTGTGCGGTCGGCTACTGTGACTTCCTTATTTTGGTGGGAAGAGAAGTGATTGGAAAGTCCATTTGTTCAACACAGCTGAACATAAAGAACTATATATGGCCCAGTAAAAGAGGAATTTTGTTTGCTTTAAAAGTCTTCTGTTGTTCCAGGGGGAAGAAAGGATATCACAACATGACGACATTTTGGATCCTGTTACAATGATTAATTATTCTATGTTTTTCTTATTGGGGAAATAAGTGCAGATAGTGAATGGACTCTGATCAGTCTTGCACAGCACAATGTAAGAGAGATACATGATGGAAGTAGGAGATTATCAGTTCTTCTGTTAATTTTTTAATATGATTCCTATTCTACTTCTGTCTTGGAAGTTTCAAAAATTTGACAATAAAACATTGTATAAAATAACTGAAGAATGTTTCAAAAGTTTATATCACCACAAATAGTGAACAATGTGTTTTCCCTAATTTATTAACCTCACTAGAAGATTTACCCAGCATTGTTCAAGTCCTCTCAATTTATTTTTGGAAAATAAAATGAAAATGTACATGCTTCATTTAAATCATTGCTCTGGGATAGGGATGGTAGAATTCATTCATTTTAGAAATCTGTGTAACTGCAACAATTCTTTGCAATAACAGGGTTACTAAAATGCTTTCTTCTCCCCCCTCCCGGCCAGGGTGGGCCAGCAGCCAGTGCACTCCCACCCCACTCCCAGAGAGCCCCCTTCGCTGCTACCTCTGTATCAAAGACAGCAGCGCAGGGTGGCAGGCATCTCCCCTGCATGTTCTTCATTTAAAACTCGACTGGCAAGCTGGGACTGAGACATCCTGTCAGTCTAAGTTTAAATGCGGAGTGGAGGGAGGAGGTAGAGGGGTGGAGAAGGGATTATTGCAGTAAACTGGGACCAGTAAACAATCGCTAATTGGTTAAACGATTTGCTGACTAGGTGCTAATATCCCTACTCTGGGATGGGGCTAGAGATGAAGGGAGATCAGTATGCAGGTTGCCCCAGGGAGAGAGGACTACCCTAGCCCTCTCTCACTGCAGCATCTTGGGGCCAGATGAGAAAAACCTCTCCATGGCTGCTGCAGCTACAGCAGGTACAGTGGGGGGAGGGATGCATGTCCCCCGGCTGGGGCAGGTCCAAGTTTTTCTGTCCCTTGCACCTCCCAGCTAGAATAAGGAATGCAGCAAACTATGCATTTTCTTCTCACTCTCTGATGAAGGGGAACAGCCAACAATGTTCCCAAACAAATCGGTGAGGGGAGCGGGGGGAGCAACCTCACACCCTCCATAAAGGATGCCTGGGAGGGGGGAGTCTTGGTGCTGGGCAGTACGGAGGCAGGGGGGAAGGCACCCCCCTATGTAGCCCCTGTCATCTGCCTGGTGATTCTGTCTTTTCTGTATGGCTTTTATGAGAAGCAATCCCATTTCAGGCACATCCCATTTTCCTGGCACAGCAAAACCCTTACACTGCTTGTGCTGTTTTAAGCTATAAGAAACTATACACTGAATTTGGTGGTCCTAGTTCTTGCCATTTAGGAGAAGGTCTTGAACACATACACACCCACACACATACTCTCTCAAATATATAGTAGCTTAATAGAGGTTCTGTAAATTAAACAATGCATAACACACGCATTAATTTCGGGTTTCTGCTATAAACACAGTACTTACTAGCTTCAGAGGGGTAGCCAAGTTAGTCTGTAACAGGAAAAAGTTAAACAACAAATAGTCTAGTAGCACCTTAAAGACTAGTACTTCACCAGGATTTTATATCCCTAGTAATCAATTAACCAGTTAAACCTTAAGATTAAGCAGGATCCCACGTGCGGGAAGATGGAACCAACAGCAGCTCCAGGCACAGAGCGGGTGGGCAGCTTCTGCTCCCTGCCTCCAGCGCACAGAGCAGCTAGCTCCTGCTTCTGCCCCCTCACCTCCCTCATGGTTAGGGGATTGCTCCTGGGTACTGGTAACTGGTTACCTGTTCACATCCCTAGTACTTAACTTTTTTTTTGCCACAAACTAGAAATACAAAAATAAAATCATTGACATTTAAAAAAATAAACAGAGCACTTTAACCTCCAGTTATTAAAGGGGACTGCAGATCAAATTCTGTAACCTTTCTGTGCTAACAAAAATACCAGCTGCTGAAAATAAATGTCAAACAATGGATGCAGCTGGCCATGGCTGCCTCCAAACGTAGGCGAGGACAAGACATGAGCAGCAATAGGAATATGAAGGTGTAACTGGATAACTGGTGGGGCTGGAGCTGCTCCCCATCTGTAGAGGGCATGGGGCTACTCCAGTGCAGCCCCTTCCTGTTGTGCACCCTGTCTTGCTGCAGACAGGGGCTGTTCTGACATCCCAGCTGGTGCAGCCCCTGTCTATCGAGGGAGGAAGGGGCCACAGGCAGGGGTTGCTCTAGCCAGGCTGGAGCAGCTCCTGCCCCTGGGATGGGGAGGTTCCAGCCCAGCAGCAGTCTGGGGGGAGCACTCCAGATGGGCTGGAGTGACACCCCCCCACACACACACACACACACACTTCCCTCCCTTTAATTGGTTAACCTGGTTAACCGGTTAGCCAATTAAATGGGATTGGATATCCCTAAGCAGCACCATTTAAGAAATCATAAGGAAACCTTGTTGAGCTGCATGCATCATTGCTAGAAAACAGGTACATTTTTATTTGCAAGTAGGGTCTTTAAAAGAAAAATGCTAATTGTTAATTAGCATTATTTCTTGTAACAGTCACCCATATCACCAGTAAAAATGTATAGTTACCGCTTATGTACCATCTGTGGGCAATTTAATTTAATGAGATGAATTAGCGAGCAAGTTATTGCTCATGAAAAGAACTAACTTTATGAACTATCATATTGACAGTATAAAAGAGAAGTTACTTCATCCAAATATAGGAAATTATTACAATGAGGAATTCATATCCCTGTTTTTATACAGGACTCAATTCACATTTAAAAAATGTTTTCCCTTTTTATTAAACTAGTACTGTTATCCATTAAGACAAACAATACAATAGTCAGAATGCTTTAATACAATAAAATATAACTATTTAACAAATTGCATAGTCTATATCACATTATAACAGAAACCAGTTGTTTTTATTACTGTTTGTATAATAAAACGCAGTTTCTGTTGTGTTCTGACAGAGTTTTGGTGGAAGAAGTTACCTTTCATATAGCTCATGTAAGGATACTTATTAGTTTATACTCAGTACTAGAGCATCCTGTGTGATAAAGACTTGTTTGCCCTAGAGAAAGTGTCTTGTATATTTTCAGCACATTATTCCACTGTGGAAGGGGTAAAGTGAAGAGTACTTTTTTTGCAAGGCATCTGATAAATGTTATCCCTACCAACAGCTTTACTGGCCCTACCTTGGTGATTTGTGTCACTATGGATAGAATTTTCACATTGATGAGATTGCTTACATTTTTGGACAGGCCATTAGTGGCTGTTTCTGGATTCATACCTTCAGCATCTGGGACTCAGCTCCAGTTGTTAGTTTACATGAGGTTATGGGAGTTCAACACAAATTATTTAAAAATCATGCTTTTCTTTCCTATTTTCTGCTGCCTCATATACAGACCAATACCATATTTAAAGGGAAAGCTGCTCATGCTAAATACTTTATTCCTTCTCGCTACTGCTTTCAGTGTTTAATATAACATTACAATTCCTGGCTCAGTAAGATAAACAATAAACATGCACAAACTGCAACATCATCATCAAAACAATGCACCTGAAAATGCACTTGAATCCATTTCTCACAAACCCTTTCCTCTTCTGCTGGGGAAAAAAGATGGGGACAAGCAAACTTATTGTTTATGCATTAACTTTCATGACATCAACCACTTCAACCCCTGAACACGAAAACGACACAGTCAATTTTCTAGTCAATTTTTTGAAGATGATAGAAATAAGTTAAAGTATTACATGAATTTCCTCCATGCCCTCCTGCCTGTTTTTATGATTTTACAATCATGTTTGCTTTTTTCACACAGCAATTATAAGGGAAACAGTGTAACTCAGTGTATACATCAAAGCACAAAAGTAAACAGGTATTTGCCCTCTACTCATTCCAAGGTAACAATCCTAACTATTATACAAAACAAAGCAGGCAGCAATTTTCAGACAGAAGCGTGATCTAGAAAGGGAACTGTGTTCCTCAACAACTGGGACAGAATGAGGAACATCCAGTCAGCCCCACCAGCTATTTTTCCTGACCCAGTCCGGCTGGCTTGTAGTAGTGTTAGAGCATAGTTCTGCTTCTTTTTCCATGGCAGCCCTGATCACTTCCACTGCATAAATTATATGTGGCCCCATTTTCTCATCAGGAAAAAACTGTTTACAAAGTACAGGATCTGAAAGTCTCTTTCCTTGTCTCTCATACTAGTCACTTAGCAGACTAATATTTGTAGCTCTCCTACCCTTGGACAATCTCCTCTGCAGCACATGAAACAAGATCAGCACAGACTTCAAATAAAGAGTTTCAGGTGGCCAAGACCCTGGAAACATCAGGTCCTTCACCTTCACCTTCAGGTTTGCAACAAGCAGTAAGAACTGGCTTTGGAAGATGTGCCTATTCACGGATCTATTGTGTGAGAAATATCCATACAAAGGATGTTAAAATGCATATCATTAATTAACCGTGTCACTGCTGAAAATGTCAGTGGTACACCGTTACATGCAGGGGGTGGAGGGAGAGGGCAGGCGATTCCCCGAGAGCCAATGCACATGGGGTACCATCTTTTAAGATGTCTCTCCATGCTTACATCTGCACTTGAAAGGGAATCCTCTGAACTGTCATTCATGTTAAAATTCGACACTTACCAACAAGGACTTAACAAGTCTTTGAACTTTCTCACCCATTACCAAGACAGTTTCCCCAATTATCACCTGTAATACCATTAACTCACAAACATCCCACTCTCCCTACCTTTAATATCAGCAATTCACAGACACTTACCTTCCTTCCTCCCCCTTCCCACCCCCCCGCATCCCCCTTCTGTTCTGCAATGTGATTTGTCCTTTTCATATTTGTTCATTTTTTTAAATTGTATCCTTTGGTATATATGGTTGTGACTACTTTCTTCCACTATTTGATCTGAGGAAGTGGGTCTGGCCCACGAAAGCTCATCATCTAATAAACCATCTTGTTAGTCTTTAAAGTGCTACATTGTCCTGCATTTTGCTTCATGCTTATAGGGTTCCTGCATGTAACTGAATGTGTTATCTGATGTGTTCATTGGTTAACTGTGCACATGATTACACTTTCACATCACTAATTCACACCTATACAGGATACTCCCAACTTGCGACGCTATTGGTTCCAGAAGAAGTGTTGCAAGTCGGGGGTGTCGTAACTCGAACCCGCATTTACGGTAGGCACCGTGTGCTGTCGTAAATAAGGGCCGAGGACATAAGTCGCGGGTTTCCAGCCCATTCCGCACTTACAAAAATGGTTATAAGTGTGGGGGGTTGCAACTCGGGTGGTTGCATCTCAGGGGCCCCCTGTAGAGTCTAAATCAAACTACTTCTAATGCTCCTGAAGCAGATTATACAGTGCAGTTCATGGAAGCCCTATGGGATACAATTCTATTTGTGAGCGGTGTAAGATGTTCACCAGGTATGTCTATCACTTCAGATATGCTCATAAAAATTCCAAAGTTTGCACCTCTCCTATTCCCACTTCAGACTCCCAATGCCAGGCTTTACGTGCTATTTGTAACTGGACACCGTTCTTTCAAGGCCATCCTTAGGCACAGTCTAGAGCTGGCTACAGACAGTGACAGCAGTTCTAATCCAGCAGCTCCAGACCCCCAGCCCCAGCAGCCCTAATCCCCCAGCCATCCCTCCACCTCTGTGTGTTGGCTGCCCCAATGCTCAGGGCCAGCCCACTGCTCCACCTACTAGCCCTGGCAGCCCCAATTCCCTGCCTCCTGCTCTGCCTCCTAGGTCACAGCCCTCATGGGCTGCACCACTTTCCCTTTTCCTGCTCCCCTGCCAGCTTTCCTACCCTATTCCTGTCCTCCCACAGCGCTGAGCACAGCCCCCTGTGTAGATGCTGCACTGCTCCCCCACCCCCTGGTAGGGGATGGAGGGTGCAGGTACTCAGGCTCCATAGGATACCAGAATTCCTTAGAAAGGCCCTGTGTTCTTTTATTTAGTATTGTTCCGTTCAGGTTTTATTGTGCATTATTATCCGTCTAACACATAAACATGAGAAAACAGAAAGAAGTTTCCCTGCCTAAACATTTAGAAGGAAAGAAAGGGGGGAAGACAAAAGAGCCTCTGGAACAAAATATATACTGTATATATTTTATACCTCTTTAGCAATAGCATCTTGGAGGACAACTTACTGCAGATTCCATATGAAGGCAGAACATGAGAAAGATTGAGAGTAACCCTTAAAAGAATATACAGCAGATTAAGATTTTCTGTGAGTTTATAGCTAGTATGCCTCAATGACAAAAATTATATCACTCGTAATGGGCGTGCTCCAATCAAGTCAGTATACTGTGTCCATTAAAGGTTGAACTGAGAAGTAAGGGCAACCTGGTCAATGAAAAGGAATACAAAGGAATTTTCTGCAGCTAGCTGGCAGTCATTTCCTAAACACACAGACGAGGGGAAAGATTCTGTTACTCATACATAAAAACAATATTCCTTACAGTGGGAGTCAGCCAGACTATGCGAATGAGCAACAGCCACCTGGTCACCAGTAGTCCCTCAGTGCAACTAGGTGGCTGTTGCTTGGTTATTCATCCATTTTGGCATGCCACAGTAGAAGTGTGGCTCACACAGCATGTGATGCAAAATTCAGATTGAAAATGCAGATGAGATTTGACGTTGATCTGAGCCCTGCACGCTCATACAAAGGACACATATGCTTGATACAACTAATCAGTATTCTCAAGAGGATTTTATTTTGAACCCATTTTACCAGGGCAGTTTAACATGCCAGAGCAACAGAGAATAACTGTTCAGAAACATACTATTTCCTGTAATTGGAAGAGGAATAGTTTAAACAAGTCTTTAAGGTACATTCTGAATACATAAAATCATCTTCCTAAGAAGTTTCAGAAAATACGCATAGGAAGATATTATGCTATATTTCCCTATACCACATCATTGCTTTAAGACGCAACTGCAGTTTATTATGTACAAAACTTGTCTCAGAGTGACATTCTTACAAAGAAAAGGCTACATAATATATGTTGTAAAATATTGTTCTCAAAGCAAGTGAAATGGGTTTGGGGTTAATATTTCAGCTGTTTGTAATCATGATGAACAAACAGTGTTACTGCCACTGAATGAGGGGTATTTTGGATGGCCTTTAAGAGGCAAATGAAAAAGAAATATAGAATGGGTTATAACATATAAGTCACCAGCAAAGGGAGATTGGAGATCTTGATATTTTCCCCTGAATAATCAGGGGAGAGGGACATTACAGAAATCTAATGCCTGCCAGAGAAGTATTTTTGTAATCTGTGTAAACACTAGCATTCACAGCTAGAGGGATGTTCTTGGTGACAAAGAATAATTCATGGTTAAGTACTCAAGCAAAACTTACTAGCACAAAAATTTTTTACCAAAGGATACTATTCAATATTCACATACTAATTATTCAAATAATGGGGGAATTGATTATGTTCTGATTTAATTGGTGGGGGATAGGTAAAAAACAGATTACAATAAAAAATTAGTAAAGAACAAAAAAGGAAGATGGGTGAAGCAGTATATGGCACAGCTGAAGCCTAACAACAAAAAATGAGGGGAGTGCTGCAGCTTGAAATACTTGACTGGTAATATCCTGCATGCCATTCCAGGAAATCCCAGAGTGGATTTTAAGCTTCTGCCCATCCTCATAAAGAAAGCGGGCGGGAAGACTAATCGATATCTAGCAACCCAGCTGTGACCTGGCACATAAAGAAGTCAAGAAAATAAATCCCATTGATGATCTCTATAATTTAACATTTGGAAGACAGCAACATCTGGGATCAACTCCAAATGGGACATAGTCACACTGAATGAGTCTTGGCTTCTGTACTAATTGTTAAACCGAGCGAGATTACACAGACACAGGGACACACAAAGACAAAGTCTTTACATTCCTCGTGGATTTTCCATAACATACACAACTCAATGTACAAATATAACCTGAATATACAAGCAACTTATTGCAATACCAATGATCTGCAAAGCAATTCAACTACATTAGTATGAAACAGTAGCTATTGTCCAGGACGAGTCACCAAAGCCGATCAAGTATTCCTGGTTTTAATAGGTGGTGTCAAAAACTACAATGAGTCTCTTTAATCGCTTCATAAGTCAGTTTAATGGACTCCAGAGTTCTGCCCTCAGGCGGAGCTGAACAAATAATAACAGAGTGAAAATGACTTCCACAAATGACACTTTGTGTTCTTACTAAACACACACACACAAACCCCAAAACACACACAGCATATGAAAGTAAGCCACATTTTTTCAACATTTATATTGTAAGCTTCTTTTTTATAAAAAAAAGTGTTATAGATACAATTGTGGGTTATTTCCCAACCAAATTGCTAGGATTTCAAATTTGTTTTGTTTAGGCTATTTATATATGCTGGCAGGAAACCTTAGCCCTTCTAAAAAAGTATCAGCAGGATCTGGCTGAATTCAATTGTTGAAATAAGAAAATATCAGTGTCAAATATGCAACTAAGAGATGGGTGCGGGGGGAGGGAGGGGTTCCATATTCCGTAACTAGGGCCAAGGGAAAAAAGAAGAAAAAACCCAGATTCATCAGTCAAATATCTAACGTCCTTTGTTGTTCACCTTTCAAATAGGAAGATGCTACTCTGTCTCTTCCCCCTCACAAACAGTACCTTGAACTTCAAATGCTGAAACACACATTTTCCTGCCTTTGTGCAATCCGGACCTTTATAAACTCCATTTCACAGCCAAACAAAACGTTAGCAGAGGAAGTAAGCTACTGTCCCGATTAAACACCACCCCAGACACAAAAACACACGCAACAGCGGACTGATGCCTGTCTCGAAAGATGGCAGTAGCTTAAACTGAACGTGCACGTTAAGCCGAATACCCATTTTTAAACAATTGTGTGGTTCTCTCTCCCCTTCTCCTCCCGTCGGTGCCAAGGCTGGTGGGAAGCGGGGCACTAAGATGCTATTTAATCCTCCCAGACTCTGTTCAGAAGCGATCGGGCTATTGACAGACATACGCTTTCCAGCTGTTTTTGTTCCATAACCCCCGCCCCAAACACACACTATTTTAAATCCCTGATGCTATTCACTGCAACGGAGGGGGGAGATGGGTATGAGAACAGGGATCTATTCCCTGCCTCCCTCCCCACCTGCACATGAACCAGCAGCGTCCGCTAGCAAACTCCTCGGACAGGCGTGCTCCCACCCGGGAGCATCGGGGAGGGGTTGCCTGCTTATCGCCACCTGGATCTGCCCCCCGGCAGGGCGCCCGCGCCAGCCGCCCCACTCACCCACGCCGTATTTCTCGTGCTCGGTCGGGATCCACATGCTCACGGCGCGCGGGGTCCGTCTCCGAACAATGAGCGCGGCGGCGGCCGGCCAGCCCCTCTGCCCAGCGCCGCTGCTGCCGCTGCTCGGCGGGGCTCAGCCGCGCTCCACGGGCTCCAGCGGAGAAGTCATTGTTGTGATTGACTGAGCCCCGCTCCCCCCGCTGGCCACTCACAGCCGCCGCCCCGCCTCCCTGCCCCTACTGCATGCCGGGAAACGTAGTTTCCCCGTGGAGTACAGCGGCAGGAGGCGGGGCACAACCCAGCCCCTCCCCGCCCCCCATCTGGAGGCTGTTTCCTTAGAGCAGAGAGACTGGGAGTCCCGAGGAGCCTCACGTTCTAAGGCGGGGCCGAGGCTCTTTCCCATTGGTCCGAGAGCCGTTCCAATGCGCCACGCAGCCCGGCTCCACCTGTGCACAGCGGCATGGCAGCTTCAGCAGGCGGTAGCGCCGCGGCCGAGAGAGGCGGTGAGTGTGGGGCAGGGCTGGAGCGCTCCCGAGCGCGGGGACGGGGCCCTTCGCCTGGCGGCAGCGGAGTGAAACAGCCGCTTTCCTAGCGCAGAGCCGCCCTTCTCGTGCCCTGTACTTTCAAGTGCGGGGCCTGGTGGGCGTGGGCGGCTCTTCCGTGCACTCTGCTCGGGGGGCCCTGGGCCAAGTTACTCCTGAGCTCTGCCCGGCGCTTCCTCGGCATTAATGGTTCGTCGCCACACGCGGCAGAGGCGGGCAAGCAAAGACTGTGAGAACTGCCACAGTCCGTGGCGAGACTCCTGCTCAAAAACGGTGCCAAAGAGAATGGAGCAAAATGCAGGACAATGTAGCACTTTAAAGACTAGCAAGATGGTTTATTAGATGATGAGCTTTCGTGGGCCAGACCCACTTCCTCAGATCAAATAGTGGAAGAAAGTAGTCACAGCCATATATACCAAAGGATACAATTAAAAAAAATGAACAAATATGAAAAGGACAAATCACATTGCAGAACAGGAGGGGGATGCAGGGGGGGAGGGAGGAAGGAAGGTAAGTGTCTGTGAATTGATGATATTAGAGGTAGGGAGAGTGGGATGTTTGTGAGAATGGAAGTTGAACTGAACGGCAGAGGGAAAATAGAGCGGGTTTCTAATGCTGCAACAAGTAATGGACATGCAAACCCTGCCAATGTTGACCTCGCTCACTGTATATGTAAGAGAACCCTCTGTGAAAGACAGATGCCAACAGAGTGAGGAGTCAGTAAGGTCAGAGCAAGCAGCTTTTAGCCCATGCAGCAAAATGTACTATCTTTGTGGCTTTTGGACGTTGACAGACTTATTTTCCAACTGTCCACAGTGCATATGTACCTTGCCTATACATGGAGGCTGTATCACATTATATATACTAGTAGTTGAAGCGATACATTCCTTCTCCCACTCCCCCCCCCCCCCCACACAAGCCTATCACCTAGTGTGGATGTAGTTATTGTTAAAAAGTGTGTTATGTCAGTAGTCATACCTTAAGAGGAAGGAGAATACGCTCTCCTTCTAGAAGGCCCCTTTATTGTCATCTAACTACATCCACAATAAGTTATACCTGTATAACTGTTTGGGGGGGGGGGGGGGAGAACCAAAATTGTTATATTGATACACAAACTGCATGTAGATGAAGCCTAAGAACCAAACAGAGTTATGGTAAAGGGAGAGTTAGTCTGTAGTCTCTGGTGTGAAAAAGGTCTAACCTTCCTGTAGAGTAAGGTAGTGGTTGTTTTTTTTTCCCCTTTTTTTCTCCCTCCCCCTCTTCTCCCCCCCCCCCCCTCCCCTCACTAGGAAAGAGATCGTAACCTGACCTAGATTTTTTTTTTCTGTTGTTGTTAGTTCTTTTCCCATGGTGAAGTCACCATAATCTAGCTCTTCCAGTGAGTGCTTGTTTTGTTTTTTAACAGTGCTTTGTGTTCAAAACGTTGTCTTTGTTCACATCCTCTGCAGCAGTTTCACTGAAATTTCTCTCTGACACACTCATAAGAAACTGTTTTCACTGATACTTCTGCTAGGTATAGGACTCTTGAGAACTGTGACATAACCTAATTATACCTTTGGCCCTTGTTGGTATCTTTCTCCAACATAAGGCATGATGGGTAACCACTGCAGCCCATTGGTTCAGAGGCCCACAATACATTTTGTTTACCATTGTCCAAGAGCAGGGTTGTTAGATTCTGCTAGTTTCATTCTGTGTTGATTTTTTTCCCTACCAGTATTACTGTTATGATACACACATAAAGCAAGGGTGTATGAAGGGAGGTGCATTTGGTTTGCACACAAAATTGACTGTAAGTAGGGATATAAAATCTCATTTAAAAAGTTCAGTGGTTAAATTTTGTATTTAACCACTTAACTGGGATCCTGCAGGCAGGAAGGGCTGCTCCAGCCTAACCAGAGCAGCCAGCAGCAGGCGTGGTCAGGCTGGAGCAGCCTCTCCATCTGCAGTGCCAGCTGTGCCTCTAGTTAACTGGTTACTTTGGAAAGCATGCCAATACAGCTTTGCATCCCTAACTATGAGAGATGTGCACTCTCTCTGCAGCCAAAGCGCTGCTACAGTTCAATCAGCACACCCTGCAAACTCTAGCTATGCAAACTAGGGATGTAATTGTTTACACGGTTAACCCATAAGCCTGGGCTTATCAGTTAATTCTAATGACTACATGCATCTCCCCCCTCCCTTGCTGCTTCTATAGCAGAAGCAGCAAAATGGGTGGACAGATGAGAGCTGGTGCCTGGAGGGAGCTGGCTTCCCACATGTCCTGGCTCCTGTAGAGCTGCCTGCATCCCCCACCCCTCGTGCAGGAGCACAGTGGGTGGGGGAGCAGATGAGAGTCCGGTTGTATGGGAAGCCGGCTTTCAAACTAACTCTCTGTGCATACTGGCTCCCTCCAAACCACTGTCAGAAGAAAGGATGCTGGGGTAGATGGACCTTTGGTCTGACCCGCTATGGCCGTTTTTATGTGTTTGCTTCTTCTCTGTTTTCCTACAGTCAACAAAGGACAAAGATGCTTTTCTATTTTCTCCCAAAAAAAGCTGTGGGGTGGGGAACATGTTTCCTCCTTTCTTCCCCTTACACCTGGAACATTGTCAATGTCTTACTGTTTGTCAAAATTATGCTGACATTATTCCAGCTGCTTAACAGGTCACCTTATGCTAGAATGTGCAGGGCAATTACATGCCATATCTCATGTGACACTCACATGTCCATATCTACATTGCAGAACCATCAGGACTGAAGGATTTTTCCTGGTCAGACATGGCATCCAAGTTTGCATAAAGCAGCCAGGAAGAACAGGTGGCATATGTGACTGGCTTCCCCAGTGCCGGGCTGACAAAGGTGGTGAGGGTGCTCAGGGTCAGGCAGAGTGGGGGAGGGATTGTCAGACAGATAATAGGGATCAATGATGCAGAATAGGATGACCTGAGTGGAACAGAAACCTCTCAGCACTGGTCATAATGAGCGGGGGAAACATGGGAAGGAGACTGATGGGCAGTGACTGAAATTAGAGAAACCGCTACAAACTTCACTCAAGTTGGTTTAAAAACCTCTAGCCCGCGTTCCTGGACAATGAGCCATAGGCCCACGCTACAGCCCCTTCCTCCTACCAGCAATCATCATGTCCTTCCAGCTAATACTTAACCTCTCTTCCCCAAGTCTCCCACTACCTGTCAGCTTGGCTTCTTCCCACTGCCATAGAGAGGTGCAAGGAGAACCCCTTCTTTCTTTCCTGGTGCAATGTGTGTGGGTGTGAGAAATAGTGACCTTTTATTTCTCACTGGTGAGACATTCACACAGGGAGCTACATAAAACGTTGCAGCTATCATGATGGGACTTTGCCTTGGGCACACAACTGTCACTTTGTTAATGAAGTCAATGGGATTCTAATGAATAACATCTGACAGAAGGTGTTATTCCAGGCAACCCAAACCCACTGCCCTGTGCATTTGAATGTTGGTAGATTTTAAATTGCTGTACCCCAAATGCTCCGTTAAGGTCCTGAGAGATCATAATTTACCCAAATTCCTTGTTAATCCTTCAAATGCTCTGAGTTGTATAAACCCCAGTAAGCTGCTGTATGGGATTCTAAGTAGAGCCCTGCGTGGGATGACTTTTTTTTTTTTAATCCTGCTTCCATCCTGCCCTACCATGTATGCTCCCACTCACTCATACATTGTTTCTTACATTTTCATACTGCTCCTATCCGCAAAAATCTTATCGCTCAACTCCCACAAATAAGTTTGCCAGCCCTTCTAGTTTTGCAAGGGGTTTTCTGGAATCAAGTTCTATCTACTGGAAATTACTGAAGCCAAACAGATTTTTAGGCCTCTAAAACTTCCTGGCCTGGTCCCGTGCTACTAGAAACAGCCAACATGTCCTGGGAGCCTTAAGGTGTATGTGCAGAGGGTCTCTGTGCACTACTCCATCTTGAACACCAACTCCACAGCTCCCATTAGTGGCGATTGGAGCCCATGGCCCCTTAAGGTGTATGTGCAGAGGGTCTCTGCCTAGGAACCGCAGGGACATGCCATCCACTTCTGGGAGTGATATGGAGTGAGGGCAAGCAGGGAGGACTGAAAACAGGTTTCATGCAACGAAACCTGTTTGGCTTTACAAATTGCTTTTCTATGTGGAATTGTGTCAAAATACCAGCAGCATCCTTTTAAGTTGTGTATCACAATAACAGAATTTCAGTGCAACAAGGCTAGTTGACATTCTTCTACAATGTGTTTTCTGTTTAACTGAGTGAGTGACAGGACAGCATGAGTGAGATTAAATATTTCAGTAGAATATATAATGGGATATTTTACTTTGTGCAGCAAATCTGTATTGTCTGTGATCCCACCATAATTCTACAGAAAATTGTATAGCATGAATGAGTGCTGTGCCTGCTCTGATGAGATGCCTGTATGAAACAGTGGGAGCTCTCTTTGCACCTTAGCATCTATGCATAACTCCCATTAACATTAGGCACAGAGTGTTACATTCTGTGCAAAAGCCAATTGAGGCCAAGCAGTTTGAAAACTCTGGGAATTCTCAGTATAACTATAGCTTAAAAATAAGCTGTTAACTATCCTTCTAAATGTATCTTAAATATCTATGTATGGAAGTACTGGAATGGGTTACCTAGGGAGGTGGTATAATATCCATCGCTAGAGGTTTTTAAGTCTAGGCTTGAGAGAACCTTGGCTGGGTTGATTTAGTTGGGATTGGTCCTGCTTTGGCCAGGGGGCTGGACTTGATGGCCTCCTGAGGTCTCTTCCAGCCCTGTGATTCTATGATGTGCAACTATACTTAATTTTAGCAGTCTGGGGCTTTCTTATTTCATTATAAATGACTCAGTTGTTTCAAGTCTTCACTAGACAGTCTTTTGTTACCTACCATATGGTAACTTCTGAGGACCGCAGAGAGTAGGGTTGTAAGGTGCCCGTTTTTTACCAGAACACCAAGTCTGGTTTTAAAAAAAGGCATTTTACGACACCCAGTTGAAAAGGCACTCTCTTGGCTCCAGTCAGCACTGGCTGACTAGAGCTACTAAAAGTCCACTTGGTGGCACAGCAGGGTTGGCAGGCTCCCTGGCCAGCTCTGCGCAGCTGTCAGGAAGTGGCCAGCATGTCCAACTCCTTTGTGAAGTGCAGCCACGGAGGTTCCATATTCTGTCCCCACCCACAGGTATCACCCCAAGTGCTGGCCCTGCCACTCGCATTGGCTGGGAACCATAATCAATGAGGCAGTGCTGTGACTGCTTCTACTTAAGAGCCAGAGGGATATGTTGCTGTTTCCCAGGAGTCATCTAAAACGTAAATTTGGTTGGGATTTAAGGGAACCATAGATAACATAGAAAATCTGTTAAAATGAGTTTTTCCTTTTTTGAGACTTAAGCAAGTCTATGTGATGTAGAAGTGAGGGGAAAGTTATACCTGGGTGAGAATAGTATACAGTGAAGAGAGAAGGAAGAAGGACTTTTGTCGACATAAATACTAAATGGTTAAAACCTTACATCTGGGAAGATTAAAATGCTGTCTGCTGCTTTAAGGCAGACCTGCCTTTGCTGAGAGCAGGTCCTATACTTCTGCACAGTATCCTTTCGAAGTCAGTGGGGCTTGTATATGAATAAGGGCCCATATTTATAGGGTGCGTTTTTCTTTTGCTTCTGTCGGGGGGAGGAGATGGGTACCTCCCAGCAATAATATGTTCATTATAACCAATTGAAAGTGAAATCTATATACACTCTTCCCAATAACAATGAATATAGTTATAAAAATTTGAATTAAATCAATAATTTGAGTAGTGATACTGTGCTATGTAATCTGTTATATATTTAAGAGAGTTTGTGCATCTGTGTGTGTGTCCATCTGTCTGAAAGTCCATTTGTTCAAGAACTCCTCCTAAATGGTAAGTTAGGACCACCAAATTTGGTATGCTGTAGGGATGTAGGTGACTAGTCGAGTCACTAGTCAACTACTTAATTTCCCCCATGTCACATGGGAAAGGCGGGGTGTAATAGCATGGACAGCTATACTCACAAATGACCACAGAGGGGGCAGCAAGTGCTCTCTCCGTGGGGGGGGGGGGGGGGCAGCAGCTAACAGCTGGATTGCATGGCTCCTGGGCCAGCACCGGGAAGCAGCTGCCAGCCCTGACCCCTGCAGCCCCCAGAGTCCCTCCTCATCTCCAACCCTGACTCCTTCACCCTCCCCCCCCCCACACACATCTCCAGTCCATGTTCTGACTTTGTTCCCTCCCCACACTCCTAGCCCCCTGCCCTGAAGTAACGCTGGGTAAGTCTTTTAGTTTGTAATAACAAGAGCTCTGGTTATTCTGCACTGTAAGGAAAAGCATCAGTTCTTGAAAGGTATCAAACTTCTAAAAGACTTTGTGAGCAGTCACAATAGGAACATAGGCCTATACAAACTGCTACATAAGAATGCAGAGCTTTCTGCTGGTAATGCATGCACTCAGCCAGTTATGCAATACAGTATCATACAAGGAAGCTTTCCTGACCCAGCTGGTGATCACTTTATGCCCTGAAGAATAAAGAAAAACATTTGTAGAATCACAACAATTCTCACTGTTAATTCATATAAACAATAAAAGCGATCTCACCACATTGTATCAAAGATTTAATAGCACCAGCCTATAATGAGGTCTCACATTAATACTTCATTGCTGCTATGAAATCTGCTACAGTTACAAAAGCTAAAGTATACTTGAAGTGAATGAATGAACAATGCTTTGCACTATGCTTGGCTATTTTTAATGGGCTTTGTTCACTAGAATGGGCTGTAGCTCATTAATGTGAAACAGCGATGCTCATCTTAAAATGTTGGAGCTAGAGGAGGTGCAGTAGTTGGAGATCATGTCTGACTGCATATAGTGGTATATTGTTTTCTAAAATATAATTCCCATATTGACCTTTATGCTGTGTCTACATTGGCAATTGAGCAACAAAACTTGTCATTCAGAGGTGTTAAGGAACCCTCCCCCTCGCTGAAAGACAAAAAGTTTTGCTGCAGCAAATGCCAGAGTCCAGCTGACAGTTCAAACACCATTAGTTGGGAGTGAAAGTATTTTGTGTGCAGAATCCCTTGCACTGTGCCTGGAAGTGATCCTGGGTTTCTGTGACAAATATAGCTGTTTCCTAGGCAAACCATATTGTTGGGACCCTAGTATTTAAACCCAGGCCTACCAGGTCCTTAAGCAGCATCCTTAGCTGTTGGGACATTGCTCCCAGTGACCAACAGCCTTAGTGCTAAAAACACTAGCAACCACATCCTCAGAATTGATAGGCTATACTCTCAGTGGGTGTCTGGATTAAAAATCTCTAATGGACCAGAAAGCTGAGCAACAGACCAGCCTGCTCACTGCTCCCTGGACTGACTGGTCACCAAGCCTGACTGCTTCACCTGGATTCGATATTCTGGCTACTGATCAGTGAAAACTCTGACCATTGCACTGGATTACCTCTGAGACAGCTTCACCTGCCAGCTGTCCAGGCCCCTGCACACACTTGACTGGACTGCTCCGTATCTCACCTCAGCCACTGAGAATTATATTTGTTGAATTAAACTTAAGTTAGAATGATTTTACTGAAATATCTTTAGGTGTGTGTAATTGTGAGTAGGGTCTCCTGGGGGTAAGCTGCCTAATGTAAACCCTGGGGAGTCTATGAACTTCTAAGGATTATTTGAAACAATATAAACTTTTAAAGTGAATTTCCTATGAATTGTCTTGGGTGCATGGGGGTAATATGTATACCAATGTAACTTGTCTAGTTATGGGAAAACCCAGCCTCAGGAAGCCTGAGAGGAGATCCACTGTATCTAGTGCCAGACCAGAGATCCAGTCAGTAAAAAGGAGAGGGTAAACTTTTCATGAGCATGATTGTTCTGAGCCAACATGGTTATGAATGTGACTACATGAAAAACCTCTTGGCATTTGAAGGACTTATCCTGCTAGAGCCATTATTGGAGTTGGGGTGATTTATGGTAAGCTTATTAGCACGTGCATAGGTTCTTCTGTTGTTTTATCTATAATGCTTGTAATATACGAATAAAAGGGTTTGCTTAGGAAGAGTTGTGTGAGAACTTAATCAGCATAATTTGCCTCCAGTTATAGCCTCTGAGGAAGGAAAGCAAAGTAGGCCTGCTGAGACAGTCTGACTTGCTCGTATATTCATAACATGGGTAGGCTGCTTTGTATCCAGGAAATACCCCAGTCAGAAGAGGGAGAGAGATGTGTGTGTGTGTGTGTGTGTGTGTGTGTGTGTGTGTGTGTGTGTGTGTGTGTGTGTGTGTGTGTGTGTGTGTGTGTGTGTGTGTGTGTGTGTGTGTGTGTGTCTCCCCAAGAAAGGTTATGGGAACCCTGAAACTGCCCATACTGAGCTATAAGGATAGATTGTACAACAGTGTATTGTGCGTGGAAATGGTTTGTCATGGCACATTTTACATGATGACTTCAGAGCTAGGAAAGGAGAAATTAGCAAAACCTGAAAGGGAATATTATATTAAAGTAATAGGAAGATGCGTTTTGAGTACAATGCATCTTACATTTATCCAGTGTAAATGTCCTTAAATATCAGTATTAGATAATTAATACTTTGAACATTATATTGATGGGCGTCTAATTCTTCAGTCATGATGGTGTAAAGCTAATGTTAGTGTGTAATTGAATAGCCATGTAACTGCATTTAAAAAAAGTGGTTACTCACCTATTCAATAGCTCCTATTCTTTGGGAGCACCTTGCTACCTTTTAAGCTGGTTCCCCACAGCATTTGCTCCTGTCTGTCTTCCCTTCTCTTCCCCCTTCCACCCCACCTCCTGCCCCAAACCTCCTAATAGGCCTGGGAGAGGGGGAGGCAAGCAGGTCCACAGAGTTGGCATGCTTGGAGAGCCACCTTAAAAGCTGGCTGTGCATATCTGCTCCCACTGGCTCGGCAGTGCGGAGGGTATCAGAGGCAGCAGCACAGGAGAGGGGTGAATCTGGTGCTCATGGAGAGGCAACTTAAAGCTAGCTCCACAGGCACCGACTCCCACCTCTCCCTCCCTTGCTGCTTCTGTCTGCAAAGTCAGTATTTGGTTGGGCCAGGACAGTGGGGTGAGCCTGGAATGTGATTTTTCTCATCAAACAGAAAGGGAGGGCTCTGATAGTAGGGACAGTTACACCCAAGAATGACAATAAGGGGAATATCAAGTACCCCAGCACTGAGAAGTGTGCGCCTGGCCTCCTGGGGCGTCCCCAGGGAGCAGACAGCAGCAGCATGGCACCCTGCCTTGAGCCACCCCACTCCCTCCCCAGATGCCTGCACCCCTCAGTGGCCAGTGTGGCCCTGGACCCTTGCCCTGAGTCCTCCACTCCTTGCCCTGAGATTCCCCTCCTTTCCCCCCCCCCCACAAACCTCATAACCTCCTTCCCTAACATCTACACCTCCCACCACCTGTCCTGAGCCCCCCTGCCCTGACAGTTGCCTTTCCAAACCTCTGCTCTGAGCCCCCCATACCTCCCAACCCCCTATCCTGACTCCTGCATTCCTCACCCCCCTGCCCTGAAGTACCAAGCAACACTGGGTACATCTAGTAGATTTATATTGTGCATTACTGAGCACAATATAGCATAGTTTCCTGTCTAGGAATCAGTTTCTGTGCTTAGCTACACTAGTGTAAAAATCCATAGTAGCTACCTTGATGTTAGTGCACTCAAGACGTGCCAGATTTGCATAGCATTTATCTCTATGTGGAAGTATTTACCATACTGAAAATTGAAAGTATGGGGATGTTTGTGTACTGGTTAAAGTTGGTCACCTAACAATATATTAAAATAATTTAAGGTAAGTTTTATTTAAGGCTGCATGCATTTTGTATACACAACAATCCGCGATACCATAGTGTTTTGTTTTGCCATGTAGCTTTGTCTCTGATGCAGTATATGTTTTTATTAAACTAAAAAGGAAAAATTGACATGTATTGGCATATGCAAGTTAACAAACTAGGCAGTGATATAATAACATTTATGTTTTAAATATGGGGTTATTGGCGGGCACGTTGGTTTTGTTTTATTTACTTCTAACAGCTAAGATTTTTATTAATCAATTTTCCCCCTTTTCCATTCACTTGTTTTCTGATGCATCCACTCTGGTACCCATAGCAACACTTGTTAATGCTAATGAAACTGCAACATGTTAAGCTCCCCAACAGAGCAGCTCTGTTAAATATGGCTATTAAACACAGTTGTGTTTCTGTTAGCACCATCTCCCAGCAGACACCTACTATATGGAAACACTTTTCTGAGATCAGGATTTGGTAACTTCTTATTGCTGCTCTTAAACCTGTCTGATTATGACTGGAATGAAGTCTCCGATTCTTCTGTGAATGTGCCAGACTATTTACAATTTCTATAAAATTGACAAGGTTTAGCTGTAGGATGAAGTAATCTTTTGAAGTACGAATTTGCATTCAATGAGATGCTGCAGAGGGTGGAAGCTGATTGATCTTGGTGAATCTAGGAAATGTGTTGTCTTGTGGAGCACATGGAGATTTTAACTAACTCCCATGTATCATTGATAGTGTTTTAGTGAGCAGAAAATAATCTTTTATGAACTAAGACTGAAAGATAATTCAAGTTAATAGGAGTGTTTGTTTTTTTTCCAATGGAAAGCTGGGGAGTTGTTCTGTGTATTGTGATTCTTCTTTCACTGAACATGTTTTTGATGGGCTGTTTGGTTGAAGGGGGAATAGCACACTGTGTGTGTGTGTGTGTAATTGTAAATAGTGTTGGACAATTGTTAATCCTCTATCTTCTGTGCTCTGTAAAACAAAAGAGAAATCCAATTAAAAAATGGAAAAGCTCTTTTAATGGTACCACTATACATCAAATGTAAGAACGTTATCGTGTCAGTGAACTAGTGCAGTTTTAGTCAGCAGCTGAGAGAAGTTGTAATACATATAATATGTGTTTAGAGCAGTATTTCTTAAACTTTTTAAGACCGAGGAATACCCAACAATTTTTTTTTTTGAGGCACATGAAGAATTTTTTTGTTGAGCCAAAAAAAAAGGTTGAGGGGGAAGTTTGGGGGGAGGGGATTGACTGCCCCTTTAACAGCAGCCATTTTGAATTCTGTTCTCCGCGGCACACTTCCGACTGCCTCGTTGCACACCGGTGTATCACGGAACACGTTTTAAGAAACACTGGTGTAGAGCCAATGTGTTTGCTTACCTGTTATTATAGAGTTGGGTTTTTTTTGGTGGGGGGGTTTCTGTCCATTTTTAATGTGTCTATTGCTAGAAGAGTATCTAATATATAGGTTTGCAAATTTACTGTAGGGAACTTAAATACCTAACTTTTTTTTTCTTCGCTTCAATAACAAAGAGATTAATATTCTCCATATAGGAAAAAAAATTCTACTTCTATAAATGGCAGCTGCTTTTATGTGAGGTGGGAGGTATTCTTAGTTTGGGTTGGAGGGGGACTGTTTAATGAGTCTGGGATTTTTTTTATTTTATTTTATTTTTTATTTTCCCCCTGTTCTCACCTTGTGCCCATTGTGGTAACATTCACATGCCTGTGTCTTTCATTGCATTCATTTTCATTTTAAGGTCACTTCAAGTTCTTCTACTAATCTCCTCATATTAACCCAGCTGTATTAATGAGATAATAAACCAGGCTTGTTGCTAATGAATTGATTCATTCAACTGCTGAATTTAATTAGAAAGACACTAAACATTCCAGCAGATGTTCTTCTTTTATTTCATTATACTTGTGTTGTCACACAGAAGGTTTATAAATATATACTGTACACCTCTATTTACATAGTAATACACTTACACCTAAAACCATATTTTACCAGAAATCACTAAATATTGACAAATTATAAAACTCAACCATTTATAGGTTTGTTAAAAACTTCAGAGGAGGTTCATTTTGTTGGATTTTCCCCAGACTTGGCTTTTCAGAGAGATTCTAATATAAATTAGCATGTTGATAATTTCAAATGTAGACACATTTGTTCCAGAACTCAAATGTTTTTTTTTTTTTTCCTACTAGGCTAAAGATGTGTGTCCTGGAACAAACATTTATGAAGAGACCATATAGTTGCGTGTGTTGATGTGTTAACTAAGCTAGTTAACTTGACTGTAAATTGAAATCTGGATAAACACTAAGCTAACTGTGGGGCATGCAGTTTTATTGCTGAATTTACGTAAAGTTTCTTTGCACCTGCTATCTGAGGCAGCAGCATGAGGGAGGCTTATCAGTTAATTCTTTAGTCAATTCCATGTTGACATCCCTAGTACAGAGTGTGGGGCAGTTTTCGCACAAAAGATTGAACCTACATGGCGTCATCAATCACCACCTGATCGTGTAGAACAGTGACTCCCAAACTTTTTTTTATAACGCAGACTGGCATACTCATTCAGAAGCTTTAGGCGGACTGGCATAGAAACATTTGCACATTCATTATGGTAATTTTATGGTAATTTTAAGTGGTCACGTGTTTATTTCACATTGCATCTGTATGCACACAATGAATAACCCACCACTTCTCCAAGTTTTCCTGCTTTATTAGGGCCATCCTTCTTTATCTCCCACCTCATTTCCTTCGCCTCAGGAGCCTCCCCTCACACTGGACACTGGCCCCCAGGGTGCACCCAACCCCTCATCTCTTTCTTCCCCTGCAATTGGGTCCATGCCCTCATGCACCTGGCCCATTGCTCCTTGCTGTCATTTATCAGCCTGGGCAGCTGGGTGCTCTGGGCCCCATTGAAAGGGGAAGCGGAAGAGCAGCTTGTTGCAGTGACTGCCCAAGCTCACCAGAATCATGCTGATGGGGCTTGTGCTCACACCTATCTCTTCCTCCTCCCTCCCCCACCCTGTGGGGCAGGCAGAGGCACTACCACCACCACTCTCCAGCTCTTCGTGCGAGTGGCAGCCACAGGCTGTAGAGACACCCCAGTTTAGGGGTCTACAAGAGCCCCTAAAGAAGCAAAGACAGGTGGATTTCCAGTTCCACACGTGCTCGACGGCTCGCTGGGGCTGCTCTTCTGGATCTCGTAGAGCTGCCTGGGCTGCAGTCAGGCTGCACTTTCCCCAGGGCTGGGCATGAGACAGCTCCCCTTCCCCGTTCCCTGACTACTCAGGCCTTCACACACGCACAGGCTCCCAGAGCACCCACCAGCCGTGCCACTCAACGCACGTTTCTCCAGCAGGTGGGGCTGAGGCAGCATGCTGTGGCCTGGCAAACAGCTGTTCACGGCCCGCCACCAGTCTGTGGATCAGAAGGGACTGTGCTTCCTTGATGTCAAAGATCCATGGCTTTCTGGGATGCTTTTGGGACATTTCTGTAATTGGATGGGCCATGCTCTCTGCCTAGTATGTTTGCATGACTTGGTAGACCCGCTACTACCATGGAAAAGCAGCGAGGAGTCCTGTGGCACCTTATAGACTAACTGAAGTGTTGGAGCATAAGCTTTCGTGGGCAAAGACCCACTTCATCAGCATCTCACAAAGTGGGTCTTTGCCCACGAAAGCTTATACTCCAACATTGCTAAGGTGCCACAGGACTCCTCACCGCTTTTGCAGATTCAGACTAACACAGCTACCCCTCTGATACTTACTACCATGGAGACATCCCATGATTCTGAATTGGATTGTGGGGGTCCAGACTTAGTCTATACATTTGATTTGAAATATTTCTGTTTCCCTGCTTGTCCTCAGCCTTGTGTTTCTGTCAGAAAAGGGGGCAAGTAGGCACTTGAGAGCTCTTTAGCGTAGCTATGGTCTCAAGCACTTCTGCTGTTTTCTGTAGATCAAACAACTGGTTAATGGCAATCATTATTACTTTACATATAGCAATACTCCTATCTCAGCTCTGCCTTCACATAGAGATCAATATGTGAAGATGCTGAATGACTGGTCTCTCAGACAATGATGGGCATCAAAGGAGTATGGATACGGATCCTGAGATGGGGAGGGGCAGATTGAAAGGCCCCCATAAAGGTTGAAGAGAGAAGTGGGGCATGTGGAAGTCCCTGATGTGGGGAGAGATTAGGGAAAACTGAGAAACTCTGGTTATGGGGAGGAAGTAAAACATTGCCCTTCATGTCTCTCACTACCCTTCATCCACAGAAGTGAGGGATATAGGAAGCACACAGCCCCTGCTGTTAGGAAAATCAGTGAGGAATCTTGGTATGGGGCGAATGGGTGTGTACGCAGTTCCTACCTTGTAGAGGAATGGGGAGCATATAGAGATGCACATACGGTAGCTGCTGATGTTGAGTGGGAGAAATGGGGATCACTCAGAAGCCTGGCAAAGGGAAGATTTGGGGAAGTAGCAGGAGTCCCTGAAAGGCAGGGGGATGGGAGGATGAGAAACTTTGCTATGGACAATGAACAATAGAAGGATGCAAGGAGCCCTGGTGTGTGCAGAAGGCTTTGCTGACACACTACCTCTTCCCAGCCCAGTCTGCAGTTCTCAAACAGCTCTTCTCTAATAAAATGATCCCTCTGGAGCCACATATGGAACAGTAGTTGCTTGCCTAGAGCTCTGAATAATACTAATGTGTATTAGTGCCCTTTATTGTTGTGGTTAGGTTTTAATCCATTAAGCACTGTGCTGAAGGCTGTAGAGCTTTGTTCTGTACTGTCCATTTAGCCTGCTGTTGAACATTTTGCAGCAGATGAGTACCAAGGATATTTTCACTGAATTTGTCTCTACTTCCTTCCTTTATTTTCCTCTGTACTAAATTCCCCAAACTACTTCAGATGTCCATATTTCTAGTGTAACAGTCTACATTTAATTACCGTTCCTCTGTATCACTTACTCTCCCAGTTACATATCAGCATAGTTGCTTACCTTTGTTTCTAGCTTCCTGCTATTCACTAATAAATAAGGTGAGCACTTCATTTATTTGTGAAGTGCCTTGGCACTTCACAAATCACCTCCATCTGCAACCCAGACAGTTGCCACTCACAAGTATCCTCTGTCTTCGGTAACTAGGTCAGTTTCTAGTCCATGTCAAGAACGCAGTTTCTCAGACTTTCCCCATGCTAATGTGTCTTTTTAAACTGGCTTCTTTTGAGATGCAGTTGATCAGGTAAAAGTCCAAATGGCTAAGCTGTTGAAATAGGGCCTTAAAATAGTCAGATCCAATGCAAAAGAGGATAAATCAGAAGCCTGCCCACCCTGGACACAGATTAACTGGCTGACAGGCAGTCGTCTTTAGCTCTGTTGGCATCAGTGAAATCAACAGCTGCAGAGTAAATGGAGTTGCTCTACTTTTATCCAGGGAAAGAGTTCACTGATTTTTGCAGGCTGTTGCACAGTACTGTTAAAAGGATTCACAAGACTCAAACTTTTTTGCTGCAGATACAATCACTATTTTAAGGAATAGGCTCGGCTTTCCCTGTTAGTCTGCAGAGCCAGATAAATGCACAGAGAGCAAACTAGAAATGTTACTCTATTTAATGTATGTGCTGGTGTCCCTAAAAGAATGGAAACATTGATGCTGATCCAAGTGGTATACGAAATAGATTGGGGAAGATGAGGAGGAAATGGGATGATGTGCAATTGACTTACATGCATTTTTTCAAAATAAATTAATTAGCTATATTGTTGCTGCTAGGATGTTACAGTGTATGTTTGCATGATTACAACCAAATACAATTTTCCTGTGCTATCATGGGAGCTGAATTCAATGCCTACTGACTCCATCTTTCTTCTACCAAATTTGGTGAAAAGTTGGGCTTTTTGAACCTCGGGGGCGGGAAAAAAAGCAAAATAAAAAGTCTTGCTAGTTTGCCCTTACTCAAAAAGACAGATTGTCCAGTCCCAGATTCCAATTTACTTTAGGATTATGCAATCACTAGCTATTTATTGTGCAGACCAAAATTTGTCACTCAAGCCTAAGGGACCTTCTCTCATATGATGAGGAAGTGTTATTAGTCATGTTAATTACACTTCTCCAAATGCCTGGAGATTTTGAGATAAAAGGTGCTCTATATTATGTAAGAGTAGTGCTGGGCTAAAGCAAGTTTTCTTTGAGACAAATACATCTATTAATTTCTGAGTCACCAAGAGAGCGTCACAGATACAGCTGCATTGCTTTCCAATGTGATGTTCCTAGGGTAGTGTGAATCACAAAGAGAAAATGATTTGTTACACCCTCTCTCACCCGTCCAGCTGAACAAGTTATGAAATGGACTTTGTGCCAAAAGGGTCAAGAAGACTGCTTGATTTTTGCCTAAACCCAGGAGCTTTGTTTAATTTACTTAGCTTTGCTTTCTAATGTTCATATGCTTAAAGCCTTGCCTATGTATCTTTCCAACTAGTGTTCTTCTGTAGTAAAGATTTCTTTGGAAAATTAATTCTACTAAATTATTCCATGGAAATGGGACTTACTGAAATTACCTTTCTTGAGTTAAACTCATAGGGCAAGATGGTATAGGCCTCAGCTAGTGAATATCAGGCTACTTATACCACCAAAGGTTCTGGCCCATTGTCCCATTAACAAACTTCAGGCATACTGGTCCCACAGCACAGCATTACAAATCTGTTGTGGGACAGGAAGAAGAGGCTGCCCTGCTTCAAGTCCTGTCCATCCATCTACTCAGCGCCATTCATGAATGGCAAACCCCCATGAACCAGGTGGTGGTTAGTCATTGACTTTCCCCTAAGTAAATGATTATACGGTTGTTCATATTCACTACTGTATAAACTGGGTCACTGGAAATAATAATGCCTTAATATGTGGGTCATAAAAGCGCCTTTCCCAGACAGAGCACAGTTGTGCACTATTTCAGTGGATGAAACACCTCAAGTGGAGGCCACTCACTCAGCAAGAACCACCTTGATGTGACAAATGTTTTGGCAGCCAAGCTAATGGATACCTGGTGCAACCAAGCAAATCATTTGTTACCATATGTGAGTGAGTGATAAAAGGTTGCAGTAAACAAGAGATGGTCTTTACTAACAAAGATCCACATGCAACAACCCACCCTACACAATTGAACTTTTTATCATCAGCATGGGAAAACCCCTGTGTAGTTCAAAAGCTTGTCTTTCACCACCAGAAGTTGGTCTAATAAAAAATATTACCTCACACACACATACTAAGGGTAAGGCTAGACAGCAGGGGGGTTTTGGGATATCAGAGGTATCCCGAAAACTCCGCCATGTCCAGGGAATGCATTTGCTCTTCCGCTTTTTTTGCTGAAGAACAAAAGTGCTCTTTCGGAAGCCCCTGTATTCCTTGTTCTATGAGGAAGAAGGGGGCTTCTGAAAGAGGTTTTTATCCCCGACATTTGGCCCAAATGTCAGAAAAGCCTCTTCCAACAAAAGAATTGGAAAAAGGTACGCAAAATGCACTCTGCATTTTGCGTACCTTTTTCTGACACAAACTTGTAGTGTAGCTGTACCCTAACACACAGGCATCCTTTGCACATACAAACTAGGGAGATACAACCTAAGTGAGCTACTATTAGATGGGTACATAACTCTTTGCACAATCATTCCCAGAGAGTAATCATCAGTGGTTCAGAGTCACTCTAGAAGGACATAACAAGTGGGTTTCAGGAGGGAACGGTTCTGGGGCTAGTTCTGTTTAATATTTTCATCAACAATTTAGATAATGGCCTGGAGAATACACTTATAAAGCTTGTGGAAGAGATGGGTTGCAGGAGAACACAGTTATAATGCAAAATAAGGGAAATGGGGAGAAAGTGGTCTGAGGTAAATAGGATGAAATTCAGTAAGGACAAATGCAAAGTATTCTGCTTAGGGAAAAATAATCCATTCCACACATGCAAAATGGAAAAAGACAGTACATGTGGGAGTATTATGGAAAAGGATTTTATCGTCAAAGTGGATCACTAGCTAAATGAGTCAGTAGTGTGACCGTGCCTTCCCCCCCCCCCCCCAAAAAAAGCAAATGAAAAGTAATTCTTGCACTGTACTCTGCGCTGATTAGGCCTCAACTGGATTATGGGTACCATATTTCAGGGAAGATGTGGAGAAATTGGGCTGCCGTGTCCAGAGAAGAGCAACGAGAATGATGAAAGGTCTAGAAAACCTGACCCTATGAGGGAAGATTGAAATAATTGGGTTTATGAGTCTGGAAAAGAGAAGACTAAGTGGGGTCATAATGGTAGCTTTCAAGGATCTAAAAGGGTGTTACAAGGAGGAGGGAGGAAAAAGTATCCTCTTTAAGCTCTGAGGATAGGACAAGAAACAGTGGGTTTAAATTGCTGCAAGGAAGGTTTAGGTTGGACATTTGGAAAAACTTCCCTTCAGGGTGGCTAAGCATTGGAATAAATTGCCTATGAAGGTTGTGGAATCTCCATCATTGGCAATTTTTGTTTTAAAGAGCAGGTTAGACAAACACCTGTTAGAGATGGTCTTAGATGGTGCTTGGTCCTGCCATGAGTACAGGGGACTGGACTTGATGACCTCCAGAGGCCCTTCCAATTCAGTGCTTCCATGTGGGCTAGTTAGGAAAATAAAGTAGGTCCAACTTACAAGAAGAAAGTATGCACACATGCAGCCTGGCTTAATGTCAGCCATGGATTACAGTTAGAACTTGTACCCCTGTGCTGGCTACTGGCTCCTCACCAACTGACTCCCTAGAAGTGGTGCTATTGGCAGGCTTTGAGGAAGAAACATTTGGTGGCTTGTTGCTATAGTTGAAGGAAGCCGTGTTAAAGCAACAAAAGCTCTCTTTCCCTGCTGATGCTACTTGCATTCCTTACAAGTCATCCATACAAAAGAGGTTTTTGAAAGAATATTGGTTAATTTAAGATTACTTTGGAGATTGAAGAAGAAACTGCAGTCCAACAAAGCTTTTTGCTTTTGTTTCCTTCAGATGGTGAGTGTATTTTGGAGCCTCTGTGTTTGCCAGAAAGTCCAGGTGGTGTTGCTGCTGTGGAAGAGTCTCCATCTGTGCCTTGTATTTTCTGTGAGGAAAATTCTCTGCTAGCAGAACAAGACCAACTTCTGAAGCACATGATAATTGAACACAAGCTTGTCATAGCAGATGTCAAGCTGGTTGCAGATTTCAGAAGGTAATTTTTTTCCAGTTAATATAGATGACACAAATGTGTGAGTAAGATACCTACAGTTGATCACCTGGTTTATAACTCTTCAGTACTTTTGGGGGACATTTGCAAACTTAAATATCAAGCTAAGACTGCTAGGTATCCTGTAGGAGTCTTTTGATCCTATCACTACTGGCATTCATATGTTGTTTAGACCATAAGACAGATCATTATAATTGGTAGTTAAGACTTATGAATTGCAAAAAGAAGCTAATCCCTAGCAATATTAGTCTCTTCAGAAGTTACTTTTCAGTACTGACAAGTTCTGTTCATTTCATACAGTGCTGTGTGTTAAAGGGCTGCCATCTCCAGGGTATCCCCTCTTGGCTTCAGACAGGACAGCACAAGGAGCCTTAATTTCCTTCTTCCATGCACTCATTTTCCCCCTTCCTAGGGTACATTCATCTTCCCATCTTCCCCCCCCTTTGACACAGCGCATGCGCCGTGGTGCCAAGGCACATGTGCGGGGCCTCGGGAAGCGCGGAGCCCCGGGCAGCAAAATTTCGCCCCCCCCCCCTTGACACAGCGCATGCACCATGGTGCCAACGTGCATGCGTGGGGCCTCGGGAAGCGCGGGGCCCAGGGCAGCCGCCCTGCTCACCCTGCCCTAAATCCGCCGCTGTTTCCAGCTAGTTCTTTTTGTCTTTTTTTTTTTTCCTCTCTCTCCCCCCGCCCCCCCCCCCCCCCCAAATCATTGGGTGTGTGTCTGTGTGAGGAATTGTCATGGGAGAGGATTGCCTAAGAAGTCATATCAATTTACCTTTAATTAGTCTATATTGGTTCATAGCATTTCCACTTTCTTTGATTGTGTCATACTGTATTCCCACTTCCATGTAACTAAGACCTCTTCCATTGTTACGTTGTTGGTCATCGCAGCTTGCTCCTACTTCTCCCTCAACAGTTGGCTCAGAACCAGCTGGGTCTCATATCTAAATGTGCGCTTGTGTATAACCTTTTGCTTGGAACTCTACCACGTAGCGGTGCATAGTGTTAGGACACCAGGCTGGCTCATATCTACTCATTTTTGTTTGCTTTGTTGGAATTATACATTTTAGAAGGAAAATTATACAATTGAAACAAAGTAGGTCTCAGCACTTTCATAATACCCACTTTTCTGAATTATTATGATTAGGCTTCCTTACAAAGCAGTGATTTGTCTAAATACCATGGTTTAAAGTGAAAGATTAAGATAAAATAGGAAATGAAAAGTAGGCCATATAAGATCCTAAGAATTATTCAAGTGTAAGCTTAACATTGCTAACATTAAATAATGGTCCTTGTTTCTGTTTTAATGCTGAAAGCAGGTAGAGCAAGAATGCAGTCATCTTCAGAGAAAAGGCTAGTTTTCTATAAACAAAGTGTGCGCTCAAGGAATGCTCATTTAATGGTACCGTTAGGATTATTCTGGCTAAACAAATGTAATTTAAAATTACATTTTCTAGAAAATTGCTCTTTAGATTCTTTTCCGTGCTAATGCAAGTGGAAAGGAGCCACGCCTGCTTGAAAGTGGCAGCAGAATGTGAAATGATGGAGCTGCTACAATGCAGCATGCTCTGTCTTGCTTGCAATGCTTCTCCAGTGCAATATTAGCCCTGTTACTCCTATCATGTGAGGTTAGACATTTTAGCTAGAAGGGGCTTATCAGAATGGGAGGAAGCTAGAGGGACATCTTGTCCACAGAACTGTATCCTGCAAATCCTTGGACATTTCCTCCTAAAATAGGGGTGGGGAACCTTTTTGGAAAAATCAGTCAGGTCCACACACAACCAAACTCTCACAGACCTGGCCCCTGACTAAGGAGAAAGACACTCCCCATATTCCCCCTCACACACCAGAACCTGGGGGGGGGGGCGCAGCGGCGCAGGCTAGTATATTTTGTGCGCTTAGGGTTGCCAGGTGTCCAGTTTTGAACCAGACAGTCCAGTATTTGAGCTTTCTGTTACGGAGACAAATTGTTTTCAGGCTTATGTTTCATTTTAGAATTCCAAAAACTACCAGGTAAGCTGTCCTGGCTTACTTCCTCCCCCCTAAATCTGTAAGCTTTGTCTAAAAAGGGCTGTTTTTTTTTGTTTTTTTTTTTAAACCCTTTTGTACAGTGACTCCTACCATATAGGTGCCCTGGTCTTGTGTTACAGTGGGACTAACAAGCCCCAAACAAGTAATAAATAATAAAATTTTCATTCAAACTTTCTAAGAAATGAATTGCAATTGTTCCAGGGTTTTCTGAAGAAACCTTTCCCTGTTGAGGGTGACTGGAGAAGTTTAGGTTTTTTTTTTTTTGGCGGGGCGGTAGCAGAGGATGTTTCTGCATTTGTATATCTGTTAGCCTACCTACAGGCCTCAATTTGTTCCTCAGCAAAAATAAATATATAAATAAATCTTCTGAGTATGGTTTGAAAGACATTGATTAGCTCTTCCTTAAAGTTGACCTGGAGCTTCTTCATACGAACACTTTGCTCATGGCAGACTAGGGTTGCCAGATGGTTTCAACAAAAATACCGGACACACTTGACATTACATCACAATCTACGTTACATCTTATTTAGAAAATACTGGACATTTATATTTTCTCAATTTGTTTCCCGAACAGAAAGCTCAAATACTGGACTGTCCGGTTCAAAACTGGACACTTGGCAACCCTATGGCAGACTGGAGGTATGCATCAACCCACACTAGCCCGCTGCACCCAAAATGTCTGTGTGAACACCAATGCAGTACAGTAATATTTTCAAAGTGTAGTTTATCTACACTGCCTTGAAATGGGAGTAAATTAAAGTTAACTGTGAAACTGTTAGCGTGGCAGTAGGATCTGTGTGGACACTTACTCCCAGGCAGATTGACATCCTACTTTGCTGAAAACTAAAGGTTGTGTAGACAATCCTTTGGATTGCTGTATTTCCCTGTAAATGCAGTGATAATACATGTATTGTAAGACCTGAAGCAATAACTGTAATCCTCCCTAAATCCATAAGTGTTGTGGCCCCTTTATCTCTGTCTACGACCTGCTCTTTCTCTCTCACCCCTGTCCCTTCCAGGGCTTAGGAGTAGGAACAAGGACAGGGATGAGATGGCTTCAGCTGGAGGCAGGTCTGGGACTGGAGCCACAGCTATGAGCCAAGGTTGGGGCGTCGGACCAGGGTTGGGTGCAGATCTGTTGCTAAACTGCAATAAAAAGCTAAGGCTGGGAGCTGAACAAGGCTGCAGGGTGGCACCCAGTCACAGACTCACTGACCTTGGTTGGTACTCTGCTGCCACCCAAATGCAAAAACCCCTTGAAGCCAGGAACAAGCACTTGGGCATTTCTCTCTGTGGGGTAACCCCCAGCTCATACCCTCCCTTAAGAGAGTACAGTTTGTTTTCAGACTCTCTCTAAACAGCTGAGCTTCAGTTCAGGCACATGGACACAGAACCTGCTGCCTTCTAGAACATGGGAATTAGATGAAGGTCTTAAAAAAGGTGATTGATTTTGTTGTTAAAAAGAAGATTGGTAATGCATTTTGGTTGTTAGGTGTTACAGAGCAACTAAAAGATTTAAGTACAGAGAATTGCTTTCCTGGGATTAAGTTACAGTGTATGGGGGTGTTAACACAGAGGCATTTGACCAACTTAAAAGACAAAGAAAATAACCTAATTACATCTAACTATAAACATTCCCTGTTGTACTTGCATCTCTGTTGTTTCAAAGTTTAGGTTTCTTTTCTTAGACGTGGATATATCTGAAAATCCATGCCTTATTACTGTTAGGTCCATTTCTCTCTAGCTCCTGCTCTAACTTCCACACAAAGGAAACTGAAACAGACAACTTGTTTCATTTTAAAAAAAAAAAAATCTTTACGTCTTTCCCCATTGGCTCTCCTGGCTCTCTGCCAACACTTCTTGGATACCCACTGTTCTGGCTTAACCTTTTAGTTACTGAATGTTGAGATGTTGTTTAGAAAAGGATGGTAGTACCCCTCCCATCCATCACAGGAACTTCTTTCTTGAATTGTTATGCAGCATCACTCTCTTTAGAACTTCAGATTAAAAGAGGTTCACTAATTTTAAAAACAAAAATGACACTATCTTCCTATTTTAGGGTCTGCTCCAAAGTTGTTATAAACAGATTCCATATAGAGTGCCCATCTATAGCTAATATTTTGGGAATTATTAAAAACAGGTTGGACCTCTTTCATCTGGCACACTCAGGACCTGACCGGTCCCAAACAAGGGAATTTGCCATTCTGGGGAGGTCCCTCCCAACATGGCTGGAGCTGAACTGCTCCTGGTTAGGGCTCTAGCTCAGCGCTACTGGTGCCTGCCCAGCTGTGGTTCCCCAGGCCAGAGCTCCCTGTTGACCCCCGCCTGCCTCTCTAGGTTGCCTACCACTGGGCTCCTGCCCCATGATTTGGCAACCCTTTAGCTGGGCTCTGTGGTCATAAGAATGGCCATACTGGGTCAGACCAAAGGTCCATCTAGCTAAGTATTCTGTCTACTGATAGGTGCCAATGCCAGGTGGCCCAGAGGGAATGAACAGAACAAGTAATCCTCATGTGATCCCTCTCGTGTCACCCATTCCCAGCCTCTGACTGAGGCTAGGGACACCATTTCTACCCATCCTGGCTACTAGGTCCATTGATGGACCTAACTTCTATGAATTTATTTAGCTCTTTCTTGGACCCTGTTAAAGTCCTGGTCTTTACAACCTCCTCTGGCAAAGAGTTCCACAGGCCAACCATGTGCTGTGTGAAGAAAAACTTCCTTTTGTTTTAAACCTGCTGCCTGTTAATTTCATTTGGTGACCCCTAGTTCTTATGTTATGGGAACAAGTAAATAACTTTTCCTTGTTCACTTTTTCCACACCAGTCATGATTTTATAGACCTCTGTCATATCCCCCCTTAGTCTCCTCTTTTCTAAGCTGAAAAGTCCCAGACTTTTTAATCTCTTCAGGAAAATCCATGGTGCTGCTGGACCACGGATGTTGCCAGACCAGAGTCCCAGTTAAGAGAGGGTGCAACCTGTTCTCACTTAATTTCTTTTTTATTTAAAAAAAAAAAAAAAAAGAGTGATGGGTCTGTCTAAGGATTTGACAAACTCCCATGTCTTATGTGAAGATCGATCCAAAGCTCATTAAAGTCAGTAGAAGTCTTTTTTTATTGACTTCTGTGAACTTTGGATCAGGCCTGTTTTTGCTGAAATCTGCTTCAGAGAAGCTGATTAACTTTCACGAACTGGAGTGCAATTCACTTGATTGAAATACATGGCAGCTCTACAGAACCAGCACTGGATAAGTAATTTTAAATTTTAAAACCCCTGAAATAAGAATGAGAGTGATGTGTGTAGGATACAGTCGCCAATAGTTCAGGAAATATTTTATAATAAAGGTTCCTACTTCACATGCACATGTGTTTGTTTGTTTGTTGTTTTTTAAGATATGTTTTATATTGGAAGAAGAGATTCACGGAGCAGCGCATCACTGATTTCTGTAGTGTAATAAGAACAAATTCAGAAGCTCCACTAGGTAAGTGTGTTGCTTATCTACAGTCCTTATTTCCTTACTTGGTACACTGTGGACTGTACTGTGGGCTTTTAAAATGTTGAGCAATCTAGCACCAGTCCAGCAAAGTACTTAAGTGTGTGTTTAACTACATGTGTAAGCTCCTACCTGTTCAGCTCAGTACTAAGTGCATGCCGAGGCCCACTGACTTCCGTGGGATTTAAACATGTGCTTAAATGTTTGGCTGAATAGAAATGAGCCTAGGTACATGCTTGAGTATTTTGCTGGGTCAGGCTAGGGTGCTCCCGGAAGCAGCATTGCTCTGCAAAGGGAGCTCAGGTACCAGCTGTATGAACTGTCACAGAGCTTCCACAACATGTACAGATGTACACCTGCTGAACTACTGCAGATCCACGCACCCTGCTTCTATGAAATAATATGGCTGGAAGGGATCTTAAAAGGTTATCTAGGTCTAGTCCAGTGGTTCTTGACTGCTAGGCCATGGTCCAATGCTGGGCCACAGACCCCAGGCTGCTGAGCTGTGGCTGCTCCAGCGGCTGGAGCCAGAGGACCTGCATAGCAAGTGGCTGCTTTCATAGCCAGAGCCATAGGAGTTACGTGGCAGGTGGCAGGCAGCTGCTTCCGCGGCTGGAGCTGGACCCTGCCGTGCAGCAGGAGACTGCTCCAGTGGCCAGGGCTGGAGCTGCTCTGTCCCAAAGCCTGCATGGATGATGAGCTCTCCCCAGAATCAGGGCAGGCAGACAGTGAAGGAACCATTGGAATTTTCCTCAATCCCTGTGAGTTTATTCATTGCAGTAATTCATCTAAAATAATTTTTAGTGAATATCAATTTTCTGTGTGAACCTGCTCTTAAAAATCTCCAGTGATGGAACAGTGATGGTGACAGCTGGCTCATGGCCTCACTTCTCCCACTCTATAGTGATGAATTCCCAAAGGGAATTTCCTAGGAAGAAATCTTTAGTGCACTATGAGTGCAAAGACTATAGTAATGTCTGGTCTCTGCACAAGATCATCTAAAGCAGTATTTCTCAACCAGTGGTATGGGTACCTTTAGGAGTACTCCCAAGAAATCGGGGGGGAGGGGGGGAGTACGTCAACACAACTGAAATTTAGAGAAAACTACATTTTTATGTTAAGTTTTTTATAGTTTTTTTTGTACTTTATATTCCCAAAATTTCATAATCCACCCAGCTACAATTAAGTTGCTTAAATAAATGTGTTAAACAAAACCCTTAGGGCGAGGGATAGCTCAGTGGTTTGAGCATTGACCTGCTAAACCCAGGGTTGTGAGTTCAATCCTTGCGGAGGCCATTTAGGGATTTGGGGCAAAAATTTGCCAGGAATGGTACTTGGTCCTGCTGTGAAGGCAGAGGGCTGGACTTGATCTTTCAAGGTCCCTTCCAGCCCTAGGAGATAGGTAATCTCCATTTTTTTATTTATATATATATATATATATATATTTAATGATAGAAAAAAATTGTCTGACAACTGTAGATACTGGGGGTACTTACAATTTTTTAAAAGGGATACTGTATAAAAAAAGGTTGAGAAAACACTGATCTAAAGCACTGGGACGAGCACAGGAGTTGATACCTCTGCTTCCCTGGCACTGTAGAACATTCTGTATTAAGGATCAAGCTTGTCTGGACAAGAGACAGATCTTTCTCAGGGGCCAGTCGGAGGCTTTGGAATGAGAACCCCCCAGAAACTAAGAACCATCATAAACCTTGCCACCTTAGTCCCAGTTCAGGTTGAACTTCTTCAGTCTTGTTTTCTCCAATACAAACTCATAGCAGTATGTATATCAAAATAAAACACTATCCCACACAGTCAGCTCTCCTGCTGAGAGAATAGGAGAGAAATTGCAAACCATGCATTGCCAATGTTAGTTGCCTCATTTAAATACACAATTGGAATATGTTCCGCTATGATAGTGACAAAGGCAGAATACAATAGGGGTGACATAAGGAAGTGGAGAAGCTATCTAGGGCTATGCAGAATCTGGCCTTATATAAATTGAATGGTGGTGTAAAATAGTTGAAAGTCCACTTGAGTTGATGGAATTTTACCTAGCTATACCAATGCTGCCTTTGACCCACAAGTAACATCAGCAGTGTAAAATAAAACTCTAGTTCTTAATGAAAATCACATTAATTTTTTAAATATTTAACTAAAACAGTCTAGAATCATAGGACTGGAAGGGACCTGAAGAGGTCATCGAGTCCAGCCCCCCGCCCTCAAGGCAGGACCAAGCTCCGTCTACACCATCCCTGACAGATGTCTATCTAACCTGTTCTTAAATATCTCCAGAGAGGGAGATTCCACCACCTCCCTTGGCAATTTATTCCAATATTTGACCACCCTGACAGTTAGGAATTTTTTCCTAATGTCCAATCTAAACCTCCCCTGCTGCACTTTAAGCCCATTACTCCTTGTCCTGTCCTCAGAAACCAAGAGGAACAAATTTTCTCCCTCATCCTTGTGACACCCTTTTAGATATTTGAAAACCGCTATCATGTCCCCCCTTAATCTTCTTTTTTCCAAACTAAACAATCCCAGTTCATGAAGCCTGGCTTCATAGGTCATGTTCTCTCAACCTTTAATCATTCTTGTCGCTCTTCTCTGTACCCTTTCCAGTTTCTCCACATCTTTCTTGAAATGTGGCGCCCAGAACTGGACACAGTACTCCAGCTGAGGCCTAACTAGTGCAGAGTAGAGCGGCAGAATGACTTCACGAGTTTTGCTTACAACACATCTGTTGATACAACCTAGAATCATATTTGCTTTTTTTGCAACAGCATCACACTGTTGACTCATATTCAACTTGTGGTCCACTATGACCCCTAGATCCCTTTCCGCCATGCTCCTTCCTAGACAGTCGCTTCCCATCTTGTATGTATGGAACTGATTGTTCCTTCCTAAGTGGAGCACTTTGCATTTCTCTTTATTAAACCTCATCCTGTTTACCTCTGACCATTTCTCTAACTTGCTAAGGTCATTTTGAATTATGTCCCTATCCTCCAAAGAAGTCGCAACCCCACCCAGTTTGGTGTCATCTGCAAACTTAATAAGCGTACTCTCTATCCCAATATCTACATCATTGATGAAGATATTGAACAGTACGAGTCCCAAAACAGACCCTTGCGGAACTCCACTTGTTAGCCCTTTCCAGCAGGATTTAGCACTGTTAACAACAACTCTCTGACTACGGTTATCCAGCCAGTTATGCACCCACCTTATCGTGGCCCTATCTAAGTTATATTTACCTAGTTAGAATATATCTATAATTAGATTATAATTATATCTGAAGCTGGGTTGAAAATGTTACAGGGCAGAATATATGCAAAACAGCTGCAAATGACTCCTTTACACTTATTTTCTAATCCCTCAACAGAGGAACAGGACAATTATTTTCTTTTATGTGATGTTTTACCAGAAGACAGATTACTAAGAGAACAGCTCCAGCAAAAGAGACTGGTAAGTAATTATTTTGAGGATTAAGTACCTTAAACTGAAACAACATAATGTAAAATCAAATATGTACATTTATATGGAATTGGAGTAAGGCCTTTTATGCTAAATTGTAGAGATAAAATCTTGATTTTTAGCTTGTTTCCTGATTACTGGTTTTAAAAAACAATGAAACATGTTTTCTTAGAGTAGTTTTACCTGCAGGCTGTATGTCAGTATTCCACTCCAGTGGGAAATATGCCCAAAGCCAAAAAAAAAAAAAAGCTGAATGTGCTGAATAATTTTTCTCTCAAGAATGTACCAGGGATTATCACCCATTCTGTGTAATAATAATAATTATAATGCAGCCAAGCCTGTGGTTCAAAAAATGGGAATACCAGAATGGCATTTTGAGGGCTTACAAAGGCTAGATCCTCTTCCTAGCTCCTAAGTAGCCTGTGCTTGGCAGATAAGTAGGAAACTGTGTCCCTTTTAGCCACTCTGTAGAGCCGTGGTCACCAACAGGTCGATTGCGATCAACTGGTCAATTGCGAGGCCTCGACCAGTTGATCGTGAGGCATCCTGTCCGCCCCGCCTCCATTTTCCTCCCACCCCCGAGAAGCCCCACTACCTATCTCAAGTGAAAATGGAGATAGTGTCAGCTTCCCGGGGATGGACAGAGGTCCCGCAGCTTAGCGCCACTTCCAGCGATTCCGGAAGGGCGCTAGCTGCTCTACCGGGTGAACTGCGGGAGGGAGCATATGCTCCCTGCACCGCACAGGAGGGGTGAGTCAGCCCCGGGGGAGGCGCACACGGCGTTTCCCAGCACGTGCCGGGGGGGGGAAGGGGTCAGCCCCGGGGCAGGCACGCGCAGGGCTTCCCTGCACCAGGAGGGGGGGGTCGGCGCTGGGGCAGGTGTGAGCGGGGCTTCCCTGTGCCGGGGGGGGGGGGGGGGGGAGGTTGGCCACCAGGGCAGGCGCGCGCTGGTTTCCTTCAGGGGGCGGGGGGGAAATCCTGGGAGGAGGCAAATGCAGGGGACTCTCTGCCTCCACTGGCACCCCACTCCCCAGCCACAGAACTCTGTCCCCACTCTCGTGTCCCCACTCCCCAAACGCAGTCCCCACTCCCCTGTCACTCCCCTGCCCCCAGCCACAGAATTCTGCCCCACTCCCCTGTTCCCAGCTACAGAACTCTGTCCCTATTCCCGTCACCACTCCCCGAACTCTGTCCCCACTGGCACCCTGTCCCCAGCTTAGAAACCGGTCCCCACTGGCACCCTGTCCCCAGCTTAGAAACCGGTCCCCACTGGCACCCTGTCCCCAGCTTAGAAACCAGTCCCCACTGGCACTCTGTCCCCTGCTGCAGAACCCTGTCCTCTGGCCTCCCAGCACCCTGTTCCCTCTCCCCTGCCCCCAGCCTCAGAACTCTGTCCCCACAAAATGTATAAGGTATAAATGCTTCATTTTAGGTTTAAATATATGAATAAAAAACCGACCATTTATTTCATAACTATAAACACGTGATTTTAATTTTATATATCGCATAATTTAAAAATAAACTGTTTATCCGAGTGTGTAAGTAAGGGCTGAGGATAGCAAGTGATGGGCAGGAGGAGAATAGAGATGGTGGGGCTTCAAGGAAGGGGCGGGGAGGTAGATCTTCTCCTGTTCTGAGATTTAAAAAGTGATCTTGGGTGTAAAAAGGTTGGAGACCACTGCTGTAGAGCTACAGTAGGCCACTGAAGAAGTGCCTTGCAGAGCAAAGTACCCCACGATCACATAAGAGCACCTCAGGATCAGGCTGTAGTGAATCCTCTGGGCCCATGGAATGTGTTTCAGTGGTACAGTACTCCAAATCCTCCCCTCCTCCTACTCAGTTTGCCTCTGCCAGGTGTTCTCTGTGCCTTTCAGGCAATTCCTGCCTCTTCCTCGAAGGTGTGAAATGTTCATTGCTGTGTACCTATGGGGGAACTGCTTTGATAGCCTCAGTTGGTTAGAATGGGGAGGAGCGGGGACCAGCAGTAGATCCATTGCACCTCTTCTGATTTGTCCTGAGAACCTGGACCCACTGGACTATAAATTCTTTGGGGCAGGATATGTGTTCAAGAGTGTATTCACAGTAGTGTACTTAGATGCAATAGAGTCCACTCCCAATCAAGGCTTTTGAATAATGCCCCAGTAAAAATAGCTCAAGGAGTTTGCAGAGTTAGTTGGCGCTAAGCAGAGCTGGGCTGTGAGTGTGGGTTGAATTTGTTTGTGTTGATCCATGCCAGCTCATCTACAATTCGGGACTTCCTTGGCTGCAGCTAGGGTGGCAGGATTTGGCCCAAAGCAAATATTGCTTTTATCAAAGGTTAACTGTGAAGTTTAAAATGTTTGTGCCCTTTACTTCTGCTTTATGAAACTTAAAGAATCTATAAATTTTCTGCCCTTTTCTGAATGTTAGAAATGTCAGATCCTGACTTTGCTCTTTTTGTTGGAAAACTGAGGCTGAAACCTGAACTGCCAGTACAGTTGGCGCTAAGAAAGTCACAGCTCAGGTTTCAACAATAAAGGCTTCCAGTTTTTCACTTTCCTTGGCTGCAATCTGAGTGATTTACAAGTCAAACAGTTATTTTGCTTGTGAAGTCTTCTGCCTCTGAACAAATTCAAAAATGAAGGGTCAGCTGGCAAATAGGTTTGTGAGTTGCACAAAATAAAGTATCAGAATGAATATAGCTTCCATTGATTTCTCTTGCTTCTGAATCCAAACTGTCTGTCTCCAACGGTCTGTCCACAGGAGGATAAAAGTTTTTAAAACTATATTCACTAACACATTTTACGTAGCATGTTTTAAAACGCTAATGTAGACAGTGCAAGTTGTATTGTCACACATTAGTTGGGCAATGAATCCTGGGAGGGTGGTTAAAATCACTTTGATCTTAGTGTGATTAAAAAATCCGAGATGGTTACTGCTAGCAGTACTTACTGTTCTTCACTCAGTAGCTCAAGGTTTGCCTTCAGCATTTCCTTACTTTAGCCTGGTCTCTATTGATCCTTGTGATCACTGGTTCTTTGACAACACTGTTGTCTTACAAAATGGAAGCAGAGTTTTGGATTTATGCCTCCTCTTTTGCAGTCACACCAATTTCTGCACTTCAGATTTGCCTATGGGTTTTTTGTCATGTAACCCTCAGATGCCCCATGCCATCCTAATAAAAGCAGCTTGTGTCTTGATTGCTTATAACTCTAAAAGCTGAAATGTGTTATTGCCATGTTCTTTTAAGTTGGTGTCAATCTGGGAATCGCATGAAAAACTGGTAGGCTTGAGTGTTCAGATGTACCCGTCTTCCAGTGGTCTACCAAATACTGTCTCCTTCTTTAGGGCTATTCTGAACATCCAGCAAGCTGTGAGGCTGACCTCTAATACGCTGTCAGATAGTCTGCTCCTCTCTGTTGTTGGTCTTGACCCTCCCTAACTATGTTTGTGCTCAGCAGCAATTTTTCTCAGCCAGTCTAATTCTTTTGCTGTTTGGCACAAACCTGCCTGAGCAGGCTAACCATTGTGTTTCACAAATAGGGAGTAAGAGTGAAAAAAGTCAATCGATTTGTCCTATTTTCTAAAGAGGCAATGTCAGATTTTCCTGTTTTGGATCACTTTGTGAAGTATGTTTGGAAACTCTCAGTTGGCATCTTCCGTTCATGGATGTTTTTAAGCTATTAGGAGAGAGTCCCAAGTTTGAGAGTGGAGCTGCTTTTTCTCACACTCCTAATAAATGCTCATGCTGAGGTTTTCTCACCTTTTCATAACAGGGACTCACAAAATCGGATCAGCTTCAGATTTTCAATGCCTGTAACAATGGTACAAATGGGATTTAACAGATGATTTGGAAAAGAGGATGTTTGGTTGTGTAGCAGGTTGTTTCAAGCTCAGGGGACTGAATGGAGAGTGGATGATGTGGGAGTAAGGGTGCATCTACAGTGCACTGGTATTTCGAGATAACTAGTGTTATTTCAAAAATAATGCTAATATGACCGTCTACACAGCCATTCCGTTATTTTGAAATTTCAAAATAACGGATGGCTTATTATGAAATCTGTAAATCTCATTCTGCGAGGAATAATGCCTATTTTGAAATAGCTATTTTGAAATAAGGCATTTGTAGACGCTCCATTTTGGCTATTTCGAATATTTCTGAATCTCACTGCAGAGAAAAGTCGAACCGCAATTTGCATATCTTTTTCTGCCCCCCCCCCCCTTTTTTCCCCTGAAAGAGGCTCTTCCAAAATTTGGCCTGTCTGCACAGGGCCAAATTTCAGAAAAAAAGTCTTTCGGAACATCCCTTTATTCTTCTCACCAAGAGGAATACAGAGATGCCAAAAAACATGTCTACTTTTTCAGAAATTGTTCTGAAAAAGTAGATGCATTCCTTGGACATAGCAAAGCTTTTCTGGGATACCAGAGGTATCCCAGAAAAGCTCTGCAGTCTAGACATAGCCTAAGTTATTCCTCCCCAGTGCCTCCTGGGGCTCTAAATCAGGATAGCATGTCTACATCAGGGAAGCCTGCCTTGGACTAATTTTGGGACTTACCTGCAATGTAGATGCGCTATTTCAGAATAGTTTATTTTGAAATAGCCATGCAGTGTAGATGTACCCGACGAGACCCAGTGAGTAGTAAGGAGGAGGGGTTTGGGCTGGATATAGAGATGCATGTAGTTGTATGAGACAGAGCCAAGCAAATTTGCATAGTGTTCTGAGAGACACTCTGTCTCTGTGGGTACATCTAGATTATATGCCTCTGCCGAGGTCAACGAGGTTTACAGGAGCGGTCGACAAAGGCTTCCCTTGTCCACCGATCTGCGTCTTGACGACCGATCCGCGTCTTGACTCTCACGTTGTGCCAACGATCAGCTGAGCCGGCACAGCGCAGCAGCCATTTTTATTTTAATGAAGCCGGGGATATTTAAATCCCCGCTTCATTGACTACGTCGCATAGTCTGTTTTTACATGCCTCAGTTGGCAGAGGCATGTAATCTAGATGTACCCTGCGTCTGTCTCTGTCTCTCTCGCTCTCCTGCCCCCCTTCCCCCGGAGCCCTTTCTTGTCCCCTTAGCAATCATAAACATAATACATAACATGATTTAAAGTACATTCAACTAATCTGTGGTGAAACTGTAATCAAAGGACATAATTCTGTTCTGTTACTCTATATTTACACCAATGTAGTTGGGAATAGAATTTAGCCTGGTGTTAGCAAGTACATGTAATTATTTTTCTCTTCTAAACTAGTAGAGAATGGCTATTGGTGCATCCTGTCTCAACAGTCCTAGTCTGTGCCTTGAAGTATTAGAGCATTCTTATTCATTAAGTGTAAAACCTGCCAGTTTCTTGTTGCGGTTTCTGCATTTTTTTAACTAGAAACTGTTTTGCTTAGTTCATTTGCCTGTAGCAATAGACGGCTAATTTCTTTGAATAGTCAGCAGTGAACTGAAACTTTTAAATAAAACTAGACATAGATCCCTCTTGGTTTGTGGGAGATGTGCTAGGGCTCTTGATTAAATAATATTGGTTAAAACATTCACAGGTAGAATATATATTTTAGAGACAGATTCTGCCACCTTCTGCTAATCTTGAGCAGGATCTTTTTTCCTAACGGAGCCTCGTAGCTATCAATAGCCTACTCAAAGAACAAATTACTTCCCATTGTGTGTAAGGATGGCAGAATATAAGCTCTTCAGATCAATCACTTAAATGAACTTGCATTGTGCCTAGCATAATGGGGCTCTGATGCTGACTTGGGTGTTTAAGTGCTATCACACTATCAATAACAACCACATAGTAGTTTTCTCCTGTGTGAGAAACATGATATATTTAAGCAAATGGACTTTAATTTCCCAGTAGAGTATGGCACTTCTTACAATAAGCACTTGGCCCATGACAACTAACTGTACGCTCTCTGGTGCTGCAAGCTTCCAGAGTGCAATTGCCACTCACTTCTCCAGTGTCAATGCACCTGTCACTCTAGTGTGCCTGCTAGGGATGTAAAATCCCATTGAATTGGTTAACAATTAAATGTGATGTTAAACTGGTTGGCCAATTAAAGGGGGACCAGGCTTAAGTGGCCCCACCTGCCACAGGCAGGGACTGTTCCAGCCTGGCTGGATGATGGGAGCAGCCCTTGCCTGTAATGCCCCCAGGCCCACCATGGACAGGGGCTGGCGCCAGTTGTCCAAAGCAGCGTCTGCCTGTGGTAGTGGGGGGGGGGGGCTCAGTGGGGCTGGAGCAGCACCCTGCCTGTGGTAAGCAGGGAGCTGCTCCAGTGCCCACCATTTAACCAGAACTGGTAAGTGTGATGTAGTGGGGGTACCTGGCTGGTTTCTATGCTGCTGGCTCTGGGGTAACCCCCACTGGCTGCCGAGGGTACCACGACCCAGCAAAACAGGATGAGTCACTATGCAAACCAGTATGGCCAGACACCCCCTATGGAGAGGAACAAAGGAAGGTGGAATGCTGCCCCTGGCTGGGGGGGCAGGGCTGGAAGAGAGTTAGTTAGGGGCTGCCTGTCTGGGAGCATGGAGGAGACAGCCTAGGGAAAGGGGCTGGAGTTTAGGGGCCCGGTCTCCCCCATCTCAGGGGGGCCTGAGGCATCCTAGCCCAGCTCTGTGACCAGATTACATCTGTGCTGTACTGTATCCTGGAGAGGCAATAAACTTCCTCTATTCCACCGGCTGGTGCAGTCTGTTTGTGCCATTTCGGGGTGCAGGAGACGGGGGACCCCCAACGAGCCATCACAGTAAGCATTGGGGTTAAGCTTACCAGTTAAACTTTCACATGCCTAGTGCCTGAACGGGAGGGTTGGAGCAAGCTCAGAGCACAGATCCAGAAACGTGGCCTTTTGTATATAGAATTCTGCCATCATTACTGGGTAAGATTCTGAACCAACATTCAGGAAACACTAGCTAAATTCTTATTCTGTCCACAAACTCTCTGGCCCCACTGTACCTCAATTCCTCTGTAAAAATGAGAATAAAACCCCTCCCTATTTCACAGAGAGGCTATAAAGATAAAATACACTGATTGATTGTAATTTGCTCAGACTGTACACAGGGATGAGGTAATTTACATATTTAGGCAGGCCTTCTGCCCCCCATTCCTAATACTTCTCAAGATCTACTTTTTTCAGAATTTCTGGAGCTCTTTCTTTAGAATTTTGAGGCTTTTACTGCTATGCTCAGGAACTAAGGGGGGGAGCATGTAAAAGGTACACAGTTTTTCATTTTTATGAGCCTTCTGCCTTTTCTAATTCAACAATTCCTAGATTTTTTTTTTTGTTTAAGTCAGGTCTATTGCATTTGAGCTACATAGAAAAAGTCTTTCATTGATATGCTGTAAGCTGCTAGCCATATAAAACTATTTTAAGTGTTTCTGGGAGAAGCTGATAATTCCTACCAAAACAATGCTGTCAGGAAGAAAAACAATTGCAATTTCTCAGACTCCCTTGGGAGGCTGCAGTTTTTATGCCAGAGACTCTGAACTTCTTTCATCCTCAAATGAAGCATCATCAAAGAGAGTGACATTTTTCTAACCTCCAAGTTTCACATTTCTTCTCTGATCAAATTACTTTTATATCCCCAGTTTAATGTAGTGGTGCAGTTGAAGACTGTTACCATCGCCTATGCAGTTACATGCTGTTACCCTGATATTTTCTGTTTAAATGGAAAGTGGACAATAGCTCATAATCTAGTTGAATTTTTCCATATTAGGAGATCAGCAGTATAGAGAATAATATGTTAGGAGTGTTACAAAAGTTTTTTTCATAAAGACCAAGAAAAGAGGGAACTGAAATGGAAAATATTTATTGGCAACTTTTGACTACATCTTTGTTAAACATGATTTTTAGATGTTCTGTATTACTCGCATCTTTCTTTTACCTATACCCTCCTTGTTTGTAGGTGATGAGGAAAACATGTGCAGGAATTCTCCTATGCACAGGTTGAGAAGGTGAGGGCTTAAAAGACTCAACTTAAGTCACATTTCTACTGTCGTTGTTGTCTTATTTTTATGGCACGAGTTATTAAAAGCCCCACACAGGATCAGGGCCTTATTTTGCTATATTCATTATAAGAACATAAGAACGGCCGTACTGGGTCGGACCAAAGGTCCATCTAGCCCAGTATCCTGTCTACCGACAGTGGCCAACACCAGGTGCCCCAGAGAAGGTGGACCGAAGACAATGATCAAGCGATTTGTCTCCTGCCATCCCTCTCCAGCCTCTGACAGACAGAGGCCAAGGACACCATTTTATCCCCTGGCTAATAGCCTTTTATGGACCTAACCTCCATGAAATTATCTAGCTTCTCTTTAAACTCTATTATAGTCCTAGCCTTCACAGCCTCCTCTGGCAAGGAGTTCCACAGGTTGACTACACGCTGTGTGAAGAAGAACTTTCTTTTATTAGTTTTAAACCTTCTCCCCATTAATTTCATTTGGTGTCCTCTAGTTCTTCTATTTAGGGAACTAATAAATAACTTTTCTTTATCGGCCCTCTCCACACCACTCATGATTTTATATACCTCTATCATATCCCCCCTCAGTCTCCTCTTTTATAAACTGAAGAGTCCCTGTCGCTTTAACCTCTCCTCATATGGGACCCGTTCCAAACCCCTAATCATTTTAGTTGCCCTTTTCTGAACCCTTTCCAAGGCCAAAATATCTTTTTTGAGGTGAGGACACCACATCTGTACACAGTATTCAAGATGTGGGCGTACCATAGTTTTATACAGGGGCAGTAAGATATTCTGTCTTATTTTCTGTCCCTTTCCTAATAATTCCTAGCATCCTATTTGCCTTTTTGACCGCCGCTGCACACTGTGTGGAAGTTTTCAGAGAACTGTCCACGATAACTCCAAGGTCTCTTTCATAATTTGTCATAGCCAAATTAGCCCCCATCATACTGTACGTATACTTGGGGTTATTTTTCCCGATGTGCATTACTTTACACTTATCCACATTAAATTTCATTTGCCATTTTGTTGCCCAATCACTCAGTTTGGTGAGATCTTTTTGGAGTCCCTCAGTCTGCTTCTGTCTTGACTATCCTAAACAGTTTTGTATCATCCGCAAACTTTACTACCTCACTGCTTACCCCTTTCTCCAGATCATTTATGAATAAGTTGAAAAGGATTGGTCCCAGGACTGACCCTTGGGGTACACCACTAGTTACCCCTCTCCACTCTGAAAATTTACCATTTATTCCTACCCTTTGTTTCCTGTCTTTTAACCAGTTCTCAATCCAAGAAAGGACCTTCCCTCTTATCCCATGGCCATGTAATTTACACAAGAGCCTTTGGTGAGGGACCTTGTCAAAGGCTTTCTGAAAATCTAAGTATACTATATCTACTGGATTCCCCCTTGTCCGCATGTTTGTTATCCCCTTCAAAGAACTCTAATAGATTAGTAAGACCGGATTTCCCTTTACAGAAACCATGTTGACTTTTGTCCAACAAATTATGTTCTTCTACATGCTTCACAATTTTATTCTTTACTATTGTTTTGACTAATTTGCCTGGTACTGAAGTTAGACTTACCGGTCTGTAATTGCCAGGATCGCCTCTACAGCCCTTTTTAAATATTGGTGTCACGTTGGCTACCTTCCAGTCATTAGGTACGGAAGCCGATTTAAAGGATAGGTTACAAACCACAGATAATAGCTCAGCAATTTCCCATTTTAGTTCTTTTAGAACCCTTGGATGAATGCCATTCAGTCCCGAAGATTTGTTAACATTAAGTTTTTCTATTTGTTCCAAAACCTCCTCTAATGACACTTCAGTCCGGGACAGTTCCTCAGATTCATCACCCACAAAGGATGGTGCAGATTCAGGAATCTCCCCAACGTCCTCAGCCGTGAAGACTGAAGCAAAGAAATCATTTAGTTCTCTGCAATGGCTTTATCGTCCTTGATTGCTCCTTTTATTAGCTCGATCATCTAGGGGACCCACAGGTTTTTTTAGCAGGCTTCCTGCTTCTAATGTACTTAAAAAACATTTTGTTATTTCTTTTTATAAATACAGGTCAAGCAATTTGCTATCTAAAAATGTTTACTTTTGTCTGAAACACATTTCTTAGAAACTATATAGGATTCTAGTCACAAAGATAAAAATATCTTTGTCTAGTTTTACATTGTATTTGATAGCATTTTGTATGTGTATCTGTTTGCCCCATAAATTATTTACAGTTTTTCATGGTGTTTGTGTGGGCTTTTCCCATAGCAACAGAGAAGCAAGGCAGTTTAAAAATCCTAAAAAAAATGGCTTGGGAATATCACTTATTGATGAAGGGGGACTTCATTTAAATACCGTGTTTGACATTTGGCATGTGAGCTTGGCATTTATGTTGTAAATTAATTACCTGAAAATAATTTTTATTTGGCATCTTAGGCTATCCTTTTCTGTCTGTGCTGGAAATATTTATTTATTCTTATTTGTTATATTTTTGTAACCGCAGTTTATTTTGTGATCTGTTCTTTCCTATTTTCTTCTAATAACTATGACAGTGTACTGAAATTTTCTTGGAACATTCCTATACGTTTCTAAAACATTTTGTCTGTAATAAACACATTTAGTTGCAGAAATGTATTTTAAACTGTCTCAAAACTTAATGCAACTGGTGAAATTAATTACCACCCTAATGGTTTTTCTTCATAACCTGAGTTCAAACCTTGGCTTTAGTCACAAGTTTGGGAGGAAAAAAAAGTCTTTATTCATGCAGATCACAGTACTGCTACACATTTTTGGTACAATAACTATTCTCTATTCAGCAGAATCCCAGGAATGTAAAAAAACAGGGTGCATTGGCAGAGTTGTGGGGAAATCATACACAACTCCTTGTTCTCGCTACATGTGACTCAAGCCAGTGCTATTAATCCCTTACCTTCACAAACATCAGACTTACCAACTTTAAAATTAACTTTCTAACAAATTTATAAAAGAAAATGATGATCTGAGTACCTTATTTGGCTGATTAGATTTTTAACAACTCCATGGAGTGAAATTTTAGAATAGTAATAATGTATTAATGGGCCATGGCTATATATCACATCGTCAAATAATGCCGCTGAGCTGCCAAACATGCCTGTCTAGGGGGAAATGAGACTTGTGCTGCAGAATAGTAAGTACGCTATCTTTTTGAAGGATATAGAAAAATAAAGTTTTCCGTGAGATGGGACTCGAGTGATCTAGTCAAGCATTAAATACTTGTATTCCTAATTGTGCTCCTGGTGGTAGAGTACAATTAAGAAGCTATTTAGGAAATTAATTCTGTGGACTTTAGCTCAAAGCTTTTATTTAATAATATATTTAAAACATTTTAAAATGCACATGGCATCTTTCATGCTAAAAGATCTCAATATGTGTTAAAAGTTTTATAGTGCTAGCCAGACATCATGGGCACAATATTGGATTGAGGGACTGGTCAAAAACTTAAGTGTAAGCCTCTCTCCTATGAAGTGTGCATTTTGTGATGATACAAAGCAAACAGGCCTTTCATTTCATATAGTCTCATCTGAAAGACCCTCACTGTTTATATTGGAGTACATTTATTTGCCTCAGGAGTCAGTGCTGATGGGAAGTGACTTGGTGGTTTTAGGAAGCCTAATCGTAGGCATTTCACATCTGATGCTTAGACTTCCAGGCCGTCTCTGTCCTCTTCTATTGTCTTCCAGTCTGAAGTAGTCATTATTGAGCATGGTTTTGATTTTGAAAGATAATGTGGTATATGTGAATGCTTTTCATTATGCAACTTTCTGATGTGACAGAATCTTAAACTGACATTGCTGCTATCTAACCTCAGCAACCACTGAGAGGTTGGGTTGGCTGGAAGTATGAAAACACTATTGTCCCAGTTCCCAAGCTGTCAAAAAGCATGTGGAATTCGAGTCGGAATAAAATGTCTGCTCTCCATATGTGTTTGGATCCTAACAGCCATGTCTCTCTTTCTGCCTCTTTCCAACATTTGAGAGTAGCTGTAAAATACTTATGACCAGTACCAGATTTTTGACACCTGAGGAGATAGACAAGGTGTTTTCAGAGAGGGTCTAGACCAGAGTTTCCTCTTAAGATTTTCCATCCTTGGGCAGGTTGAAATTTCTTATGTGCAACACCAATATTGAGGTAGCTGAAGAAGTGAGTTGTGCCCATGAAAGCTCATGATACTATTTATATATTTTTCACTAATCTAGGCTGCTACAGGATCACAACTCTACCTGATAGCAAAGACCTTGCCTTACTAATTAATACATGGTAAACTGTATTGCATTAACGCAGGATTTTTAAAAATAATTGAGATCAGTTTTAGGTATTTGCAACGCTGGAAAAAAAAGTGTTAAAATAATATTTTTCTTTCTTACCATAAGCTATTAACACAGGGGAGGTCAATTTTTGATGGGGGGGCCCACTCCAAGAATTTGATAAGTGGTTGAGGGCCGCACCTTTCCCTTATATTAATGGAGGTGCAGGGCTCTGGGATGGAGGTTGGGTTCAGAAGGAGCTTGGGGTAAGGGATTGGAGTGTGGGATCTTGGAGGGAGTTTGGTTGAAGTAGAGAATCATGACGAGGGGCAATGGACTGGGGTGAGGAGTGGGTACAGAGCTTGGGAGGGGATTGTGACCTGGGGCAGAGTTCTGGGAGGGGGGCAGGGATTTGGGCTAGCAGGGATAGCAGATTGGGATGCAAGGTCTGAGAGGGAGTTGTGACCTGAGGAGGAGTGTAGGAGGGCATGCAGTGTCTGGGAAAGTTTATGGGGGCTGGAGCAGGGGTGCAGAAGATTTGGATTACATGGGATGGGGGGCAGAGGGTTGGAGGGAGAGTAAGAGGGAGGGATTGGGGTGCTAGAAACAGGCTCTAGCTGGGAGACCTTACCTGGCTTCAAGTTCTTCCCCAGTCAATCAGCTGAACTCCCTGCCTATGCTCAGAAAAGGGCTGCATAGCTTACAGGGAACGTGGTCTAGACTGAAATGTGTGTTACCTGTTAGGCCAAATAATGTTTGAGGTTGTTGGCTTCTAGGATACGTGGCAAAACCTTAACATTTTCCTTATGTCTGAGGGTACGTCTACATAGCAAAGTTAATTAGAAAAAACAGCCCTTATTTCAAATTAACTTTAATAGTGTCTCTACAGGCAAACTGCTATTTCAAAATAATTCAAATTAGTTAAACCTCATTCTATGAGGAATACTGCCTAATTCGAAATGAGCACTGTGTAGATGCTTATTTTGAAATAGGGGGGCCTCCAGCCCTTCCTAGGCTGCCCCGGTGGCCACTCTGGGCCAAACCAGGAAAACTCTTCTGCTTCCCTCCAGCCCTGGAGCCCTTAAAGGGGTAGAGTCTGTTTGGCCACAGTGCCTGTGCCAGCTCCAGGTCTGCCAGCCCAGAGCCAGCAGTCGCTGCACCTGACCCAGTAGCCCCAAAACATGAACCAGCAAGCCACTGGCAGCTAGCCCTCCGCCTCTCCCCAGGAGCAATATGGCTGTTCCTAGGAGCCTGCTGGGGGCCGCAAAAGGCAGGTGCCTTCCTGGTCCAGTGCGGAGATCATGGACCTCATTGAGGTTTTGGGGAAATCCTCTAAGGTCCGTGATCTCCGCACTAGTCACAGAAACGCAGCCGTCTACAGAGGGATGGCTGACAGCCTGGCCACCAAAGGCCACATGCGCACCCATGAGCAGGTGTGCCTGAAGATAAAGGAGCTAAGGCAGGTCTATGGCAGGGCCATAGGGGGCAGCTCCCAACTAGGGGCAGACCCAGGCCCTTTCCCCTACTTCGAGGCCCTGGACCACATCTTTGAGGTCTGGGTGGTCTGTGCCCCCCAGGTGGTCATAAACCCTGGGGCAGAGGGCCCTGACCAGGGCACAGAGCAGGAGCAGGAGGAGGATGAGGGCCAGGAGTTGCAGGAGCCTGGAGGGAGTGTTGGCACTCAACCTGGACTCGTGAGGCATACCACTAGCACTTTAACCACTGTCTTCCGAGGCTGGGGAGGCCTCGACATGTGAGTGCTATCACTGTCCCCTTATGCGGGGCGGGGGGAGAGAGGGAGCCCAGGGACCGCGCATGTGGACCTTGCTGACCATGGATCACGCAGCAACCTGTGCATGTGCCATGCCAGCCAGGGCATGTGGCCTCAGCTGGCTGCCACACAGGGGCCCTAGCCCATTAGCCACACACATGTATGTATGAAGGCACATGACATGCTCCATACCTGGAGGAGAGGCACTGCACAATGTCCTCCCTCAAGCCCCCTCTATGCAGAGGTAGGCCACATCCTTTTCTTCCCCCCCCCTTCCTTTCCTCACACACACACACACACACACACACACACACACACACACACACACACACACACACACTCTCTATATACAGCACAGGGGCATGGGTACAGTCCCGGGCCAGCTCACGCTCCTGGGGTTAGCAGGACATGATAGTGTGGAGACCTGCTGTCCTCACCTTGCAGAGGGGGGGCTTCACCCACTGTGTCCCCAGGGAGAACTGACCACCTGTCTGGTTTCTCCATAGCTGCACCAACTGTAAGTGCAGGGTGCACCACCCCGCCCAGGACATCCTCCCGCACCTTCCCCCTTCCAGCTCCCTCCTCCCAGGTTTCCCCCTCCCCTCTTCCACCCTTCTTCTCCCCTCTCCTGCCTCCTTTCCCCAGTCTCACCAGAGTTTCATTCCCCGCTCCCAGTTTTGTTAAATAAAGAGAGGTTGTGTTCATGAAAATACGTGTATTTTATTTGACATCAGGAAGGGGGGTTAAGGAGGGGTAAGTGAAAGGACGTGAGGGAGGAATGAGGCACAACCCCCAGTGGGCAGATCAGGGAGGCTCTTAGTACTCCTCAGGGTGGCGCTCTCCCGCAGGGCCTCCTGGATACTTACAGCCCCCCGATGGACCTCCCGGATGGCAGCCTGCAGCAAGTGCAGCCAGGCTCACAGCAACATGTCCAAGAGAAGCACCAGAGTGCCCAGGTGCAGCTCTGGCTCCATGTTCAGAGAGCTGTGGTGTCCCGAGTGAGGGCAACCAGAGTACGCAGAGACAAAATGCTTTGCTCTCCCTCACTGAAGCAGACAAGAAAGCAGGGGAACCTGAGAACTGTCTGTCTGGGCGGGTCCCTTTAAGAACAGTCCTCAGGCAGCAGCCCCACACAATAAGTCCTGACCTGGTGCTTTGCTGAAACTGGTTCCAGCCAGCTGTAAATGCGATTCAGTGTCCACTCAGTGTGGACGCGCTATTTCAAAATTGCAAAATGCTATTTCGAAATGCATTTTTTGTGTGTACACGTGTTATTTTGAAATAGCTATTACTGTAGTGCAGACATAACCTAAGTTATTTTATATTGTCAAGTTACATCCCTGCACTCTCCAGAGAGCAGAACTAGCTGTTCTCAGAGAAGGAGCATTCTGAAGAATGCTGCAGCTCCGCTCTGCACAGACAATGAACTAGTTACCAATACATCTTTTGGGCTGAGAAAAAGCATAAGAAATTTGAGACACAAGGTTAAGTTTTCCAAGCTTTGTGGTCCTGAAATGCATAGAATGAAAGTGGCACCTCAGACATAACTACATTATGGTTACTGAAACCTCTCTCTTTATACATAAAGTTTTTTCTGCCGTGTGATGGAATGACATCATCAAGCTCTCTGGCCATGAAAGCGGCCAGAAAGAGGGGAGTTGGCAAGCATAGTAAGCATAGAATGCAGCCCCCTAGTAACTATTATGTTTAGTCAGGGTATGATTTGTTACAAAGCTTTTCTGTTGTTTTTCTGTTAGCAAAGTGTGAGCACATTGTTGCGCAATTCCCAGCTTGTCATTCTAGGTCAGAGGCTAATGACAAAGATAGTAGAGTTTCACTTTTCCAGTTTGTTTCTTCAACCCTGTACCTGCTAGTAGGAACTCAGTCCACCTTTATGATATCTGCTTATATTAAAAATGTCCTCACCTTGTTTGTGTTTGTTGGGACTTTGAGGAGCTAATTTGAATTAAGTGTAAACATATATAGTACCATTGCACCTATTAATACCATGTCTAAATTTGAGCCTTAAAGTAAATCCAGTTACTGTGTTCCTCAATAGATTCTTTAAACTGTTGAGGATGAAGAAATCTCATTGTCAATGGTATTTCTTTCCATCTAATCTGTACTGCATTATTGGCATTTCAAAGCTTTTCTGGACTGTACAGTACCATTATAGATGTTGAAATCTTTCTATTGTCAAGATTCAGCTGTATATTCTCATTATTGTGTATTAATGGTTAATTAAGATAAGACACGATAGAATAGTCCAAAAAATTTAAAAAAAATTGATGGAATGATCTTACCGAACTTGTTCTTTATTTTTTAAGGTTTGGCATTCAAATACTTTTTTTTCTGTTTACACAGAGAGAAATCCTGGCTCAACAACAGCGTGAAAGAGATGATATAAATTTTCATAACATATGTATGTTTTGTGATAAAGAATTCACAGGAAACAGGTTTGTAGTTTGAGTATATGTACTATTGTTTTCCTCTTGATTGACTATTCATTGACCCTATCTGTTGTTCATTGTTTTTGAGACATCCTCAAATTAGCTCAAAGGCATAACAGTTAGGGTCTGCAATTTGGGAAGGATTCTGATGTGATTCTTGGAACCAGACCTCTGTATCCTACACACTAAAGAACTGGAAGTGTTGTTTAGCCGGGAGATTAGGAGTCTGTGCAACTTTCGCACACCAGATATGACCAAGCTAATGATCAGCATTTGAAGAGACCTTTCTCTAATAAGCCTCAAATGGATGTTGAAACCTAATGGGAATATATAAAAGAAAGAAATATGAAATGTCATATGAATAAATATGTAGAATGTGGAACTGATAATGAGGTGGAAGGACTTTAAAAGTCCTCTGAATGAGGATTATTTAAAAATACTAGAAGATTTACTTGGAATTGTTCAGGTCCTTAACTCAATCTTTGTGTTTTGGAAAATAAAATTAAAACATACAGGCTTCATTTAAATTATTGTTCTGAAATGGGGCTAGGGATGAGTGGTTCAGTAAGCAGGCTGATGTGATGTGATATGATATGAACAACTAGCTCCCCCTTGCTAGTTGACAAGTCACTTTCCCCCTCCCCACCTTTGCTGCCTTCTTCTGATGGAGGCAGCCAGGAGGGGCAAAAGGCAGGGGGAGAGGTATTTCAAAGCAGCAGCAGCACTGCATGTAACCTGGGGCCAGACCTGATGCTGGGCTCCCCACTGCGTTTCAACGTGGCAGTGCTGTATGAAGCCGCTGGGCTCACCACGGGACTTGGAGCCCCCAGCTGACCCTGGGCTCCATGCGGTGCTGCCCCTTTGAAATGCCACAGGGAGCACAAAGCCAGAAGGAGACGGTTTCACTGGGGCTGTTGCTACACTTCAAAGGCAGAGGTGCCCTTATTGTCTAATCAAATAGTCAATGCAAATGACATCAACTAATTGATTAGCCAGTTAATCAAAATTTTACATCCCACCAAGGGAGAGATGACTACCCCAGAGCTCTCACCACAGCAGCTTGACCCTGGTGAGGTGCTTCTCACCTGGCCTTGCTGCATCTCCAGTGGACACAATTTGGAGGGGAGCTGCATATCCCCTGATTGGGGCAGGTCCAGATTCATATGCTCCTTGCACTTCCCAGCCAGATTGAAGAAGACAGCAAACAGTGCACTTTCTTCTCACTCCCTGATGGAAAAGAGCCACCAGCATCTCAGTACCAATTGGGGGGTGAGGGAAGCTACACACACACTACCTCTACCCCTAAAGGGCACTTGGGGATGAGAGGCTCAGGAATCGGTCAGTCTCAGACAGGGGAATGGGGACTGCCACCAGCCAGGCCCTTTCACCTGCCTGGTGATTCTATCTCTTTTCTGTATGGTTTTCTGAGTAGCAATCCCATTCCAGGTTCATCCCATTTTCCTGGCACAACCAATCCCATACCTTGCTTTAAGTTATGATAAGAGGAAGCTGTAAACCAAATTTGATGGTCCTAGCTTTTACCATTTAGGAGGAGTTCATGACCAAACAAACAAGAACTCTCAAAAATATAGTAGATTAAATGGACATCCTCCCTAAATATTTTGAAAAGACCATGACTAAAAAATAAATATTGCTGACCTTTCAAGAAAGTTTTCTAGTAGGGAGCTTCTTGATTAATTTCTTCCATTTGAAAGACTTACTGCCTATTTCTGATTTACATTCCATTACATGAGAATGGATTTTTGAATGTACAGGCAGTCCCCGGGTTACGTACAAGATAGGGACTATAGGTTTGTTCTTAAGTTGAATCTGTATGTAAGTCGGAACTGGCGTCAGCCGCTGCTGAAACTGATCAGTTTCAACCATGGCTGAATCTGGACGCCAGTTCTGACGAACATAGAGATTCAGCTTAAGAAACCCAGGCGTCCCCAAGTCAGCTGCTGCTGAAACTGATCAGCGGCTGATTCCAGGAAGCCTGGGGCAGAGCAACTCTGCCTCGGGCTTCCTGTGGTCAGCCACTGGTCAGTTTCAGCAGCGGCTGACTTGGGGACGCCTGGGGCAGAGCAGCTGGGGTGCTGCTGGGTTGCTCCAGTAGCGCGGCTCCTCGGCGCTACTGGACCAACCCAGCAGCACCCCAGCTGCTCTGCCCCAGGCGTCCTGATTCAGCCGCTGCTGAAACTGACCAGCAGCGGCTGAATCAGGACGCCTGGGGCAGAGCAGCTGGGGTGCTGCTGGGTTGGTCCGGAGCGGCGCTGCGGGACCAACCCGGCAGCCCCCAGCTGCTCTACCCCAGGGGTAGGCAAGAAAAGCCTGGTCTGCTGTAGCGGGGGCACTAGCTGTACCCCCCTCCCCCCCCAGCAGACCAGGGAGACGGGGGTGGCGGGACGCCCAAGTCCTCCACGGCTTTACTCCGTCTCCCTGGTCTGCTGACCTGGGAGACACAGAGCAAAGCCGCAGAGCACGCGGGCAGTGGGACAGTCCAGGCGCGCCGCGGCTGTCCCACTGCTGGCATGCTCCGAGGCTTTGCTCCCCATCTCCCTGGTCTGCTGGTCAGACCAGGGAGACGGGGCAAAGCCGCGGAGCACGCCCGCAGCGGGACAGCCCGGGGCGCTTGAGCTGTCCCCCTGCGGGCGTGCTCCGCGGCTCTGCTCCCCATCTCCCTGGTTTGCAGGGACACGGGGAGCAAAGCCTTGGAGCCCCCCCCCAGCGGGACAGCCCAAGCGCGACTGGGCTGTCCCGCTGCGGGAGTGCTCCGCAGCTTTGCTCCTGTCCCCCTGGTCTGCTGGGGGGGTCCAGCAAAGCCACTGCCCCCCCCCCCCAGCAGACCAGGGGGACAGGAGCAAAGCCGCTGCCTGGGCAGCTTTGCTCGTTTGCCTGGGAGCAAAGCCGCCCAGGCGGCGGCTTTTCTCTGGTGTCCCTGGTCTGCTGGGGGGGGTCCAGTGACTTTGCTGGACCCCCCCAGCAGACCAGGGAGACCGGGAGAAGGTTTTCTCGCCCCGGAAGACACGGGTGGCGACCCGCCGCCCGTGAGCTCCGGGGCGAGAAAAGCCCCGTTCGTAAGCGCGGATCCGACGTAAGTCGGGGACTGCCTGTATTACAGAATAAACTTGACAAGTATTTACTGTATTTCAAAATATAGCCTTAATTTTTTGTTTGCTAATCAGTAAAAGGCAAGCTGAGAAATGACCTCTTATAATGTTTCTCAAAACAGTGTACAAATTAGTAGGTTAACTCAGAATAATAACAATAATGTTGGTCAGAAATAATGTTTGTAGTTTTATTTAGTGATTTGGGTTTCATGCATTTGAAATTAAGAAATTGAAGTGTTACTGAAACATGTACAGTGAAACCTTTGTTATCTGGCACTCTGTTAACCAGAAAACTTTGGTAACTGGCATTGCCCCCAGCTACAATACTGTCACATCCTCAGGCGCACAGGCCTGGCTTGGTTTACCATGATTGGCTTAACAATTTTTTATTTAAGAGGTACTAATTATCTTTAACTCAAAATAAAAATGTGAGATCAACTGCCTCACACTACAAATCTACCAAGATTAAAAACTTGTTTTACTATTATTGTCCATTGGTTTTTCCAGGTTGATGAGATCCTCAGATAACCAGAATGTGCTGGATAACACAGGTTTTACTGTAGTAGGTCTGAAAATAATTTTTCTACTTCAATCCAGTCAAACGAATTGCACTCTTACCAGTAGCAGAAACATTATTAATGCTTTTGATGATGGCTTGTATACATTTTAAAGCAAGTAGAGAATTGTAAGGTGCTAACTCAATAATTCTTATGTTCATACGTAAATATATATCTAATGTTCTTCAATATCTTTTGTAGGTCCGTTCTTTTCAATCACATGGCAAGAGATCATGCTTTTAATGTTGGGCTGCCTGATAACATTGTAAATTGTAATGAATTTTTGGATGTATTACAGAAGAAACTTGACAAGTATGTAATTTCTTTTTAAAAAACTAGCCTTATGTCATTTTACTGTTAGTCTTGGAAGCAATTTGGGCTAAAATTTAATTGAACATTCATTGCTACTTAAAAACACAGGATGTTGCTCTTACAGGTGTAATCTTAGAAAAGATACTGTTTTCTTTTCAAATTTTGTTCTGGCTAGTTCATCACTTCTTGAATTTATGTTCATTGACATAGATAATGGAGAAAAGTTGTGATATTTCAGCCTTTATGCACACAGAACTCTCATTAATTTCAATGAGATATGCGTGCAGTAAAGGCTACTGTACCTGGGCATTAATAGATACCCAGGCCATAGAACTTCCCCAAAATAAATCTTGATGTAAAGATTGTCAGTGATGGAGAACTCACCATAATGCTTAGTAAATTGTTCCAATGGTCAATTACTTTCACTGTTAAAATATTACACTTGGTTTCTAGTCACAATTGATCTAGCTTCAGTTTCCAGTTACGGGATCATGTTATACCTTTTCATTGCAAGATTTTCATACTTCTAGGAAATCTTCATACTTCCTGACAGATTTTCATACTTCTCATTTTAGCCCTCTATTTGCTAAACAGCTCGTACATTATCAAAGGCAGTACTCCTTTGACTCCTTCCGTAGTCAATCTCTCTACACCAGACTCCTGCATGCTGCTATGCATTTTTCATGCTCTGTCCTGGAAACAAGTATCCTAGAAGAACTCTGCAATGCTCCCAGTTAAGGATGTTAAATTGCATTTCATAGAATCATAGAACTGGAAGAGACCTCAGAAGGTCATCAAGTCCAGCCCCCTGCTCTAGGCAGGACCAATTCCAACTAAATCAACCCGGCCAGGGCTTTGTCAAGCCGAGACTTAAACACCTCTAGGGATGGAGACTCCACTACTTCCCTAGGTAACCCATTCCAGTGCTTCACCACCCTCCTAGTAAAATAGTTTTTCCTAATATCCAACCTGGACCTCTCCCACCACAACTTGAGACCATTGCTCTTTGTTCTACCATCTGTCACTACTGAGAACAGCCTCTCTCCATCCTCTTTGGAACCTCCCTTCAGGAAGTTGAAGGCTGCTATCACATCCCCCCTCACTCTTGGCTTCTGCAGACTAAACAGACCCAAGTCCCTCAGCCTCTCCTCATAAGTCATATGCTCCAGCCCCCTAATCATTTTGGTTGCCCTCCACTGGACCCTCTCCAATGCGTCCACATCCTTTTTTGTAGTGGGGGGGCCAGAACTGGACACAATACTCCAGATGCGGCCTCACCAAAGCCGAATAAAGGGGAATAATGACATCTCTGGATCTGCTGGCAATGCTCCTCTTAATGCAACCTAATATGCCATTAGCCTTCTTGGCTACAAGGGCACACTGTTGACTCATATCCATCTTCTCATCCACTGTAACCCCCAGGTCCCGTTCTGCAGAATTTAATCAGCTAATCAAGTAGTTGATGGAAATTCCATCGAATAGTCGATGGGGGGAACTGACCCTGGGAGCTAACCCTGCTGCAGCTCTGTTTTTTAAATATAGTAAGATCCAGGCAGCTCTGACTATATTTAAAAGGCAGAATTATATCAAAGGACCTTGCTGCCTCTGATGGAGGTGAGTACAGAAGGTGAGGGCAAAAGCGACTTGACTTGACTACCCAACAAACCTAGTCAACTATTCACTTTCATCCCTATTCCCAGTATCTTTGATCATACAAACCAGGAAACAATGTTTATAGATGTGATCATTATGGTGTCTGTAAACCCTCGCTTTCCCTTCAGTTAAGTATTGAGAAAATGGATAACCATGGGTAGTAAAGGGTTCGTTAGTGCACACATGAGAAGTGAACCTTTGTTCTTACCAGACATGTACACACATGGAAATTGTTGGTTTCCAGTGTCACCCGTGGTCAGAAAGCAGACAGCTGAGCCATATGCCCACTGGCAAAGCTACTGTATCCATGGCTACTAA